>NC_022012.1:70626486-70638113 GCF_000317375.1 Microtus ochrogaster | reverse complement strand
TGTGTGTGTGTGTGTGTGTATGTGTGTGTGTGTGTGAGGGTGAGCACCAGGGCATGGTGGGAGGTGGGGAGGTGGGGACTTGTAGCTGATTTTCTTTCCTTGCTTCCTGGTTTTGCTAGAAAGAAACTTGTTCATTTCCCACCCACTGCTCCCCAGAGCTGCAGTATCTGTCCAAGCTTATCCTTTTAAGTGCTCAGTCCTAGAGAAAGGAGAAGAAAGGAACCAACCGTGATTTAAAATATATATGTACTGCCTTTTTTTTTTAGCTTGCAAACTGGGATTTCTCGACTCAATTTGTGTTCTTGAGACAGTGGAGTCAAGTTTATATATAGTTTTTGATGTAGGACCTAATTAGGCTCTCAGCATATCTTAATACTTTCTGCTACATCTGCATTAAAGATACCGTTGCATACATTTGCATCTCATTTACATAAAAAGTTAGCCATGCCTCTTGTAACAATCGCTTTTACCCAATACCATGGACAGCAAAGTATTTTGAAAATGCATGTAAATGCCTAGGACAACACCAGCTCTACCCCACATTCTGTGGCATCGCCCATGTGTGTAACTGATTTGTTCCCCAAAACCACTTAAGGTTAAATCAACAAGCAAGCATCTAGTCATTGAAGGAGCCTGAATTATGTGATGTATTCAAACTTGAGAGAGAACGATCTGACTGATGCTTTTATTGATGTTATTTATAATTTTGACTGTAATAATAATCGGAGGCAATCACGGTGAGAGTTTGGTGACATATTTTACAGAAGAGGGGATAGCCTTGCAATCAAAGGGTTCATTCATGTCCTTATTCATTCATGTGTCTTCAGATCAATCTATGTGGGGCGACCTTATTTCCAGGTCTCATTTAATGAGTCTCAGGCTTATCTGGGCCATTTTTCTTTAAAATTGAACATTCACCAGAGGATTGTCTCATCCCCTCGGAACGAGCTGTTTCCTGTCTTGTGCAGTGGGTCTTCCAGCCTGTTCTTATGGTTTAACCTGCTCTGTGACCCCCACCCGGACACACCATTTTGTCAAACTCAGTTTTTACCCCTCATGGCTCCCAAACCTTTGCACAGCCTTTCTGGGTATCGCTCATCAGTGCCAGGATGCAGCGAGCCTGCTGGTGAGGAGTAGACTCTCCGAGGATCTTGGAATCCACCGCTTGTGCTGGAGAACACGCTCTTTGCAAGAAATTGTTTGTCCCCTGGAAACAGTCCTAACCAAGCATAGCTGAGATTCATGACACACTTCTGCCTCACCTTGGGGATCTACCATACAAAGAGGCAGGTTTTTGCCATTTCCTGGAACTGTGAGCCCATAGAAGTCTTTGTTGGCATGCCCTGGGAAACCAATCCTCCAAGGTGACTTAGGATGAAGTTCCATGAGGACAGCTGGGGTAGTAACCATGGTACCAGCAGGGGCTTTTTCAATACCAAAGCAGAAGCAGGGCATTTGCGTTGTGAGTTCTGCTTACCCCTACAAAGCCAGGCTAAACTCAGTGCCATTTTAGAGGGGAGAACACTGAGATCCCAGGAACACCTACTTATGATACTAACAAGAGATATGGTATGGAGGGAGTTGAGCTCAAGTTGGTTTTCTTGTATTCTGTGTACAATTCCTTTGTTAAACCTGGTGGTTCAGTCTCCAGAAGTCTCTAATTGTCCCTGAAGTCAGATGTCATGATTTAAGCTCTGTCCTCCCTATCTCGGCCCACTCATCCCCGGGTTCCTCCAAAGTTCATGTAAACTGTATGTAATGTACTAGACACAGGCCCTTGGATAAATTCTCATTTAAATACACCACACTGTATTGCTGGAAAATCAGAGGTTGGCATAGACGAAAAAAATTCATTTACCAAACATTCTGTTCTGCCTATTTCAATAAAGCTCAGGCTTCTTAAGATGTTTTTGACTTAGTATCTCCACTTCCAAGTGCAGCTTTATCAGTGCTTTTTAAACGCTTCCCACAGTGCTGATTAAGGCGTTTTACAATTTGATGTGCATTTGTAACTGGTTTTCCAAACTGCAAGACAGGAAGGATTAAAACAACAGCAACAACTCTAATCCTTGTCTGGTAGAAAAGTCCCTCCCCAAATCCTTGGCTTAAAACAGAATCTGTCAGCAGAGTTTCCTTGTCTTTCCTTTGATTGAGAATGATCTCCCATGGGACGGCTTCCAACACCCAGGCATGGCAAGTCCATCCTTCGGAGGTATCACCTGCAAGTCTCCTATTTATTGATAGACACACTCATTCTCTCCATGGCGAGAATTAATGAGGTGCTTACATCTTACTTCTTGGTAGTTTAACGAGCTTCAGGCTAAAGGAGAGATCCGGTGCTGGCTGTCAGTGCTGAAAATCAGATGCCGGAGGAAGATGCAGAAAACGAGTCAGAGGGTGAAAAAAAAAAGATGAAGTTTTAACAGATGAAAATATCTCTGATTGAAAACAATCTCAAACCAGACCTTAAGAAGGCAGGAGTGTCGGAAAACCCATGAGAGCTTTCTGGGGGGAAAACGGTCCCATTTCCTTTTCCTTAAGCATGCTGTTGATCGTGGCCACCCATCTGTCTTCCTAGCCCCTTGGCCTGCTCTCCGCTAGCTGTGTGAAGTGAAAAATTGATCAGAAAACGGAATTTGCTCCCTGCTTTGTGGTTATAGCTGAAGTATTTCATCATACTGGGCTTAGAATAAATGTGTCCGATCTACACTTAATTTTATCTTAAACAGCTGGCCTCGCGACCCTAGTTAACCTGTGTTTTCTCTTCTTCTTTCATCGTTTGGAAGAGAGGTTCACGGAACACGGATTTGGAAAGGCATAAATTCTAAAGGCCTAAGAAGACAGGAATAGAAGTCAGAGTGACCTCAATCTATCAAAGGCAAGCTGAGGAGCAATAGGGACAAATAGGAGGGAGGATGCGCTGGCCACTGCATGGCCTCTCGGACTAAACTCGCTTGGACCCTTTGTGGCAGGAAAGCCTCTTGGTTGCTGACATGAGGAACCTGCATCCATGATCTGAGGACCGACTAGGAACAAGCCAAACAGTTTGCCCAAGTTAGCGTCTGGCTCTGCTGTTGTCACCTGCAGGCGCCAGCTAGCTAGCTCCATGCAGTTTGCGTTTTCATTTTGTAGATGTGGAAGTTGTGGGTACAGGCAGGTTAAATAACTCTCTCCAGTGTTCATTTAGTCAAGGATTTAACTAGCTTCAGACTGTGTTCATTCCACACGGCTAAGAACATTTCATTATAGACTCTCTAATACAAAGCTGAGAGTTAAAAAGCCAACCTGGACCTTAGCTATTGAACTCCGATTTTGCTCAAAAATGAGGAATAACCACACTTTCTATATGCTATACATTAATTAAAATCTCAAAAAAAAAACAAAACAAAAAAAAAAAGATTAAGAGAAACTGAAACAAGTCCAAAAAGCAGGAAAAGAGTAGTCTGAGGCATTCAAAGCAGGCTTTTTAGGAAAAGCTCAAGGCGTTTGGGATGGCCATGCTAACAGGAGTACACTATGGGCTAAGGAACACACTCATGGCCTCGAAACATCTTACAGCAATAAGGAAGATTTACATTTTACGCAAATATTTGTAGTTTACAGAGCATGTCCAGGTCAGGAATCTTGGCTTCTCATCACCATCGTAGGGGGCAGGAGTCAGCAAAACTGTTCCCTAAAGGACCAGAGAGTTAAATATGTTTACCTTGGCAGGCCACATACTCTCTGTCCCTCTACTGTGCTGTTGTAGGTCACAGAAACAGCTAGAGCTGGCTCCACGACAAACAAGTACAACTATCACCCAATAAGACTTTATTTATAACAAGGAGTGACAAGCTCGATTTAGCTTAGAGATCATGAGCCAAACACGAACAATTATTATTATGAATTCTGAAATACGAAAGAAGATAAGCATGTGTATATTTCGTATGGGGAATCTATGCATGAAATTATGAACGTGTATTTTCCACACCTGTGAAAACAAATGCCCACAGCCTTCATGACACAGGTGAAGAAAGGAGGACTCAGAGAAATGTGGTGACTTTTCCATGTGATTCAGTGATGCTTCCACGGGACTACCGTCCTTTCTCTGGCTTGTACTCTGTTGCTCAATGCCCTTGGCTCAGTATGTATTTCCATAGAGATTTCTCTACCCTTTATCATCTCCTGAGTCTGTCTGGCTTGTAGTGGGGATTAAATTTGGAGCCTATGAAACAAGAGACTTGACAACCACCTGGTGTAGTAAACAGTGTCTCTCAGGCATCTGAGAAAGGTGTCTTTTCAGAAACATTTAGGGGCTGGAGGATACCACTCCCAGGTAAAGCTGTTCTCTGGTATGAGTGTGAGGCCTTGGGCTTAGTCTTCAGCTCAGGAAACAGGCAAGAAGAAACAAACAAACAAAAAGGAGCAGGAGGAAGAGAGAGAGAGTGAGAGAGAAAGCAAGGAAGGAGAAGGAAGAGGAGGAGAGAAAAAATGAAAATATTTACTAGTCTGAGTTTTTAATTATTAAAGGATCTTTTGGAGACAGGTCAATTTCATATAAAGGACAGCATTTCTGTCCTCAGAGGAAATGTATAAGGTAGTTTACTAATGAATTCATGCGCTCACCTTGTTGGAGCTGAGTTTTAGTTAGCGAAGCTTAGGAAAGAAGAGTAGCCAGGCATGGTGCACATGCCTCTAATCCCAGCACTTGGGAGGCAGAGGCAGGAGGCCAGCCTGGTCACCAGAGTTCCAGGGAAGCCAAAGATACACAGAGAAACTCTGTCTCAAAAAAACAAAAAGTTAAAAAGGCAAAAAGGGGAACAACTTAGTGTTCTGGGCCAGCGGCAGGGCAGCGTAGGCAGCTGTCAGCATACATTGTATAATTGGGGTGTCCCGTAGAAACAGGTGGGGAGCATTCATACTGTCAACACCAAATTCACTCTACATCCAGATCCATCTTCTTGTTCATGTTCTTGCTGCTGCTCCTGCTGAGTCAGGTAAGGCTGAGCATCCCTACTGAGTCCACTGCCAGGAATATGGTCCCTGCACAAAGTCATCTGTGGACAAATTGCCACACCCTTTGAATTCATGCAACACACACTTTAGGATCTATGGGAAATGGTCTAGAGCCTGGATGCTTGGACAGAACCCCTTCTGCTGCAGCCCAACCGCTGGACTCTGTATGCCTGCTGGCCAGCTGGACTCTAAAGATCCTTGGCCAGTGATGTTCCCTATTCGAAAACAAATTGTCCTCCAAACAATCTTAGGAGCCAAGTGCTCTGATCACACATGAGACTTAGAGACGCTGAGGCTAATAGACCCATAGTAAGAATGGTGGGACCAGATAATGGTGGCACACACCTTTAATCCCAACACTCGGGAGGCAGAGGCAGTCAGATCTCTGTGAGTTCGAGGCCAGCCTGGTCTACAGAGTGAGTTCCAGGATAGTCAAAGATACAGAGAAAAACCCTGTCTCAAAAAAACAAAAAACAAAAAACAAGCAAACAAAATGATGGCACTGGCTCATCAGAACTGGACTTCCTGTGAGCTGTGAGTGAAGGGCCCCCTTCTTGGGCATCTCTGGCTGGCTGAACAGACCTGTGCATTCTTTTCAACTGATTTTTCATCTCTATATCAAGATACCTGAGAGAAAAGACCACTTTAAAAAAAAGACATATTTGTTTATGGAGGTTTCAGTTGGTAATGGCTGGCTTTGTGGTTTCTGAGCCTGTTTTGAGACAGAACATCATGGCAGAAGGAAGGCTATGGTGACTGAAAGCTGCTCCCTTCCCCATGGCCAGGAAGAAGAGAGGGAGGAAAGAACCATGCACATGATAGGCCCTTCAGAGGCAATCTGGAGTGACTTCTGTCTTCTAGTCAGGCCCCACCCTTGCGGTAATACACCAATCCATCAGTAAGTCAATCCTTTGACCAATTCTGAGTCCCCAGGATCCGATCACCTCTCAAGAACTGGACCTACCAGCAGAGAACAAAGCCTCCAGCACACAGTCTTTGAGGTTCTGCTTTATATCCAAACCAGAACACCATGCAGAGGACTTCACAGGTCCCCTTCTGATAGAGGTAGACATTGAGGGGAGACCTGGGGAAGTCAGAGGTAAGGCTCCCAGAAAGTGAGTGCATCATTCTCGATGAGGTTCATGATATCAACTGTGGATGAAGAGTGTTTGCTTCTGGGTAGCCAGGGAATCCCTAAGTGGGCACTTGTAACAAGCTTGGTTAAGCCTACACTGATTGGGGTTACAAGCTATCAACAAGAATCGCCCACGTGCCAGCTCCTCAGCAATAGCCAGAGTGGTTCAGTGTGCTTGATAGGTGTCAAGTACCTGACTCCTTTTGCTTTTTCTTCTTCCTCAAGGATTATTTTCCTTTTGTTGTAGAAAAGCTCTTCTGAATAGACTTTCGGTTGAAGCTTTTTTTTTTCCTAGTCTCTCCTTGAGAAATTCAAAGGAAATGATGCTCTCGTTTCCCGTGTAGATTATGCTTTTCTTTCAGACTACATTTCTGGTGCTTACCTATAGGAAATCAGGTGCATATGCTTCCATCCAGTAAAAGACTGGACAGATGGCTCAGCCATTAACAGGGCTTGCTGCTCTTGCAAAAGATACGAGTTCAGTTCCTAGCATCCACATGAGTCAGCTCACAACTGCCTGTAACTCCAACCCCAAGGGATTGCCTGCTTCAGGCTTCTGTGGACACCTACACTCATGTGCACATATCCCCACATAGACATGCACATAATTTGAAAAATGAAAATAGATAACAAATAAAAAAATTCTGTTGTTCCTGTGTTGATAATAATGTCAGGCTTCAGGCTAACATTAGAATACTTTCTCAAATCTTCCCCCTTGTCTTAGAACCAAGACACTTGAATTCTTCATGGTTGAATGAGAATGACTGTCATGAGCTCATATGTTTGGATGCTCCGTCCCTAGTCGGTGAAGCTATTTGGGGAAGATTAGGAGATGTGTCCTTGTTGGAGGAGCTGTTTCACTGGGAACGGTGCCTTCTATTATGTTCTCTCCGCTTCCCACTTGTGAATCCTGATGTGAGCTCTCAGCTGGTTCTCCCTTCACTCTGTCATCATGGACTCTAGCCCTCTGGAACTGTAGCCCAATGAAATACCTTAAAAAAAAATAAGTTACCCTGGCCACAGCAACAGAAAAGTGACTACAACCTGTATGAGCTAAGAAAAACAGATGACTACGATACTAGAGACTATTGAAAAAAGATGCTGGGGTCAGTGTGGTAGATGATAGAGATGGCGGAAGGAGAAGGGGGAAATCCAAAATGAAAAAGTCAGAAGTGCTGGGGCAGGAGGACAGCTGGAATTAGAGCAGGGGCTGTGGGTTCAAATGTTTACTCTCGCCCTCACTTGCAGAGACTACAGTGCTCACTGAACCTTCAGGTTCCTTTTGTATTGTGTAGGGAAAAATCATAAAATCCTAAAAAATCTCTAAAATATTTAAAAGGTACAAGTGTGTGAAGGTACTTTTGGTACACACACACACACACACACAGAGAGAGAGAGAGAGAGAGAGAGAGAGAGAGAGAGAGAGAGAGAGAGAGAGTTTAGAAAGTGGGGTTAGCTGGATCTCTGTGAGTTCAAGACCAGCCTGGTCTACAGAGCTAGTTCCAGGACAGGCTCCAAAGCCACAGAGAAACCCTGTCTCGAAAAACCAAAAAAAAGAAAAAAAAAGAAAAGAAAATAGACAGTGGGGTTATTGGTGTAAGCAGAAAAGAAAAGATCTTCAGGGAGCATTCGTGTTGATAAAACTCTGACCAAAAGCAACTTGAACATGATAGGGAGTATTTGGCTTACACTTCCAAGTTACTGTCCACCACTGATGGAAGTTAAGGCAGAGAATGAATCAGAAGCCATAGAGGGAAAAAGCTTACTGTCTCCTTCTCTAGTTGGATCATGCTGAGCTGGTTTTCTTAAATGCTTCAGGACCACCTGCCCAGGGGATGGTGCCGCCTACAGTGGGCTGGGCCCTCCGGCATTAATAAGCAATCAAGACAATTTTGCATAGACATGCCCACAGGCCAGTCTAATTCAGGAATTTTTTTCAGCTGTAGTTCACTCTTCCCAGGTGACTCTGGGATGTGTCAAGTTGACAATAAAAATGAAGCAGCTCAGGGGGTAAGTTCCTTGACTGTGTGAGGCCAAAACACTCGACTCTGGGCTCTAAAGTCAGAGACCTTTCCCACTGTGCACAACACACGACCCAGCACCCTAATATTACCAGGGTGCTACTTTTCACCGGACTCTTATGAGCCTAGGATGTGTAGAGAGAGATATTCTGAGGAGGATTATTATGGTACTTCAGGGGCTTCTCCTGAAGACAGCCTCCCCGTGATGCCGTCCAGTTTGCAGTTCAGTGCTCCCTGTGAAGTCTCTGTGGGAAAGTTGCCCATCTCCCAAACAGAAGTGACTCTTCCCCCAAAGCCAGACATTTTCATAAGCTAGACTTATAATGAATTCTCCTCTGCCAGTGTCTTTCCTTTGTCACTTGCCATCTGACAGGGGCCAGTTAGCGTATAACCCAAAGCACATGCTGCGAGCTTGTTTCTCTCTCCCGAAATCTGAGTTTAATAAAAAGTAGTAGTTAAGCATATGTTTAAAATGAAGCAGTGCCATTGGGGGCAGAGACTAAAAGGAAACAGGACCCTTTATTAGTCGTGTTTTTCATTTTCATGTGCAGAGGATTTGAAGACTCTATTGTTTCCTCCAAAGCTGTAGCCAAATCTGTGTAACTACCCTTGTCCAGTCTCCGTCTTTATTTCCTACAGATGAATATTATAGGGATACTGTTGGAACCAGTGTCCAAAGCTATGAATATCAGTTAGCAAATTAATGAATGAGCATCTTCAATACGTGTCAGTTGTCCAGGTTAATAATGTCAGGGCTAACAGTGTGCCACATCAAGGTGACCAGGGCATTACTTAGCTCTAGAAAGTGAAAGTGTCATCTTGGATTGTGACTCTGGATTTGTGGTGTCTAAATAGCTTCAGGATCAATCAGACAGTTTTCATTTCTCTTTGCCATTAATAGCTTCATGAAGACCATCCATTTGACATAAGTCAGTGCTGTGTCTTGGGTTTATAATAGTGTGGATAGACTGATCTCTTGTTCTCACCCCAGTTTTCAAGATGAACCAAAGCAGAGATGCCTTTCGTCTTGGCGTGACCGTCTGCATCAAGTCACGTGTGACTGTTTAAGGAGAGGACCAGCCCCAGCACTGGGTCTCTCAGCTTTTCACAGTTTTCACTGTCTTAGGAAAGTGTCTGAGGCCGGGGGAGGCTGTAAAGGAAAGACAGCGACTGAGCCACAGAGACATCCAGCAGCACGGTGTTGACATCTTTCTCAGTTCTGGTGATGTCTTTCTCACTGTCATGTCGCAAGCAGCACTGAGAAACACATGGCCGGTGCAGAGAATGCGCATGTCTCTGCGAGGCCACTGCCTGCCCCTCTAAGGAACACGCCAGGGTTCTGCCTCTGGATCTCTAACCCTGACTTTGTCTAAACCTTACCAGAGACCTCATCCCAAACCCCATAGTAAGCTTGGTTCCACTCTCTTAATATCAGAGGAATAAATTATCAGATGGTTCATTTGAGAGAGAGTGGTGTGTATATGTGTGTGTGTAAGGCGTAGCCAGGACATTCCCTCACAATGAAGCCAGGCCTGCAAACTTTAAGCTTTTATGGACTCATCCCTTCTTCCTATAGTTTAGTTTTGCTCCTTGTTAGTCACATTGGTGGCTATTCTTCCCACCCATCCTTTCCCCCAAATGGGCTTCAAGAAAGACAACATCCGGCCAGAGCGTGGGATGGAGAACACCTTGTGAAGATTCTTCTTCCAAAAGCGTTAGCGTTGCAAAGCTTCCAGGCCTCAAAGGGATGAATCACCCGTGGCATATAACATTCTGTCAGATCCACATTCTAATTTGCCACTCACAGCAGTCTTGGGAAGAAAGTCTGTTTTGAACTTCACTTAAGAGATGCAGAAAGCAAGAGTCATCTAAGGGAGCTGCTGAGAGCTGGCGAGCAGCCGGCCTTTTCTTTGCCCTGGTCTTTCTAAGTGCATGAAACCAGTGTTTGCCTCTGGACTTGGCCAGGTCAGAGACAGCAGGGAGTGGTGGCAATGTGTTCCTGTCACATTTGAACCTCATCTGTGTCCAGGTCCTTGCCATTGTTTGTGGTTTGGTATACTAGGGGGACTTTGTGAGTACCGTGGAGTACTTTTCATATAACACGTAGGAAGCAGCCGAAGGCTATAAGCCTGGTGCGGATGAAGGAGAAATCGTTTTCCCCATAGGATTTTTATTCTTTCTTGCCAATGATCATGCTAGTTCCCTGGCTGTAGCTTTAACCACAGGGAGGGTTTGGGTTCCCCTACCTGCTGTTAATCAACTATGTTTATACATTAGGGATCAGGAAAACAGCCTCATCTTTGCCAAGGCCCTTTTCCTCAGAGCCCACCCGTACTTTCCTTCTTTCCTGTGATCTCTAGCACCTGTTCCCTTGGAAACTCAATGGGCACCTCGCCTGTGGGGTGCGGGAGAAATGGTGAGGTCTCTGGAGATCACTGTGCCCTTTGAGGGCTGTAATCGGTCCCCAGTGCCCTCATTGCTCTGACTTCTGCCATGTGGTAGAGAATCTCCCCCCCCCCCCCCCCCCCCTCTGACTTCTGCCATGTGGTAGAGAATCTCCCCCCCCCTCCACGTGTTGCCACGTGGAGTTCTACCCAAACAGATAGGGTCAAGTAGCTATGAGTAAGTCCTCTGAAACATGAGCAAAATATATCCTTTGTCTGTCCCTTAAAGTTGCGCCTGCCAGGTGTCTGATCCCAAAGAACGCAGTGAACTACATACCTGGCTTCCAGAAGCTCTTGCTAATCTTCCATCAGAGTAATTTATGTTTCTGAATTTACATTAAAAAGGAATATCGCTAGGACTGGAGATATGGTTTAGTGGCTAAGAGCACTCGCTACTCTTGCAGAGGAATGGAGTTTAGTTCCTAGTACCCATGTGGCAGCTCACAACCACCTGTAGCTCCAGTTCCAGGGGATGCAGCATGCTCTTTCGGCCTCCTCGGACACCGGGTGTGCACACAGCACACATACGACTATGCATGAAAATAGACATGAAAATTTAAAAAATCTTTAAAGTGTATCACCAGCCTTAACAAAACATCCTGACACTGAAGATGAGTACTTCCCCACGTTGTGAGCCACTGTTTAATATGTGTCTGCCCCAGAGTGTTGGCAATCTAGATAAACTTCCCACTTCACTCAGCCTGTCCTTGTCTGACAGTGTTGCTACACATTATGGAAAATGCTGTTATCATCTCTCTTAAACACACATTCGTCAAACCTTGTATCTGCAGATTTAGTGCATCGAGGGCATAGAAACTATGCCCTAATTATCTTCATGATTAAATCAACCAGCCAAGTCGGATTTATTTTGTGTCAGAGAAAGGCTGGTTCTAGTTTTCAATGAACACATCTTTCAGAAACCCCAAGGGAGCCATACCGTGCCTGAATGTGAATGAATGCTAGCATCCAGCTTGACTGCAGTGTAGCTAGAGGAAGACGGCTTTCATTTTTGATTTTTTTTTTTTTTTTTTT
>NC_022012.1:70609987-70626368 GCF_000317375.1 Microtus ochrogaster | reverse complement strand
AGTGCTGGGATTAAAGGCGTGCGCCACCATCGTCCGGCTCATTTTTGATTTTGATGAGCAGGGTTTCTAGGAATGTGGACAAGGATTGGCGTGTGCTTTCCTTCCCCCACACCTCCCTATGTGAGCACTTCAAGAAAGGACTTTGCATGACATTTCAAGAGCCACATCACCTAGTTCGAAGACCACTCTAACATGGAAAGAAACACTTTCCCAAGGCCAAGGACTGGAATGCAGAGTGGCCTGGAGTTAGGAATCAGGAGATCAGGCAATGTGTCCACTGGCTAACCTCTCCCTCTTTGTGATACTTCATGCATCCGGACAGGTGGAAAGACAATCATCGCAAACCAGAAGACTTAATTACATCCCCTTTGTCACAAGACAAATACATACCCTCACATACAAACCACCAAGTAAAAGAGTAAATAAAACTTTCTCAGCTGACCGGAGAGATGCTGTTGCTTGTTTCAGATACTACACACTTGTAAGCACTTGTGTCCACAAATATACGTAAATTTATGGCTGAATGGGGGATCCTGTGTTAGACCCGTGCAGACCTGGGTCTAATTGTTCATTTTCCTGTTTTCCAGTTTTATTGTAAAAATTACCTGTGTGTGTGTCTGTCTCTCTGTCTGTCTGTGTGTCTGTCTGTCTGTCTATATCTGTATTACACTTCATGGGATTGTTGGGTTAAATAAATTATTTGAACACAGAAACTAAGTGCTTAGAATTCAGTATGGGATAGATGTAGAGAGACATAGATGATAGAGATAAATATAGATATATAAATATAAAAAATATTGTATATTGGTCTTTTCCACCAAACACAGTAAAACTTGTGTTTAGGACAAAGAAGTCAAACTTTTTTTTTATCTCCCCCACCTTGTAAAGATTATTTTTTTATACAAAGACTTTAAGCCTACCTCTACCCCACAGACACCCACACACATATCTTCTTTGTTTACTCAAAGGCCCTGCCTTCTGGGAACTTCAGCAGCTGAAATGGCCAGTCCTTTCCTAATTTCATTTATTTCTTTTCTGATTCTCCTGAAGCTAACTTATGGCAGAAAAAAAAAACAAAAAAACAAAAGAAAAAAACACACACACACAAACAAACAAACCTGTGAGATGCGAGCCCAGCCAAGGAGGAAAAGACACAGCCACCACTGGATGAGAATAAAAGCCAAGTGCCACTCCCACTCCCAGTCTGGGCTTGGCCCCCACGTTGCGAGGAGTGCACCATTCTGGTTGGAAGTAAAGCTGTGCCTTCTCCATACTCTTTACTGCGCATGGTGGCCTCTTTCTTTATGATCCTAAACTTACTTCTGACAGAGACTGATCTCTCTTGAACTTAGTTTTGAAAACATTTCCTAACCACCCCCACCCCAACTCCCACACTCTATAAGCAAGTGTTTGAATTACATTCAGTGTGTGGATTCCAGCAAAACTAAACAGTAGTCCTGTTTGGGGCATGTGTGCAGTGGCAGTGGAGGGGTGACGGGAGGGGCGACTTCCTGTTTGTAGTTGCTTCTGACAACTTGCTACAATGCTATGGGGACCATCTACTGCAATTGCTGGACTGGAGAAGCTGCTGCCTGTGGCATAGCCGTGGCAGAATGCACGCATACACAGCATCTGTAATGTTCTGCCTACTGCAATTCCACCAAGATTATCAATGTATATTCAACTCCAAATAGACAGGGAGAGTGCCGATTTGTGTAAACCCTCATCAACGGCGGTTTTTTTTCTGCCGTTTTCATCTTTGCTAATTAGATACGTTCTAAAGAGTGTAAGGCACCTTCGTTTGCATTTCTGTGATTGTAAGTGTTGTTTGATACTCTTTATTTCTTTAGATTAAACAAACTCTAACAATGTGTTGCGCGCACGCTTGTTCTTCTGGCATCACCCCTGTTTACTCTCAATCCGATGTCCGCATCCATCTCTCTGCGGTGGAAGGGCTTTCCTAGAGTGAGAACGCGTGCATAGTAGGATTAATCGGCAACTGGCAGGGACAGTGGAGCACAAGCTGCCCTCCAGGTCCCTGCAGACTCTTCCCTTTGAATCTGCCTGCTGCTTTCCTGACAGGTGTACTTCTTCGCTCGCTCCAGGGACCTGGGCCAGACAACCCTCAGCCCTCATTCTGCCTGATGTGCCTTGGGACTCTGGACGTTGCCAAAATACATATGGTCTGGAGAAATCAAAAGGCCACAGGATTATTTTTAGAGGGGAAAGATGAGGCTCTGTCTTAAGTGTAAAGACTCTTTATGCTTAAGACATTCTTTTCTGTTATTTGTATTGTGGGTATGTAGCCTTTCTGTGTCTCTCTTTGTGTCTCTGTGTGTTTCTCTGTGGCTGTCTCTGTCCTCCCTGCGTCTCTCTCTCTTTCTCTCTCATTGCACACTTCTAGGACAAGAAGTAAATTCCATTAACAATGAATGCAGACATGTAATAAGGAGAAAAGAATGACTCCTTTGTCAACCCAGAGGCCAAAAAGGATTTTCTCACCTTGCAGAGTGTTGAAACCCATCTTGGTTGAGATCCCTTCACTCTGTGACATTATTTTCCATTTTCTTGACAAAGAGAAAAGATTTCCCAGAGAGAGAGAGAGAGAGAGAGAGGGAGAGAGAGAGAGAGAGAGAGAGAAGGGGAGAGAGAGAGAGAGTAGGAGAGAGAGAGAGAGAATTAGGACATCTGGGCATGCACTGGTCTTGTGCCTTCCTCCTCCTCCAAGTTCAGCTCATCCCGCTTTCCTCCTGCCAGGACAAATGCCCGGCCTTCTTAGCCTGAAACGCAGTAGTGAGATGACTTAGAACTGTTGTCAGCTCCTTTTCTCCGATTTCCTACATTTTTTTTCAGATTCAAGTGCATTGCGCTGTGGAGTGGATCTTGAAAAGGTGGCTGGGTTAACTAGATGACTAGTGGCTTGCCTCTGAGGGACACAAGCAACACCGCATGGTCACTGGGCCCTCAGTAAGCATCTAAGGGAGGCGAATGAGAATCTAGAGTATCTCTGAGCTTCACGAGCCGGCCTCTCCCAGCTGCAGCCCTAGAGGAAGCCTGCATTCATACGTTTCAATACAGCACCAGCGGGACCCTAATTAATGAGTTTGTTTGTTCTTCTTGCCAGCTGGGTACAAAAAGCATTGTCTGGTCTCTAACCACTGTGTGTGTACTATGCGGATTTGGAATTCCTAGATCTCAAAAGAGATCAGCGAGCTATTACAGCCTCCACTGCCTCTCAAGAATTATTCTACAAGGTGGCTAATAATCAGAAGCACCATTTCATTTTCAGGGTGGGGGAGGGGTGCACATATTATAGTCTGTCACGATGATGGCTAAGATGGTTAGCCAGTTACATCCTTGTGTTTTCGAGTGACTTATAGAAAGCCAGTCTGGTGACATTGGGAGGCTGGTGGGAATGTCTTGCTTGCGGAAGATTAGGTCGCCAGCTGGAAGATGTGCTGGATAAAGTGAGCTCTGGGCCGATGGGTCCCCAATTCTCCGATAGACTGCCTTCAGGAACACTACTGTACTCCCCCCTTTCAATATGCTACAAGCCCCTTACTCTCAGGATGGCATTATTTTAGCACGGAGCAAGGCTCCTCCAAGCCCAGGATTAAATTAGGAGAAATCCCCCTGCTGCTTCTATTGAATTGAGTTAATATAATGAGTTTATTGTTAAATTAAACAAAATGAAACTTGCCATGTGGAAGAAATATGGCTGACATCACAGTGGGACGCTGGTTGGGCTTGTTTTCTGCCCCTTCCTACCTTGCTTCTGAACTGTTCAGAGGTAGCTTATAGGCTCTGATGTTTCAACTCCCACATTCTAACTCTGTATCTCAAGGGAGCATGAGCTGTTGCTTGTGGTGAGATGTAGTGAGCCTAGCTTGAGAACCCTGCTTTCAAAGATGCAGGATCTGTGGTCGTACAAACAGGTGCTCATTTCCCTCCCTGGGTTGAGATGCTAGCACACAGAAAGAGTTAACTCCCCCGCAAACTAACTAGTGTAGCACATTGCCGACTTCCTTCTTCGACTCTTAGGATGTCAGCTTCAAATGCTTTGTCAGCCTCTTGCAGCCCAAGTCTTACACAGCCAGGAAGTGGATCGTTATTGGCGTGCTGTTTCCAAAAGGCAAGCTGAGCTCCAAGCTGACTTATTAAGATTTTTCTAGAACATAGTATTCTCCTTCCCTAGGCTCGTTATTTGGTTTTAAAAGCATTGTTTCCTCCAGTATATGATGACCGGGCATTGATCATCTTTAACCCAGCATTGATAGACAAAGGGATTGCACTTGCCTATCAGACGGACCAGAGTCAGAGGTTGGGAGAATCTTCTAGAAGACACAGGAAAGAGGTTGTGTCTGCAAGGAAAGTCAAGATACAGCATGTTAGCAATTCATGAGATACTTTAAGTTTCTCCATGGGGAAAGGGCTTGCTTTGGTTTTTAGTTTGTTCCTTCAAATAATCATCTTAAGCTCAGAAGACATCTGCTGTAAGCTTCACACTGCAGATGAGGAAGCTGAGGCAAAAGGATCTGGTGATATGTTTATATAGTATCTAGTTGATAGTCCCTCCAGGCCTCTTAGGTCCCTGGCTTCCAGAGACCATATGACTTTCTTCTCTTTCATCTCATGCCCCTCAGCCTTTCATAAAAGTTTGACAGTATATTTAACAGCGCCCATCAGGTGACCTTTCCCTTTCTTTCCTGGTTCAGAACCATCCACCCAGATTGCACCCACCTCTCCCCACCATATCTGTCACCCACCAGCCAGTTGTCTATTCCTCTTCTGCTTCGTCCCCTATTTTGCCTCATCAGAGAGTAGTGCCTGCCATTGTCTACCTCCTTTTAGCCCCAGCATCATCACCTTTGAGCTGAGATCTGGGACATTCTTGGATGTCACTGGTCTTGTCTTACCCAGAGTTTCTATTGTTTCCATTCTGGGAATCTTTTCTTGGGTCTGATGTCAATTCCTGTCTGGTGTCTCAAATCTTTTTGCCTTGCATTTCTTGACTGGTCAGTAAAGACAACCTGTTCCTAGGCTTTGAGACTTGTATATTTAAGGCCTCAAATGCCCAGTTAGTCTTAGGTCAACCTGTATAACTCCCAGGCTAAGCTGGCGAAAGCGGGGTTTGGTAGGACGAACATTTTCATGTAGTAAAACGAGCATGTTTTTAATTCTTGTCATCATCATCAAGAAATCTAACCATCAGATGTGTTTTCCAGAAAGATCTTCTTTAGTTAATAATTTTTGTAAAAAAAAAAAACCCTAATGCTAAGTATATCCCATAATTTTACATCTGTTAAGTGATTTGAACTGTAAAATGTTAACACTAAGAAAAAAATTACGTGTGCCTTTCCAGCTGTTGATGTGCTCTCAGCAGTGGATGCTGGTGTGCAGGACGTCTCTCTGGCAGGCTCAAGGGACTTCTATTCTGATGCTTTCTGGGGGAGGGAAGGGGCAGAGTAAGTATTTGTCTGGAATTCAGCTGTTTTGTTTTATTTTAGAATACAAAGTCTGGTTAGAATTTACTTCCAAAATCTGATCTACTGAGAATGGCTACCAGCCAGGTTGCATTGTCCTCTGTTCTAGGAAGGTGGGGGCTGCTTGGAAGCTGGCAGGAAGCAGAACCAAGCCCCCCCCCCGTAGTGTAAGGCCCCCCCTTCCCTTCTGGCCCACCCGCACAAATAAGCCCTCAGCCTGCACAGACAGATGGGCAGGAAGTCTTGAGACTGAAGCAGGGGCTGAGCTGGCTCAGGTTCCAGCATATATGTGGGAGAAGAAAGAAAGCAAGCAAGCACGTGCATGCCGCGTATCGTCCACCTCTTCCTATGTGCACACCTACCTGCGTGGTCTGTACCTGTGAGTTCCTGGGCCTCAAAGGAGGACTAGCGTTCATGTATGTAAACATTGAGGAAATGGCACTCAGGTGTGCACAGGACGGAAGCTCTAATGGTGTGAGTGGCCTGTGACGGAGCCTGTGATTGTGGCAGTGTTGTCCCACCCCCTCACCCCCCCCATCTATTTGAGAACTCCATCTTCACACGTGCCCTGGGAACCTCACAAAGTATTCCAGTAGAGCCCTGTTTGCTCTGAGAATAATTTTCCCATCAAACAGTGAGGGGTTTTAATTGCTCAGCTGCCCATTTCTCGGTTTAAATTATTTTTCATACCGGGGGTCTATAGAAGATTTAATTTGAAAAAGAGTTCTACAACTTATGAAAACATCTTCTTGGTAACTACCACATGGTGACTCTGAATCTCTCTTGTAGGTCTGGAGACTGTGAGTAACTATAGCAGAATCCACTGTGGTTGCTTGTCAGAGTCTGAAACTCCCAAACTCCCAGAAATCAGCCTAGTTTTACTATCCACAGCTTGTCCAAGAGTTACCTCCCCATAGACTGTGCATAGCGTCAGCTCCAATCTGCCCATTCTTTCCCTGAGCTGCCCACTGTGGTTCCTGGTTTTCCTGGCTCTCTCACCAAAGGATGAGCTGAGCTCTGCCATACTCATCTCCCAGTGTGCCAAGGGCTCTCCAGTGTAGGCAGAAGCTCTGTGCAGGCACCAGCCATGGAGCTAGGACAGGCTCAGGGGGAAGTGTAGGGACTACATCGAAGAATCTTGGTTTTGTATGTTGAAGGGATGCACAGGAGGAAGGAATTTTGCCTAGAAGGGACCCACAAAGCCAAGCAAACCAACTCAAGGATCTAAACTCTCCTATAAGATTCTGAGAGATCACCTGAGTAACACCCAATAGGTCTCATGAATTTTACACCTGTGTGGCAAGTTTCCCATCTTTGGTGCGGCTACTGGAGGCAGAACCGTCACAGCGGCATCTGCACAGCACACCTCATACTTTCCATGGATGGTGTGCTGACTACATAAACAAGAGTATGATCTTCAGTTAAGCATCACAAGTGGTTTCCATGATAGTGTGGCTCCTTCCTCCTTCTCTCTGGCGTTTCTCAAAGTTATGGAGAAGAAGGGGATTTCTCCAACCACTGGAGTGGAAAGAAGCATTAAGGTCCCAATGAGAGGAAGTGAGAATTTGTGATAATAAAAATGTCACCCAGAGTTTTCCGTTCCAGGGATGGAAGACTGGGATAACAGGAAATATGAATTTGAGCTATTTAAAGCCAAGCTATTATGCAGAACTTATCTATAAGTGCATTTTAAGGAGATAAACATTGAGTCTCATCTAGCACTGGATTGTCTTGTTTTTTAAATACATATTTATTTGAGCAGCAGTCATTCTTAGAAAAACATCTTTTATGGAGATGATTTTAATCTTAATAATGTCATTGCTTTCTAGAAAGCTGGTGAAAGTTATGACTATCATGTTTGCTTTAATATTTTTAGTAGAAGATGTCATTTAAAATAAATAAAACAACAAGAGGGAGAGAGAGACTGAAGACTCATGTCTGGCATACAAAAACAGTGACTGTCTATCAATAAACCATTTTTCTTTGCTGATCATCATTAAGAAAATATTTGTTTCACTGTTATGTGTATGTAGGTGTCTGAGTGTATTTACATGCAGACCAAGTACACACAGGAGCGTGCAGAGATCAGAAGAGGGCATTACATGGAGTTACAGAGGGTTGTGAGCTACAGTGTGGGTCCTGGGAACTGAAGCTGGGTCCTGTGTCGGAGAAGAAGTCAGTGCTCTTAACTGCTGAGCCGTCTCTCCAGCCCCTGAATCTCACATTTTTACAATGGACTTAATGACAGGTTTAAAAAACTAGAGAGATAGTTGATAAAGTGCTTACCTGGAAAACACAGAGACCTGAGTCTCTCTCTCTCTCTCTCTCTCTCTCTCTCTCTCTCTCTCTCTCTCTCTCTCTCTCCCTCCCTCCCCCCCTCCCCCCCCCTCTCTCTTCGAATGCATGCATACTAGTGTGCTATAATCTCAGTGCTATGTAGGTAGACCTGGGAGGATTCTGTGGACTCACTAGCCAACTAGCCTAACCTAACTAGTGAGTTCCAGACCAATGAGAGACCCTTCCTCTAAAAACAAGGTGCAGGCACCTAAGAAACAAGGGTGATTCCTACCCCTAAGGATTAGACCCTAAAATTCAATGCTTGCTCGTTTCCAAATTTCTATCATTCTCTTCCTGTATCAAACAAATGAACTTACAAATAAGTGTAACTTTGCTTACAAATATGTTTAAGTATAAATAAGTATAGTCAAAGACGGTGCCCTCTCTTCTAGGTACCCAGTTAACATTCTTCAAACCAAGATAGCTGAAGACAAGAACTTTAAGGAGTCAGTTTACTTTCACATTAGAAGAAAATCTAATTGGCCTAGGGAGCTAGCTCAGTTGTTAAAGCGCTTGCCTTGCAAGCATGGGAACCTGAGTTCAATCCCTGGCACCCATATTAAAAGCCAGCACATGATGACATGTCCTCGTAATCCTAGCATTGGGAGGCAGAGACAGATAGATCGCTAGGGCTCAGTGGACACTCAGCCTCGTCTACTTGATAAGTTCCAGGCTAAGGAAATAACTTGACTCAAAAGTAAACTAGGTGGCAGCATCTGGGAACAACAGTAGAGTATCTTTTCTGTAAGACATCTAATATAGCAACAGAGGTGTATGTCTCCTGTGTGTTTTCAAAATTGCTGCCTTCAGGACTGTGCTACTGCAGACTTCAGGGTCACCAGAATCAGAGCCCTTAAATTCTCAAACCTTTGTGCAGGTATAATTAACATCCAAATAAATACACCGAAGAGGAATTCGATGTGCAGTGCAATGAGTTTGGACAACTGTCCATGACTGTATACGCACTAGATTAAGCAGGAGATGGAGTGCTTCCGGCCCTTTAGGTGCTCCCCCTTGCAGAAGGGCTCTCTTTGATATCTTTGTGCCTCGTATTGGCTTTCTTTATTTCATTATCAAATGATGAAAAGGGCAAAATGTGGTAAGTAGGGAAATTGCTCTCACTTTGAACTTGGCTCCAAGTATTGATTGCTTTGCTTAGAGTGAACGGCCAGAAGTACACTCTTTTTCACTGTGGGAACATGAATGTGTGTCAGTCGATATATATGGCATGTCCTTTGGTGTTAGGAATTACCCAGAAGGCTTCTCTGTCCTGTGGGGAAGCCCCCGAAGTATATACAGCAGGGATTTGAAAAGAGGTAGACATTCAGGCTGTCTAGAAGGACTCGAACTAGGACTAGGAGATCTGGGATTGCTGACACTCGGAATCAGGGTCGTTGTACCATGGACTTCTGACCTGATGAGGAAAGAAAACCCCACCAGTTGAAAGAAAGGAAGTTTGTCAGTGGGCAGATGAGGAATGAGAGGAATGAAACAGAAGAAGGTCCCTTTTCAAAGGTCACGTCTATCATAGCAGAGTCAAAAGGTAGAGTGGGGTTGGCAAGATTCTGAAGGCCAGGAGACCCTACAATTGCCAACAATCCCTGGGCAAGCCAAGAAAAATCAACTTCCATACTGAAAACTGGAAACAGCCTCCCCCCACACCCATGTATCAGCGCCTCTGTCCCTGGACCGCTAACAACCAGCTCAAATTGGCTGATTTCCCTACATTTGTCAGGGAGCCAGCTGCACTGGCTCAGCTGAGCATCTGTAGAAAGGAAAGCAGAGAACCAGGAAGAAAAAAAGACACTTTCAAGTCATTATTCTTCTTCATTTCCCTATTCTCTGCCCCGCCCCTCCCAGGCTCCACTGCCGTGCCTCTTTCTTCGTTGTGTTCTTTATTTAAAAACTCTTTTTATAACAATCTTTTCCTTTATGTGGCGAGAGCCCCTGGCATCCTTCCAGTGACCTGTCTGCGGAGAGATGCTCCTCCCTCCTAATTAGGCCTTTCTTACCCCACTTCCTCCTCTCCTTCTCTTTCTCTCCCTTTGAAAGCATCTGGCTCTTGACACTCCGAGGCCCCAATGGAATAACCACATTTGCTAAAGCGAAGGGTCCTTAGAAGGGTGATGAAGTTGGCTTCTTCAAGAGCCCAGAAAATTCACATAGACCCATGATTACAGTGGACCAGAGCCCAGAATGATGCCCAAGTAAGGTATGTGGAGATGTCTTTATCCCAGTTACAGATTCACATCAATACACACCAGCATCCTCTTCTCCATCCCTGGACCACTTCATGTGTGGATCCTTGCATACTTTAGCCATCATTCCTGGGCTATGTGTGCTCCTGTAAGTTTGGGGGCTAAGAGGGTAGAATTCTGTGCTGTCCAGTACCCTTGAAATTATGGAAGGAACTAGAACCTAAAGGTAAAGAGAGCCAGAGATGGAGACAAGACAGGGTGATGGACCTGGCGACCATTCTCCCAGGGCTCATGAGCTAGTTGTCACAAAGGAAATGTATGGTGTTTGATGCTTGAAAAAGGCAATGTGGATCTGCTGCTCTGCAGGAAAAGTAGATTTGATCATTCCCTCGTCTGTGGTTCAAGCAGCTCAGTTAGTGTTAGCTATTTTCTCCACTCTGTGACAACATACCTCACAAAAGCCCCTTAAGGAAGGAAGGGTTTGTTTGGGCTCACAGGTTGAGCATGCAGCCGTCATGGCAGGAAGTCACGGCTGTAGGCACGTGAGGCAGCTGGTCGCATTGTTTCTACAGTCAGGAAGCAGTGAGCACTGCAGTTCAGCTAGCTTTCTCCTGTTCGTTCATATAACCACAATCCACGGGATGGTGTAGCCCACATTCAGTGTGGGTCTTTTTTACCACAGTTCACCTCATCTAGAAAACCCTTCACAGACCTGCCCTGAGGCATCTCATCAGTGATTCCTCATCCTGTCAAACTGATAACGTTAATCATCACGGGTACCCTTATATACCCTACACACACACACACACACACACACACACACACACACACGCATGTCCACTCACACACACACACAATCCCCAGTGTAACAGCATTGAGAGGTAGGTCCTTTAGATGGTCATGACTAGGTTGTTCCCTTCATTGCAGTTATGGGTTCCTGAGAGGATAACTTACGTCCTCTTCCACTCGTTCCTTAATCTTTTCCCTCAGTCCTAATGCAGTAAGACATCTGCCAGAGGAAATCTCTAGAACATCCATTCTAGGCTTCCAGCCTCCACAACAGTGAGTCAGCATAGCTGATATTGTTTATAAAAGAGCGCTTCGGTGGGATTGTGTCCTAATGCACACACCAGTGAGGTCAAGTTCCTTTGAAGGAACTCTCTTCTGAGCACGGCAGTGCACTCAGCACTCTGAAGAGGAGGCAGGAGGTCTCTCAGGGATCGTCCTACATAGGCGATAAGATAAGATAAGACTAAAGGCCTGAGCCAAAAGCATGTGTCATGGAACTCTTCAGCACACGAGAAGAAATGAGTTGCATTCAGACCTTTCCCATCAAGACCTGCAGCTGCCCAGTCCCACTGCTTTGGTGTGGATGGGGTCAGTGCTGCCTGGGTTAGGCAGTGACCTTTCCTGACCGCTAATGAAGATCTTGGAAACAAGCTTGTTAGTTCAGTCAGTACTTGGACAAAATGCTGAAGTTCTTTTGCCCTCAGATTGATGTCTTGGTTGACTCAAGGGTTACCAAGTGGCTCTACAGAGTTTGTGTCAGCTGAAGGCGACAAAGGCACTGTTTTCCCTCTCATGGGTTTTAGCTATTTTGTTTTGTATTGTGTGTATGAGTGGGTGGCAGAGATGGGTGTGATGTTCAGGGTGCTGGGCATCTTCCTCTCCTGCTCACCCTTCCTTTCTTGAAACAGGGTTTCTCTCTGAAGCCATTTCATTCAGTCCTGCTGGCCAGGGAGCTCTTGGGATCCACCCATCTCTGCCCAGCATTGCAGTGATTGCTCGCCAGCCTCCCAGTAAAGGCAAAGCAATAATGACTGCGGGCGGGGTGGGGTGGAGTGGGGAGAATGACCTACAAAAGAAATGCAGTTGTTGGTCTAGATGGATCCTAGAAAGAAAAAGAACAGTGATAGAAATATCTAGAAAGTGCCAGTGGATTCCTTGCTTAACACGAGTATGCTGATGCCAATCTCTTAGCTTTAACAGATGCGTCATGAGCATGTGTGACTGACACCAAGGCGAACAGAATGAATTCTATTTGGGAATTCTGACCTATCTGTGCACCTACTTTTTTTTAAATTTATTTTTCTAAGATTTGTTTTTTGTTTGAAATTATATGTGTTTGTGCATATATGCATACAGGTGCCCCCAAAGGCCAGAAGAGGGTGCCAGATCCCCCCAAAACTAGAGTCACAGGCAGTTGTGAGCCATCTGATATGGGTGCTGGGAAGTGAACTTGGGTCCTCTGTAAGAGCATCAAGAGCTCTTAACCGCTGAGCTGTCTCTCCATCCCCATCTGTGTCCTTTTGCACAGCAGAAGTTATCTTAAGGCACAAAGGGTTTCCTTTGCCCCCCTGACTTATATGAATATCTCTTAGCAGTTCTCTGACATCATCTTTTTTTGTTTTCTCTGGAAATATTTTATTAAAATGCCAAGCTGTCAGAGAGCTGTCAGATGAATTACAAACATGTGTCCTACATGCAGCCCAGCACTGGAGGGGCCAACACTGCTGCAGCAGTTTGAAATCTGTCATGGGCAAGTGGAATCTTGGTCCACAAGCATGTAATGTGTTTCGCCTGTAGACTCATAGTAACCATACCCTCCACAGCGGCTCTTTGCCCCGTGGCTGACAGGGATGAATTGTTGGCAGAAAGACAGGTCAAGGTTAAGGTGGAGATATTAGACAGGGTTGCCAAGGCTAGATGCTCTGGATATCCAGGCGGTTGTGGAAGGTTGTGTTATACTCTCCAGTTTGAAGGTGGGTCTGATGGGTTTGGTCATCCTGTGAGCTGGGGTGGCCACAGTAGCATTTTGACTACTACAAAGGCTTTCTTCTTTTTCCCTCCAGGAACATGTCTGCAGATGGTTGACCAATTGGTTGTGGGATTAGTGGGTTTGGATGAAACCTCCTGGGGAGGCTGTGATTTACATGCATTTGGCATTATTAAGTGTATCCCTCCTCCCTCAGTTGGTGGTCCCCATATTTCTTTGTGTGTAGATGTGTGTTAAATTAAATCATAAGTCTTCAAGCCATACTCACTCCAGTGTCCTCTTCCTAGAAGCTGAGAGGCTAACAGCCCTCAGCAGCACGAGTCCCTAGCGTTTGAATTAAGATCTCTAAGGCTCATTCATGCGCCCTTCACCACAGCTCCATTCTTAACTAGAAGTCTGCACAAGTCCTCATGCCCTGTTGCCATGCTTTCCTTCCCTCTGCTGTAACCCAAACTCACAGCCCATATCTTTCCCACTGGCTCTTTGCTTGAAACCCTGCTATTGCTAAAGTTGCATTTAAAGCATTCGTTGTCATACAACATTTAAAAAGATTTGTGTGTGTGTGTGTGTGTGTGTGTGTGTGTGTGTGTGTGTGTGTAGATTAGGTGCACATAACTGTAGTACCCAGGGAGGCCAGAAGAGGGCATCTGGAGTTGGAGTAACAGGAACTTAGGAGGTTCCATATGATCCTCTATAAGCAAGTGCTCTTAACCATGGAGCCATATCTCCAGTCCCTGTTGTCCCTGTTGTCTGAGGTTTCTGTCCGGTCCGGTTCTCGCAGTCATTAAGTCCCAAAGAAATCACACAGAGTTCTACATTAGTTATAAAACTGATAGGCCCATTAGCTCAGGCTTCTTATTAACTCTTATAGCTTATATTAGCCCATTATTCTTATCTGTGTTAGCCATGTGGCTTAGTATCTTTTTCAGTGAGGCAGTCACATCTTGCTTCTTCTGTGGCTGGGCCAGGACTGCCAACCAAGCTTTCCTCTTCCCAGAATTCTCCTGTTCTCATTGACCTGCCTTTACTTCCTGTCTGGTTGTCCTGTCTATACTTCCTGCCTGGCTAATGGCCAATCAGCGTTTATTTAAAATATAATTGACAGAATATAGACCATTTTCCCACACCAAGACCCTACTTATAATAGTTTTATGCCAGCCTTGTTCACTTAACACTATGTTACACCCATTTTTCCTGGCTTGGTTTAATTTACTTACAGTATTTTTTTAAGGTTTTATTTGTTAGACATTTAAGCTGTGACTGATGGTTTTGATTTGTTTGGCTTACCATTTTAAATGACATTTTGTGCTTTTGAGACTTCATACTCCTGTTATTACACTTGTTTTCACCACTAGGGCCCTTTTCATCAAGAAAATTTCTTACATGTGGTATCAGTGGGATACAAATCCCTTAAAGTTTGTCAGACTTTGAATATGTCTGCCATGTTATGTGTGTCTAAATGGCCTAGGAACCCCATCCTTTGTCCTCTGTGATCTTGTGCCTATAACATCCTTGAACATCCCAGCTGAGGAGGTGAGAAGCGGCTTAGCTGGCAGTGTACTTGCCCAGTGAGCTGAAAGCACTGGGTTCAGACCTATAATCCTAGTGTGTGGGAGGTGGGGTGGGAGGATTAGAAGTTCAAGGTTATCCTCTGCTGCACAGCAAATATAAGGTCATTTCAGGCTACAGGAAACTCTGACCTTCCCCATAGGAGACAGATAGGAAAGAATGAAAAAAGGAGGGATGGAGGGGGAAGGAAGAGAAAGGAAAGGGAAAAGTAAAGAAAGCCCACAAATTCTACCACCCAGGCTAAGGTTTTTTCTACTTCGTCTTTGGGGTGCTGGTCTAGAAGTCAGTTTCCTCTATGGAGTCCTGTTTCCTTCCCTCTCACCCTGGGAAGACCGGGATGCTATCAGAACCACCGGCAGTCCTTGCTTTCTTCGCAGGGACTGGGTTTTGCATTCCTTTTGAACAGCTTCACTTCAGTTCGTATCTAGTCATGACCGAATGAATGAAAAGGAACCACTTGGCTCATGCTAATTCACACAGCGGTTGTTAGCCATTTCAGTCAGTGAGTACAGCCTGGATGTGGACAACCTGGAGTGGAGAGAGAGAGAGAGAGAGAGAGAGAGAGAGAGAGAGAGAGAGAGAGAGAGAGAGAGAACCACTTTACTTGTTCTTCAGTAACTCGCTTGAGCTGAGCAGACCAAAGGTTTGTACACTTGCTCCTGTCGGCACCCTATTTCAAGAGTCTCTTGAGCCTCATTCTCTCTAATACCCAGTAACTTTCCTACGGTGCGTCAGTGCACATTAAGATAATGACCCCATGTACTTTGGAAGACTCCTCCCGATGTGGGTGTGGCTGTTAGGCGCAGGTAGGCAAGAATGCATGTGCACGTGCAGGTGTGTGAGGAAAGAGCTCCACAGTTGTGTCTTCTGAACACTCTGCTGCTGCTTCCTTCAGCAGCAACCCAGGTTCTTCTGAACCTCACCGGTTTCCATTTCTTACCCATGTTGGGGATATAGGCACTGGCTACCGGATCAGCCATCTCTAATCCAGAAATAATTGGTGTTGATAGAGTCACACCATTTATCAGTGGTTTTACGGTTCCCAATTACAGTTTACTTTTATTTTGTTTTTACAGTTGATTGCAAAGAGCACCAGAGTAGATGTTTATCCATTTTTGTCTCGTTAATGAATGAGTTACTGCCCAATCATTGTCTGAAACAAGTATAATTGTATCTTTAAAAATTGGCTAATTTTTTTTAAAAAAGCATATGCAAGCCTTCTAATTCCAAAGTATCCTAATGCTTTTATACTATTAATTGTTAAGTTAAAATTTCATTTATTATCTCATTAAGCCCCTCGAGTATATAAACTCTGCATTAGGGCATAAGTGGGACTTTGTGAAACAGAAGTTATATTTGATCTAACAAGATAGACTCTGTTGCTATTGATTTGCCTGGGAAACAAAAATCTCAGATCTCAGCAGGCGCCAAATGAAACTACTGGATCCTTGAGTTCACTTTAGCACAATTAATCACACGACCCCGGGGCTGTTTGAGTTGAGGTTAGAGCTCGTAATCTCTTACAAAAATAATTATTTGGTGAATCTTATCTCAAGTAACTCCAGGGGCCTTAGGATGGAGATTGGGATCAGAGAATCTGAAGGCTGGATTTCAGTCTTGGCCTTACCATTAGCAAGCTAAGAGACCCTGGGCAGGAGCCTTACCCTTGCCTACCTCCGTCTCCACATCTTCAAGCAGGCTGAAAGCACCGGTTCCCCCATGGTGTATGCCCGACAGAGATGAAAAGATGTGTTTGTGTCCATACATAAAGGTATGCATGGATGAATACAGTTGCATCATTCACAAAATCAAGAAGCAGACATGGTTGAGGTGTCCATCAGCTGATACACAGAGGTAGAAGTAGACACAGACTTGGTGGAATCAGCTTCAGCTATGAAGAATGAAGTAGTAATGGAAGTCACAGTGTGGATGAGCGTCACACCATAGAGTAAATGAAAAGAGCCGAGGACAAGGTGGACGTACCATGGGACTGTTTGTTTCCTCATATCCAGAGTGGG
>NC_022012.1:70602271-70609175 GCF_000317375.1 Microtus ochrogaster | reverse complement strand
AGGGAATACTTTAAAGTTACATCATTTTTAAACCTATAAGGAGCTGGTTGTTCAACGATGGTGACATAGAATTGTGCAGTTGTATTTGTGTGCATATGAGTGTACGTGCATGTGCTCAACATTGGGTAGAATTCTCAGGATCTCATCTTACTTTTTTAAGACAAGGTCTCTCACTGACTTGGAACTTGCCACGTAGGCTAAGCTGACTGGCCAGGGAGTCCTAGGGATCCGCTTGCCTCTGCCTCCTCAGTGCTGGGATTAAAGGCATGTGTCACTGTGACTGGCTTTTTTTTTTTCTGTGAGTTCTGGAGATTGAGTTTAGGTCCTTGTGTTTAAAGCAGGTTCTTTGGCACTGTGTTACCACCCCAGCCTGAATGGTGTACTTTAAAA
Organism: Microtus ochrogaster; assembly: GCF_000317375.1. Lineage (NCBI taxonomy): Eukaryota > Metazoa > Chordata > Mammalia > Rodentia > Cricetidae > Microtus > Microtus ochrogaster. Next base: position 70,608,785 of record NC_022012.1, on the reverse strand, counting down.
TGATTGTCTGCGTAGTGAATTTGACTTCTATAAAAGTAAAATTAAATTGAAATTTCAGAAGAAGACCTTTCTGAAGGTTACTAGGGCTATAGTAAGAGAGACAGTAGATTCTCAAAAGTCATTCTCCTTGACCCTTTCCAGTCCTGTATGATTCTATCTTTCTTTGGGTATGTAAGAGGGACATCATTGCACTTCCGGTTGACAGGCAGGTGGGAATGATGGAGGTTGGTGAGAACCGAGTTGCTAGGTAGCTGCAGCTTGGTGGCCACTGTGGACAATAGTGAATCACGTGTTTATGTTCTCGAGAGGGCTCTAGATGGCCTGCACACACTGTGGGATCACTGCAGCCAGGGCAACAGACATGGAGGAGGCAGCTACGTCATCATAATGCTTCACCCTGGGCAGGCATTTCCCTGGGAAGCACCAAGACACAATTTTATTTCTCTGGCTACAGAGGATGCATTGTTGGATGGGCATTGGTCAGTGAGACTAGGGTTCTGTGGTTGCCTATGATTCTTCTGCATTTCTTCCAAAGGAAGGGGAATAGAATAGCAAACCCCACAAAGGGTACATGCATGGGCCGAGCAACTAGTCATCTCCTGAGCTGAGTGAGAACTCTACCTTCTAACCCAGGAGGCCATCCACAAGGTTCAGAAGCATCAGGTGGAACTCCCCCGCCTTTAGCATTTAGTATGAAATGACTGACGGTGGTGATGCCTGCTCCTGATTTTCCAAGCGGAGGGGGATGAATATTTCCTCCAGTGGCTGGGATGAGACAATCTGTCATCTCTCCGATTGCCCCTCTCCCTGTCCTCCTCCTCCCAGACCTGCTTTGGGTCCTGTTTGCTATCTTATTTGCCAATCTACTGCTTCCTCATTGAGATGATTAATCTTCATTATCAGCCTGCCAGCGTTCCCAATCACCATAGAAACGCACATCTGGGTGTGTCTGGGGTCCTGTGTTTCTAGAGAGGTTTAACTGGAAATGAAAGAGCCAGGATGAATGGGGTTGGAGCCATTCCATGGGCGGGGCTTCCATACTGAATAAGGAGAGAGCAGCTGAGCGCCAGCCACCATTGCTCTCTGTTTCCTAACTGAGGATTCAGTGTTGTCAGCCGGTTCATGCTCCTGCCGTCTTGCCTCCCAACTGGACCCACAAACATGAGGCAAAATAAACCCTTCATCCCTTAGGTTGCTTTTGCCAAGTGTTTTGTTCCAGCAATGAGAAAAAAGGAACAAATATGGCTCCCCCATAAAAGTTGGTCAGCTAACGAACTACTCGGGAGCTTCGCTGAGAGTCAAAGCTGAATCCGAGTGGGTAAGTATGTCTTGGGACAGGGACAGTGGGCAAAGATATGTAAGAGATGGGGCAAGTTGACCACAGCTGCAAGCTAAATGCATCAAGTCAATCAGACTGCACATGTACTTGACAACCTGCAGTGTAGGGAACATCTGCTTCTAAAGGGGACCTGAGTCATGACCACAGTGACAGTTACCGGCTTCGTGGTCTCAGACAGGGAGCCTCTAGACCTCGGCCTTTATTTCTTACAGAATGGAAATATCCTCTTCCCAAGGCTCTTTGAAAAATAAAATCAAAGTAATCCAAATGGTCTCTAGGTAGGCACTGAGAGGGATGCTTCTCCGCCTTGAAAAGGGCAGTGTCTCCTTGTCCTCAAGGATTCTGGGCTGGCAGAAGCCTGAAACCCCTGAGTGGTTTACAGGAAACACACACCATGAAGGACACGGTTCTGGGTCTCCCCAGCAGAAAGTCATCCACAGATGGCAGGAGCCATTAAATTAGAATGCTCACCGTTTTTGAGCATCTCAGGCCTTGTGATAACTCAGCATTTTCTAATGAAACATCTGTAATGCTGAGAAGCTAAGAAATATGTTCACCTCTGGCCCAATCAACATTAAAACCTATGATTTTTTCCATCATCCAGCACTGGTTTGGTAGGCTTGGCATTGTGTCTCAAAGAATGAACGGAACTAGATAGATCATGAGTTTATCTTGGACCGCTGTGATTAGGTAGACCATTTTCTGAGCAAGGGGAAAGAGTTGGGCCATAGACATAGAGCTGAAAATGACTAGTACTTTGGGGGCTATGAGCCACTATCAGTGAAGCGGCCTGGGAATGGGTCACAACGGGACATCCTATCTCAAGTTCTGTCCTGAGCATCAGTTTTTACCAGATGTCCACAGTGTGCTTCCTAGACAATCCTGCCCAATATTTTTTACTGATGGTGGTGGTGGTGGTGGTGTGTGTACATGGTTGTGCACCTGAAAAGGAAAGAGATTAACGTTGGCCTTTCTTCTATTGCACTTCATCTTATTTGTTGAGATTCAGCCCAGAGCTTTTAGTTTTAGCTATCCTAGCTTCTCCCGGGTCCCCAGAATCTTCTTGTGTCCATTTTTCCAGTACTGGGATTCCAGGTATGCACCAGCACACTCTGCCTTTTTATAGGGGGGATTAGAGATGTAACTCGGGTTCTCAAGTTTTCTCAGTAGGCACCATGCCCTGAGCCATCCCCCCCCGCCCCCCAGCTTAATCTTCTCCATTTCCATGTGATTATAGTCAGGGGAGATGGTGGGTTAGCCTTCACTGAAGGAACATTTGGAGCTTCTAAGTGTCACAGTCGCTGAATCCCACACTCTGAGGATTGTACTAAATCAGTCTCTTGTGATTTCAGGCTGTGCTGCATCCCCCTAAGCTAAGATAGAGCAGATATTTCAGGAAAAACCTGGGAATCATTCCCTGCTTATGCAACATGGCTGGCTCGACCAGACCTCTCCACCACCAGCTTTGTGAGCGTTTCCCACAGTGAGAGGCAGATGCAGGTCAATAACAACAGCTATCAACTGTGATGCGCTCTGAGATCTAAGCTCTTTGAGAGCCTTTCAAAGGCTCATGGTTTGTGTGTCAGGGCAAAGTTGCGCTTGAATGACAACCTTCATCTTGCCTCACAGCTTCAGCCACCAGGTGAGCCCCTGTCTGAAGCTTCTGTGAGTAAAGACAGCCCCCAGCTTCTTAGCTAGCCTTTTCCTTCTCTATTCTGTCTTGCTGTGGTCACCAGCAACTTTGGCCAGTGATGAGGGCATGACCTCTCTTTGTTCCCTATCTTGGAAGGCAAGTGCCCCAAATTAGACTGTACCTTAGTCCAATAGTATTGATTAATAACTTTTTTAAAAAGCCATGCATTGGATTAGGGATCAGGGAACACAACGCATTTGCTCCCAGTCCAGGGGCCTATGTGATAAAGCCCATGTATTTATGCATTTCATGGGTCATCTGAATATCTTCTTAGGGTCTGGATCTCTGCACCTCAAGTGATCTATTAATCATGGTGTTTTCTGCCTCCAACACCTTGAAGGCTGGAGTGGTTTGGTCAAAGCTTCATCTATGACATGTGACTGAAGAGAGCCCTTTGGTTGAAATAAAATGTGTCGGGGAAGAGGCCTCTGCCACACCTTAATGTGAGATTCGCTTCTCAGATGTTGTCACCCACTCCCAAGCAAGAGTTCCCGATTCTGAGAACAGTCACTAAATCTTTAAGAGGATTCATTTTTCTCATTTTGGATCAGATATTGCCGATGATTCTCAGTGCTAACCATTTTAATTTAATTCCTTCGCTTAAGCGGGAGCAAGCTTCTCTACCTCGCTTTGGAAAATGAGAAAACAAAGGATATTTTCTCCTTCACTTAAAATCACTACTGATCATAGTGTTTAAAATCTAAATCTCTTCACTAAGAACTGTCAAAGCCAAGAGGGAAATTAAAAGTTTTAGGTTTTTTTCTTTTATTTAAATCCACGTCCCGATCTCACTTATAATGGGAAGGGATTTGTTCTTAAAAAAAAAAAAAAAGATTAACTCGTTACTTTAAAAAAAAAAGTTGTGTTTGTGCAAGAGGCTGTTTAAGTTCCCCTACACCTTGTGCGTGCTGATGCCGGAAGAGGCCAGAAGAGGGCGTCAGATCCCCGGCATCTGGAACTGGAGGCAGTGAACGTCCTGAAGTGGGTATTAGCACTGGACCTGGTGCTTCCCAAGAGCAGCAAGGGCTCTTCGCTGCTAAGCCATCTCTCCAACCCCATGGAAAAGCACTTCCGCCTTCCAAGGACAGCGACACAAGACTGAAGAAAATGTCTTACTTTTCATCTCCAATTACTTTGGAAACTCGGTCCTAGAATTTTCTTCTACTTGGTTCTTAGCAATGCGAACTCACACCCCTTCCGTAAATCTCACTCTGACCTCTCCAGTCTACCTTGACCTCTCTGCCCCGCCAACTGCAAACAGGACATTGAGCCTAAAGCTCCCCTGACCCCTGCAACCAAACAGTGTTGATTGTCCAAACTAGCACTTCTCAAACGATTTCTGTTGAATTAAATTGATTCCTTTCCAACAGAATCCCAAAATTCACTGCATTTTTTAAAAAATTATTTTATTAAAAAAATCTAAACAGAATTAAGTGCCAGAAAAATAAAGTGAAAATGAAAAGGCAAGCCTAGACTTCTTACCGAGCCAGCACAGCTCTTCCCTTTTGAAGGGTGTGTGTCCCGCTATCGAAGTGCCAGAAGTTTCTAGACAGTCATTCTATTCCCCAGATTTGGTCTTTCCAGGCAGCTTTTGTCCCTGGGTTGAACTTTCCGAATCACTGTTGCTACACAGCGCCTCATTACCCAGGATACATTCCTGTGTAGGTTGCTGTGGATTAACTACAGTACATGTTTCTGTGTCCATATTCCCCACTTCCTACAGTTGAATCTTCAAAGTAGGCAACTGTCAGTAATGATGATGATGATGCTAATTTTTAGAAATTAAAATAATTAGTACCATTATTGGTAATGGCAATGAATTGCTGTTATTAATGTTATTTTTAATGACATCAACATCCATCTCGTACTCAACGTTCTCCAGCCTTTCTTTAATCATATTATGCTTGATACTTTGAATCCCCATCTTTTGGAAAACTGTAGTTTTCCTAATCTAAGGAGCTGTAAACATCTTGTTCATGATTACTGAGTCAGAGTGTTTAATGGACTGACTGATTCGGACAGAATCACACCTGAGAAACTCATGCCTGAGAGTCTTATTCCATTTGGCTAAATCTCCCCAGGGGTAGATTTTAGTGTTATCCCTTGTGTGCTTCAGGAATAAACAAATGACGGAGTTTTAATTTTTCTATTTAACATATGAATGGACTTCTTCAAGGAGTGTGAAGGTAGATAGACCTTTATTAGACCCAGGGAAGGTAGGTCAAATCTCTTTATGGGAGAAAAATACAAATTAAAATAACAACTCTACTGTTCATAAAAACAAGAGGAAAATACCAATAGTAATTACAAGAATTATCTTCTTGAATACCTTGCATCTTGCCAAAGGCTTGAGCATTAAGAATGTGTGAAAAACAAAGAGGAAAACCAGCCGGTGCCTCATAGCCATAAATCTTGAGGTGTGCTCACTTACCTAATCTCACCACTTCTCTCCCGCTCAGCATCAGCCTTGAAAATAAGGGTAGCAAGGCCCTAGTATCGGTGTCTGTGAGAGCAAAATGGACTTCTGTTATGAGTCATTCTCATTTGAGCCCGCCCCGCACTCAGAAGGGCCTCCTGACTAGGAAGGTGGGTAGTATTTAGCTGCTTCCTGGAGAGCATGACCTAAAACATACACAGGCAGATATGTTCATCCCTTCTACCTCAGTCAGTGGATAATGACTGGGGACAGATGCTGGAGGAGCAGGGTTTTAGGAAGCGCCTGCGTGTTCTTGATAGTATTGAAGGTCATTCTCAGGGCAGGGCTTGTCCTGTGTTGAAGACCAAACATGACCCCCACACTCTGCCATTTGAATGAACTGCAGGCCATGCCCAACCAGGCAGCGGAAATAAAGGCACAGCGGCTGCCTAGCTGATGGTTAAGAGGTGTGCACCTCCATGTACACGGGGCCACTTGTCAGGGATGAGCAGCAGCTGGATGACAATGACGGCAAGTGGCTTAAGGAGCTCTCTCTCCAGATCTCAGCTGGCTTTTCAGCTATGAAAGCATGGGTTTCAATAGTTCCAATAGTAAAGAATGGAAATGTGATTTATGCTTATCATTTAAACGAGTCAAGAGCAAACTGCAACGAAGAAAACAACACAAACAAAACACCACCAGCAAACCCGGGAGAAGGGAAGACCCAGGGAGGCCCCAGGCTCTCGCTTCCCAATGGATATCAGACCTCACACAACCAGCAGAAAGGAGGACCTAATTTTCAGCATGGCCATGTTAGGATACATGGCATCTATGCACTGACAATCCAGGAAGCACACACGAGACACCTGGGACCCACCAGGAAAAACACCGAGCAGCTTTCTCAAGAAAACTAAAATGTTTTGATTTACTGCGTGGATACTTTAATTCAGCTATCCTAAAATATATTAAAGTCAGACAAAAAAAACTATTTAAAATGTGTATAGATATAGATATGGATGTAGATATGGTTATAGGTAGATATCTATTTATTTTACATTATATTTTA
>NC_022012.1:70599760-70602073 GCF_000317375.1 Microtus ochrogaster | reverse complement strand
ATAGATAGATAGATAGATAGATAGATAGATAGATAGATAGATAGATAGATAGATGTAGAGAGATAGATAGATAGTAGTAACTAGATGTTAAGAGAAGTAACTAAATACAAGGTATGGGCTTGAGAAACAAAGTAACTGAAAGAAAAATTCATCAAAGGGGACATTCCACAACAGATGTGAAGAGAAAGAATTAGCAAACCTGAAATTCCTGGAAAAAAAAATAAAAGGCTATCCAACTGGTAGAGTGGGAAGAAAGAATCGGAGATTGACAGAGGAGGTCAAAGATCACTGCGGCCCCAACACAGACTCCCAGGAGGAGATGAGGAGAGGGAGGGAAAGCTATTGTTTCCAAATGGTGTGTCTCACAATGAATAAAAAATATCAATTTATAAGTAAGGTAAGCCCAAAAGTGTCTACAGTGAGATGCACCATAGTCAAAATGTTAAGAACCAAAGACAAACAGAGACGCAGGAAAGCAGTAAGAGGGGACTCAACATGAGACAGGTAAGATCAACAGCTCGCTACTTACGCTGAACGGTAGCCCCAAGAGAGCCGTGTGGTAGTCCAGGTGCACAGCAAACAAAAGGTCTATCAAGACCTTTGGATCTGGCAAACTATCCATCAAAAATGAAGATGAGATTAGGAAATTCCCAGATAAATCAAAATGACAGTTTGTCACTGGGAAACCTGACCCACATTAAACAAAAACAAACTCAAATCAATAACCTACCCGTTTTCTTACATCCCTAGAAAAGGATGAACAAACTCACCCATGTGCACATAAAGAAGGAATAGTAAAGAGCGGGGGTCAATAGCATAAAGAACAGAGAACAATTTTTTCTTAATCAACAAAACCAACAGTTGTTTCTTTGAAGAGAGTAACATAATTAGCAAACCTATAGCTATAGTGATCAAGAACAAATCAGCACAGAGCTAAGTTACTGTTAGGGATGAAAGCCGGGCTTGGATACTAATTTTACAGCGATGAAAAGGAAACGCTTTAACAATAGAAAAACTTCAAACAAAGGCCACAATTAGTTTGCCAATTAATTCTATCAAGTATTTTGAAAGGATTTATCGCTAGTCTTTAAAATAACAACAACAATAATAATAAAGCAGAAAATGAACCAGGTCTGCAAGCATAGAATATCACTATTCACGAGGCAGGAAGATCACAGGTTCAAGGCCTGTGTGTGCCAGGGACAGTGCAGGACACGCAGCACAACTTCCCATCATCTTACCTTAAGAAGGGTTAGTGCTGTTTTGTTTGTTTGTTTTCTGAAGTCAGGGCTAGCGGTAGAGCACTTTACTAACAAGTGCGAAGTTCTGGGTTCAATCTCAAGTGCCAAAATGAGATTGTCAGCGCAATACTAGCAGATGGAATCCAGCAGTATTGTAGATGGGTCGGATGATAGCTAAGCAGAATGCAAGGCCAGTTCACTGTCTGAGCAGACACAGCAATGGCAGCACACACACCAAGAACAAGGTGTGACCTTAGATGCAGAAAAAGCATTTCACCAAATCCAACATCTGTTCATGATTTAAAAAAAAAAAAGAATTCAACAAGCAATACAAAGGGGCATTTTTTCAACTTGACAGCAGTAATCCATGAAAACACTCAGCCATGTTGTACTTAGTTGTGAACGACTGGAAACTTCCCCCATATCATCAGGAGCAAGTGATGTATGTCTCCTCGTACCACTCCTGCTTAATGCTTTAATGTGCTGGAGACTTGGATAGGATAAAATGCTAAGTACAAAAGAGAAGGAAGAAGAGCGAAGGGCAGAGAGGGGGGAGGAAGAGAGAAAAAGTTTGCTTTCCACTGTCCAACTTTCCAGAAAGTAGTTTAATTACCTTTGTCCTTCCATGTGAGCTCTCCACCGGGGCTACCTTAAGTTGATGGATTAGGAGAAGAGAGGGGTATTATAGAATCCGAAATTCTCAAAAAAGCTTCCCTAAGACCTCTCCTATGGCAGGTCTTACCTCTTACCTGAGATATAACTAAACTATGGGTGGTATATGTATGTGTACATATGTTCCGTGGTAGTGTTCAAAAAGAAAGTCAAAACATAAGACTATAGACATAAGCATGTAAGACTCAAGATGCCTGGGGTTATACATGTAGCTCTTCTGGTAGAGTGCGTGCCTAACACACAGGAAGCCCAAGGCTCAATCTCCATCATGGAATAAACCAGGAGACATAGAGCGAAACTGTGATCCCAGCATAGGAGAGAACTCAGAAGTTCAAAGTCACCCTCACTACGTAAGCAACTTTAAGGTTAGACTCACTTAGTGAGACCCTATCTCAAGGAA
>NC_022012.1:70559058-70599615 GCF_000317375.1 Microtus ochrogaster | reverse complement strand
AGACAAGAAAGAATAAGAGAATCTATTGAGGCCGCCATGGTTTCTGTGCCCAGCTTGGGACACAGCCAACCATCTTCCATCCACTCTGTCTGCACTCCATGCACTTGAAGGCAGCAGACCCCAAAGCCAGCTCAGTCTAGAAGGAAAGGAGACTGGTTTGCACCCCCTTCCAGGAAACCCAAGTCATCGTGTACTGACTCTCTTTGTCCAAATGCCACTGTAAACGGCCTCTCGTTTCTCCACGTGGTCTGCTTTGATAGATGACAGTTATTTATACCTGCAGAGTTCTCTGCACAGGTTATCAACTCCCTGAGATCCTCTCCATGCAGCAGCTTCCAACAAGCTTGCAGGGCCTCTGTGTGCACCCCGCCTTCCCCTTCCTACCTCCACTATCACAGCGGAAGGCTTTTGCTTTGCGCCTCACATGACTTCTTTCTTCACGGGAGCCCCAGGCAACCCACCTCAGCTCAACCACGGGAAAAGTTAGCCACTCCCCTATATGGACAGGCCAATCTCTGTAGTCAGATCCTAGCCTTCTTTTCCTGGACTGCACCTCTCTAGGTTAATGCTTCTCCAGGTCTATACATACAAATACTGCCTCCCTGTCTCAGGATGCCCCAGCCTTTCCCTGTTCTTTCTCTCATACCTAAGATTGCCAGCTCCCCTTTCTACTGGCTGGATGCCAACCAACTTTAAACTAGCAATGGCACGCCCTTCAGTGCCCTCAACTAGGGCAGAGCTGTTCTGCTGTGGGGCCTGACATTTAAACCATGAAGTACTGCTACTCATCTGTTCTTCAGACCTTATCTGGGACTTCTTCACACCTTCTCCTTCCATGGGGTCTGCCACAAAAGGGCGCTTCCAGGCACATGGCCCGAGGAGGCCTTCAGAGGGATGATGTCCCCAAACAGGACATAGATTTGCTGTGATTTTGCTCCTTGGAAGTCACCAAGGTAAATTGCAGAATGAGTGCCATTTGTTACGAAGACTGAGGTTCAGTTGATAGACTACGGGCCTCATATTCACAGAGCCCTGGGTTCAAGCCCCAACACCACATAAACAGGGCGTGATGGCCCACTGGGCAGTGGAGGCAAGATAAACAGAAGTAAGGTTCATCATTAGCCGTACAGCAAGTTCCCTGCCAGGCTGGACTACCTGAGGCCCTGTCTTAAGGAATGGCTTCTAGTCTCAGGTCAGTGGCTCTTTCTGTAGCCTGCTTCCTGCTCTTCACAAGAGACACCACTGACTACAGATCGGAGAGTTAGGCATGCCTTTCCTCTGTGTGTGTGTGTGTGTGTGTGTGTGTGTGTATGTGTGTACGTGTGTATGTACATGTGTGTACATGTGCGTGTTCACATGATGTGCATGTGTGTGTGTGTGTTAGTCATATATGCAAGAAGCTTGAGAATTAAAGAGTGGTAGAGGGAATAGTGGTTGGGTTTTATATCAAAACATGATCTCCCTACTTCCTGCCACACCTTTCTTAATAAAAGCCTGGGAAGACAGGAAATACTCCAAGATCATTAACAGATTCAGGAATAAAGATGGGGTGACTGCCAAGGAGACCTCAGTGTTCCTCGACAGAGGCTCTCTGGCTAGGGAGGGGGCATGGGCATGGGCATCCTTCTTCTTAAGTGGACAGCCGACTTTCTCCGAGTTAGCCTTCATCTGCTGACTCACCCCCAGGACTCAGAGTGCTGCTCCCTAACTAATGAAGTCAATTAAGGGGCTGGAAATGCAATGTCCTACAACTTGGGTGTGCAATAGGTACAAAAGGTTCATCCAGAATGAAAAGGTTGACACTGTACTAAAAATAAATCCCACATAAAGTTATCCTCTGTGGGCTAATTGCAAATAGGGGTTCCATGTATGAGACACTGCAGCCCCTCTCAGGGCCTAATTGGCTGATCCAGAGGCAGCCAGCCTCTGCATCGGCAGCCCCGGTCCAGAAGGCGGTGATTGCACAAGGCCTGGTTGAGCCACAGCAGTTCCCAGATCGTCAGTGCCAAGGTGACTCTCTGCTTTGTTCTTCCGAAGGCCCAGCCCTGACAATGTCACCTCCTCCCTGGGCCTGGCTGCAAGGGTCTGAAGGGCAACTTCTGTTGTAAGTTGAATAATGCTAACAGCTGGGATGTGCTGTCTGGCAGAGGTCAGTGCTGTTACATGTTTCAGAGAGCACATTTTTAGTAGGTGAGACGGGACTACTGCAGGCTACGCTTTGAGGCTGCAGGTTTGGAAATCAGAGCGTTTTTCCCAGCAGTGGGCCAAGGCTGCCCAGCTACCCTGTGCGACCCTCACAAACCTTTTCAAGTTGTATGAAGCCTACTGGGTGGCAGTGCAATTTGAGACGGTGGTAAAGGAAGGTCAGCAGTCCCCGAATCAGGAGACAGGAGCTTGGACCAGTGCCAGATGATGGCCCCATCAGCAGAGTGCTGGACTAGCAAGCTTGAGGACCTGACCCAGTACAGTCTCCAGAACCCACATTAAAATGCTGGTCCTGGTGGTGAGTGTTTATAACCCAAGCGCTAGGCAGGTAGAAACAGGTGAGTTCTTGGGGCTCGTTGGCCAGACAGACTAACCTAATTGGTAAGCCTCAGGCTGGTAAGAGAACCTGTCTGGAAAACCAAGGTAGATAGTGTGTGAGGAATGAATGTGCCTGAGGTTGATCCTGGCCTTCCACAAGCAAGTACACAAGTATACACATACACCCCCTCCTGCCAACACCACTTACTCACCTAGGAGCCTGCTCCTCTACCCAGGAGCTTTGCCAGGGTCGATGACAAGGAACTCCACGTCTCTGGTGCCTCTCGCCACCCATCTCCACTGGTGGGAAAGTTCTCTCATCAGATGAACCCCTGACTCCAGGCTTCCTCCTTGTTCCAGCATCAGTTCCTTTCTGGAACTTTCTATACCCCCTTCATTCAGGCTTACTGATCCACCAACAAACACACGGCTTTCATCTGTGTTCCGAGCAGAGGCCCAGACCATCTCCACTCCACTTTCTACCCAATTCCCAGGGAGTCTCAGTGATTGTGCAAAGGTCTCGCCATCAGACAAAGTAGGAGCGCCTTCTCTAATCAGCAAAGAGAGAAAGAGTCTACTGAGTGCTCACCAGGGAGCTGGAGCAGCTCCGTGGGAGGAGGTCCACGGTCCCAGCTTTATAACAGTGAGAACGGCAGATCTTGTGAGGATGTGCTCTGTGCCCAGTCCTAAGCTGAGATGTTACTAGATGTTTGCACATTTAAATACGCTTCAAACAACCCCACCCCCCCAAAAAAAAACTCTAGGAAGCAAGTCAAAATATTGCTGTTCCCATTTTACAGATGAGAAAATGACTTGAGAAAGGTCAAATGATTTTCCCGGGGCTCCACAGTCAGTAAGTATTGGAAAAGAATTTAAACCAATACAAAACACTGTCCATCTTAATTTGGAGTGGTGTGTGTGTGTGTGTGTGTGTGTGTGTGTGTGTGTGTGTACCTATGGAAACCAGAGGACAACTTTTAGAGTCAATTTTGTGCAATATATTAAAAGGAAAGTTTGCCATCATTCAACTGGTTTGACTAACTTTGACTTCCCCCCTACTATTCCATTGGTTTGCAAAATATTTTAGCAACAAAAGCATTTGGATTCCTACTGGAATCTTTTGCAGAAGCCTGGGTTGGAAGGGAGATGAAAGAGGAGACTCTGCCTTTGATGCAGGAGTGAAGGGCCTCACCCCTGCCCGCTCTCCTCTTTTGCCCTTCCTGTTCCTCTGTGGCCTAGCGGACTCAAAGACCATGGCAGTTGCAGGTTCCAGGGGACAAGGCTAGGAGGGCTGGTGCCAGGAGGCACGTGGCTGCTCTTCAGCCCAGTGGGAGCAAGTTCTGTGGCGAACTGTGGAACTCGTTCCCCTAAAAGTCCCTGCTGGCCACAGGAAGGGGAGTAGGAGCTCTTGGTCAGTGACTTCTCTTCTACGATTCCTTGATTAGACACTCTGCCTATGGGACTTTAAGAAATTTGCAAGGATGCTTTGAAGGAAGAGGAGGGAGAGCACTTAGTGGTTAGAAATAGAAAAACTACTCCTGAGGTTATGAGTGGTGAAGGGTAGCCGGGCGGTGGTGGCGCACGCCTTTAATCCCAGTGTTTGGGAGGCAGAGGCAAGTGGATCTCTATGAGTTCAAGGCCAGTCTAGTCCACATGGTGATTCCCAGGAAAGCCAAGGCTATTCAGAAAGTACTTGTCTCAAACACGCACACACACACACGCACGCACACTCACAGGGGGAATGGGGAATGATGACGGAGAAGAGGAAATGTGGGAGAGCTAAAATAAAATGAAGGAAATAATCCCAGAGGGATCAAGGAAATCATGATGGACAGGAGAAAGCACCTTGTGTGTCTACCACAAGCTGAGCATCTGTTGTCTACGGGCCTGGGTGTGCCTTGCCTTCCCCACAGGTCCAGAGAGTTGAGTGTGCAAACACTTTGTGCTACAGCCTGGTGAGCCAGGCAAGAAGCTGTGAGGCAAGAATCCTACCCCCAAGGAAATCACAGTCTCTGAGTGATATTCTCAAAAACCTAAATGAAAGAGGAACTCAGGCAGAATGTGGCAGAGAGATACGTGATACATTTTGAGAAATCAAGGAGGGCCACTTCTTCCCCAAACTAATTGTGTTTTCCTAACATGTGACAGGGGGGTTCCTATCAGTACTTAGATGTAGACATGGGTGAGATTTGGGGTTCCCTTTGCTTCCTCCTCCTAGATCTTCTCAAAGAGGAAGAAAATCCTTCTCTGTCTGTAATTCCAAAGAAAGGCAGCGTTCAGTTTCTTTAACTAGCCTCACCAGAGCGCTTGTTTCAAGTCCTGACTACAGTCTGCTGGGGTTTCCCAACCCCTTTGCATCTGAACTTCAAAGGAACACACTGAAGTGGTTCCAGTTTTTTTTTCTTAATTGTTTTAAAATTCCTTCACCCACCCCTCCCACTTTTTTTGGACACACAGTTTTAAGTAGCCTAAGCTGACCTTGAACTCCCTTCCTAGGCAGGAATGACCTTGCACTTCTGAGGGAACGGACTCTGGGCTCTCTTATAAGGATGCCCATCCTACCAGGTTAGGACCCACCCTTAGCACTTCTTTAGCTTTTGAACACTGCCTCAGAGGCTCTGTGACCAAATGCAGCCACAGTAGGAATAAAGCTCCACTATCTGAAAGGGTGGTTGGTGGTTTGAATGAGAAATGCCTCCATAGGCTCGGATATTTGAACACTTGGCCCCAGTAGGTGGTGCTGCTTGGGGAAATAAAGGAGGTTTAACCTTATGTCACTGGTGTTGCCTGGGCTTTGAGAGTATATAGTCTCACCCACCTCCCAATTAACTTTCTCTGCTTTACCTATGTGCCATTATATAATATATAATATAATATAATATAATATAATAATATAATGTGTGTGTGTGTGTTTGTGTGTGTGTGTGTGTGTGTATCAGAGGCAGCAGGCCTCCACCTCCTGAGTGCTGGGATTACAAGTGTGAACCTCCAGACCCAGTTTGTACAATGCTGGTGATCAAACCCCAGGCCTCACAAATGCTGAATAAACGCTTTACCAACTGAGCTCTATCCCAGTCCTTAACTTCTTTATGTGCATGTGTGAGCATGTGTACGTGAGTCATGTGTAGTGATATTTTCTTTGTAATCTAACAAATAAAGCTTGCCTGAAGATCAGAGTACAGAGCTAAGGCTCTAGTTAGCCATAGCAGTCAGACAGTGGTGGCACACACCTTTAATCCCAGCACTTGGAGATAGGGGCAGATGGATCTCTGTGCGTTCAAGGCTGCCATGGGCTACACTAGATTGATCCAGTCTCAAAGAGAAGCAGAATCAGGTGGTGGTGGCTCACACCTTTAATCCCAGCACCATGGGGGTGGAGAAGGGAAGGGATATGGCTGGGCAGAGAGAGGAATAAAGGTGGGAAGTGACAGGAGTTCACATGCAGTCTGAGGGTTCATAGAGATAACCTCAGTCTGAACACTGAGAGGGGTAAGAACTCTCAAGTGCCGGTCCACTCTGCTTTTCTGATCTTCAGGCAAGCTTTATTTGTTAGATTATAAACAAAATATCACTAGAGTTGTGTGCATGTGTGAGCATGTGTAAGAGTTCAGGTGTCCTTTGAGACTAGGAGAGGGTGACAGGTCCTCAGACTCCAGAGTTACAGACAGTTGTAAGCTCCCCTAGATGGGTGTTGAGAATCAAACTCTGGTCTCTAGAAGAACAGCAAGCACGTTTAACCACCGAGTCTTTTCTCCAGCCTCCTTTAACTTCTGAGCATCCTTTTCTAGAACTTTCATCCAACACAGAGGGGAGAAAATGTCTCTGACACTCCAGAGGTGAAAAGGAGATCTATATTTGGAGGGCCTTAGCTAATTATTAAGAAGCCAGGGAGCTGACTATATTACCATGGAATTCAATAAAACCTGGGGGAGCATGGAGGATTATTGGATCTAATGCCATGAGTTAGTGATTTTCTCAGCAGGTAATGCTGAATGACAGACTCCAAACCAAGTCTCCGTTTGCTCTTGTGGACCAGTCCCTTCGTTATAGATACAACCAGGAGCAGCTTCCCCAAGGCCAGCAGAGAGCAGAGTCTCCACTCTTGGCCTTGCACTGTGGCCCATGTCTCTGGGGTTAGTCATTGGCTGCCATGTTATAGAGCTGCCATGTTATTGGCTGCTCAAAGGCTCATGGAACTAAAGTTAGGAGGAAAGGTAGAGAATTGGGATGTGTAGGGCATGTCTGAGAGAAAGGTAAAGTAATAGAAACAGCTGGATACTGAGGAAGCATTTACTAAGAACCAGGCGTCATTTCTCTTGGATTTGGAAGTTCAAGTTCAAGGCTCCAACAAGGTAGGCATCATTCTGAAACTTCTGCAGCTCTGTTGGCACTGCCTTTGGACTATATGCTTATGTGGCCTCTGCACCCTGGTAGAGAGTAAGTTGTGAGTAAGCTCTGGTGTCCCCAGGAAGGACTCTAATCCTATCAGCTTAGGTAGGGGCCCACCCTAAACACTTCCTTAGAGGCCCTGGGACCAAGGAGAGCCAAGACATGAGTGAAGATTGCTGTGGATGAATTAATGGAGGCAGTGGACAAAAATATTCAGCCCACAACAGGAAAATAGCATATGCTATCAGAGTCAGGATAGATCAGCTCCCTTTCCTCAAAGATCCCTTCCCAACACATACACAGACACATGTGCATACATACAGATGCACACACATATATACACACATATACATACATACACATTAACACATGCATACACACATACTCATGATACATGTACCCATAGACACAGACATATGCTTACATAGGCATGTGCTTACACAGACATGTACACACACACACACACACACACACACACACACACAGTGCATGCTTGCAGTGTCACCAGTATGCATCCAGTTATTTCTCAGTGGAGGGTAGGAGCCCTGGCAAGACAACAGTGATGAGGTGGCCTGGGTTCTCATGAGCCCTGAGGACAATGTGTAGTATCTCCACACCATTCTGTCCACCAACAACTCTGTAGGTCCTGCAGTTCCCTGAGGCTTCTGCTGGTGCCCTAGTCCTTTGAGAATAGTGGAAGACCCTTCTCAACCTTAATTGCACATTAGAATATTAGAGTCAAAAGGAAGCTTCAGGCTCCACTGACCCCCAATAAATCATGATCGTAATATATTACAATCATTTGGACAAAATCCGAAACAGTGAGTTTATCTGAAATAGGCTACCTAACAAGTGAACTGGAAATCTGAGGACCAACAAATTGTGTATACTACATGATTTCAAAGCACTCCATCATGCACATAAACCTGATTCACTAATAACAAAAAGAAAATAAATTTTAAAAGCATGTATTCATTTTCCATGGGAGGAGACCCATTTGGAGGCCAGGGGACAATTTGTGAGACTCGGTCCCCTCCTTCCACCATGTGGGTCCTGGGGATTGAGCTCAGGTGGCAAGACATGACGGCAAGTGCCTTTGTCCACTGAGCCATTCCATCAGTGTCCCCCACTCATGACTAAATTCACAGTGGGGGAGTCTGGCAGTCGCTATCATAAGTAACAAAGTAAGCATCAGAGGTAATGGGAGGGGCAGAAACCACAGGCGGCTTCCTGGGATGAAGTAAGAAGATGCTATGGGCTGGGAGATGACTCAGTAGTGCATTGCTATATAAGCATGAGAGCCTGAGTTTGCTCAGGTACCCCAGAACCTACCAATATATATATGGTGATACATGCTTTAATCCTAGTACTGTGGAGGCAGAAAGACACTTGGCCTTATTGGACAGCATTCTTGATGAATTGGTGAGGTCCAGGTTCAGTGAAAGACCCAATCTCAAGAAGGTAGAGGGTGACTGCAGAAAACACATGTTAACCTCTGACCTGCACACAGTCATGAGTATGTACTCATGTGTACAACACACACACATACACACACACACACATCGATGGTGACTCCATGTCACTATTGCCATAGCCCTGTCATAGGTACTAACTGAAATCAGGTCAAGAGGAAATAACAAATGAATCCAGACTGAGGCATGTCTTAAAGACCAGTGCTGTAATCTTCAAATCGACAACTTTCTGAGAGTTGAGAGAGGTCTGAGTGGCTGTTTCTACTTGAAAACACTTGGAGACACAGCCACAATAGGCTGCTTGTGGGGATATGGCTCAGTGTTGGCAGGGCGGTGGCTTCACACGCACAAGAGCACCAGATAAAATCCGCATACGGTGGTGCCTGCCTACAATCCCGACACTTGGAGGGAGAGGCAGGAGGATCAGACATTCAAGGACATTTTCAGCTAAATAGCATGTTCAAGGGAAGCCTAGGCTACAAAATACTCCATGTTAAAAAAAATCAGAGTAAGTTAAATAAAAGGCTGGTTGTAACTGTAGCAGGATTTCTTGTTATTAAGACCCCGGGTTCCTGTAGTAAAATGACTGTAATGTTCCTGGTGATCCGTGGTCCTCGGGGTTGTATTGTGGTTATGAGGTCTTCTGTGACAGGCAGGAGTGGTGGGAGATGGCGTCAGTAAGCCCAAAAAGTCCAGGGATTTTAAAACATGTTTACAGTCTGCATCAAACTTTTCTGTATGTTTGCAATTCTTAAATTACCTTCATACAAATATGGGGTTTTCATACAGAGCCAGTTAAGTCACAATCTCTAGGGAAGGTACCCAGGCTTCAGTAACTGCTCAGTTCCAGGAGTGACTCCTGGACTATTGGAACTGCTGGCCTGTCTTCAAAGATGGTGCCTAAACTGGCAGAGTTGGAATCCTTGGGACACTCCTGAGCCTTGCATAGGATACTTGGGTAACTGGTGCTTATGAAGTCTGTGGAGTGAGCAGCCTTGCTGTTTGGTGGGACCCACCCAAGCCACATTGGCTTTTATTGGCACAGCCTTTAGTAGAGGCAGTCAGGAATATGTCTCAGGCTAGCTCTCTGATGTGGGCATGATAAAGGACTCTGTGGAGGCAGGGGAGACCACACAAGCTTGAAATCGCACATGGAGGGAAGCACCCTGCCTTCCCTGGAGCATCTTCTGGAGGCTTTTTACTAAAAGGTGCCTGTGAGCTGCTGGGCTTTCTAATTAAACCAGATGGACTGGGTGATAGCTGATTAGATTCCTGACTTACAGATCCTCCTCCTATTTACTCGCATCAATATGCTGATGAGCCAGAAGCCGTCTTATTCAGAAGAAGCACCTCACTGCATATTTTGAGAAAATTAAACTTTTATGGATGACCCACCCTGGAAGCTGCTCAAATGCCAGAGTCTGTTTCCCATCGCACCTGGATGGCTGAGCTTTCATCAGGGGGACCATGAATGAGTGGCATTTTGCTGGTGTGTGCCAGAACAACGGCAAAGGCAAATTACAGGCCATCAGTCATTCGGAGGGAAAAGAGTACATCATAATGATAGACACCAGAAGACGCCGTAGAACTTCTCTTCTGCTTCTCTCTCTCCTACTTCCGTCTGCTGGAGTCATATGACGTTGATACCAACTCCCTGTTCACATTGATTTCTTAACTGGCAAGATTTGGGGGAGGGGTGATGAAGCAGATGCTCAAGGGGAAATTTTTTAATTATCCTGGGAACCGGAGAGATGGTTCAGTGATTAGCAGTGGCCACTGCTTTGGAGAGGACCTGAGTTTGGTTCCCAGCACCTGCCCTGGCAGCTCACAACTGTCTGTCTGTCATTCTAGCTCCAGGGGATCTAATGCTGACTCATGGCCTCTGTGTGCGTATTCACATGGGCATGTAACAGGAAGATACACAGACATCTGTATAATTTAAAAAGGAAAGAAAATAGGAGCTGTGGGCAATTGATGGCTTTTGGGTGAGGGAGATCATTTTTTTTAAGAGTGTGGCTCCTGGTGGGTCAACCATGGTTAGTGAATGGCCCCATATGCAGGAGCACACTGGCAGCACAAATTGGAGTGGGTGGGTTTAAAAAATAATAGAAAACAAAGACGCAGAATTTGGGATTGGATGGGAAAGTGCAGGTAGATCAGGGGAGCTGGGAAGTGAATATAACCAAAATATATTATGTAAAATTCTTAAAGAATTAAAAAAAAACAAAAATAATAAGTAAGAATACTCTAAAAATTTACTTATAGTCACACGTCATAAACTTAACTATACCTGTCCATGCAAATAAATGCATGTGTATTTGTGTATGTGTTTCTGTGTGACACGCACACACACACATACCTATATGCACAAATACATACATATATGCACCCATGCACACAATAAAATGATGAACTATGTAGCAAGGACCTTCAGTAATGAGTATGTTTAGAGATATTTAGCCTGAGTTTCTGCTGGTCACTAGAACTATTATCCAAACCCTGTTGAAAATAAAGAGCTGGTCCCAGTTGGGTGCACAGAGAATTATTTTATGCCTGAGGGTCTCTGGGATGAATTTGCTGAGATGAGGGAAGCCTGGAATATCCTAAAGGTACGATGTGTGTTTGTGGCTTTGCAGGGCTGCTTGCCCACGGAGAGCTCAAGCTTCAGCCGCCAGTTGCTTTGCTTTCTTGGCTAAAGCACATAATTAGAATTCCTTTTGATCACATTCACAGAGAGCCTTTGACTGCCAACTGGATGGCCAAGGCATGTCCCCTTTTCTGACTGATGAACGTTGTTAGAGCCTATTGGGTAAGCCTGAAGTATTACCTCTTACCATGCGGCCAAGTTTGGGTTGTTCTGAAAGGCAGTGCAGGGCTCTGGAAGATCAGAGAGGTGTCAACCCATCCAGAACGTAACTTTATAGTCATTTATTTATCTTTAGACACTTAGAACATTCTTGCCATGTGCTGGTTATTGTTCTAGGTAAGGGCGGTGGCTCCTAAAAAAGGTCCAGTCTTTCTTGGTTCTTCCAGTTTTTAAGTGTTAAGTAACTTAATCATTCAGTTTTGCAAAAAAATAGAAATGATTAATTTTTGTGAATCTCATAATATCTGGTGGGATAAGATCCCTGTTTCCCAAAACTGGAGTCACCTATCTATGTAGCCTGTTGTTATGGAGTGAACAGTGGCCCCTCAGAATTCATTTGTGAGTTCTAAATCCCAGTCCTCAAAATGCAACCGTAGTTAGAGATTGAGTTTTTTTCTTTCATTTTAAATTTTGTATAAGTGTGTGGTATGCATGTATGTATATGAGTATTGCCATGTATGTGAGTGTATGTGTGCTAATGCACGTGTGTGTGTGTGTGTGTGTGTGTGTGTGTGTGTGTGTGTGTGTGCTGTGTAGACACCCAAAGTTGAAATCAGGTGCCCTTTTCAACCCTCTCCAATTTCTTGACTAAGGGAAGATTCTTGCTAACTGGAGCTTGCAGCTGCAGCTAGTCTGTGTAGCCAGCTTACCCCAGAGACTCCACGTCTCTGCCTCCTGAGAACTGTGACTCCAGGTGGCTGGCTGTGCCTGCCTGGCTTTTATGTGGTTTCTGGGACTCTGATCTCTGGTCCTCATGCTTGGGTGGCAACCACTTTATGCCCTGAGCCATCTCCCTGGCTCGCAGGTCAAGGTTTTAAAGAGGTAGTGAAATTAAAATGAAGTGAGTGAGTTTGGTTCTCATCCAGCACAGCTGACGTCACTGTAGGAGAGGGAATAGGGACACAGATATGTTCAGAAGGAAGACACTGATAGGAGACAAGAGAAAAATGAACCATCCCCAAGCTGTAGAGACAGGGATAGACCCTTCCCTCACACCTCTCAGAAAGATGCAAAGGGACATCCTCTCTGACTTCCTGTCTCCAGAGCGGTGAGATGATCTGTTTCTTATGCTTCACCCGCCAAGTCTAGAGCAGTTTGATGCAGCAGCCCTAACAAACCAATGCATATATGTGAGTCTATGTGTAATATTATTACTTACACATTTATTACATGCCTTCTGTGTCTCTAACTGGGGAAGGTTAGTAGCCAAGCCAGAGATGTGAGATAGGGTGGTTGATCTGGATTTGAGATGGGAGGAAGGATTAACAAGAATTAACAAGGATGGAGAGAGAGAGAGAGAGAGAGAGAGAGAGAGAGAGAGAGAGAGAGAGAAGGGAGGGCGGGCAGGAGGGAGGGAGAGAGAGAGAAAGAAAGAAAGGAAGAGGAAGAAGAAAAGGAAAGAAAGCAGGTGCTTTGAGGGAAAAAATAGCTCTTGATAGTAGAGATCTCAGGCTGGAATTGTGCTTGCATCTTAATAACTTCATCAGTGCAGAAGCAGCCTCTGCCCTCCCCAGAGGTCTGCTTCTCCTTGATGTCATGTTTATTGAATTGTCTTGTTTTACAAAGAAACAAATGGCTTCACGTTGGGCTAATTCTCCTTTCTCTCAGATGTACTAAAGACTTCAAGCGAAGGACTCCTTGTAATTACACACTCTGGCATTTCGTTAATGCTGGGATTTAGAGTTTTAAGCCCAGTGGGTAGAGACCGTTACTAATTTGTCATCTGGCCTTGTGCCCCGACCGCTGATGGCTCTGGAGACAGCATCAGGCATCCGGGTAGGTGGTGAGAGAAGCCATCAAGCTGAGCAGGGGATGCTTCTCCATTCCTGTCCTGTGAGTGGGATGATCTGTGACAGAGTGCCGACATAGGAAGCTGAGAAGGAACGGTGGGGTATGATCTCAAAGACGCCGAGTAAGCGCTGCAGACATCTGAGGGTGACAGGGTGCGTTGCTGGTGCTCAAACGGCATGACAGTTGCCACAGGCTGTGAGGTCCCTCATGCGCTAGTCTCCTTGGCCTGCAGAGGCCTTTCTCAGAGTTGGTCTGATTTATGAGGCCCTTTTAGATGGGGGGAGGTGAATGGGGGTTATGTGTGTTTATGTGTGGGTTCATGCTTGTGTGGAGGCCAGGGGTGGACATCAATGGTGCTCAGATTCCAGAAGTTTCTATTGTTTATCTTCCCCCAAACCCAAGGACTGAATCTAAGGCCTCACACATGCTAAGCAAGTGCTCAACTGAGCTGTATCCCCAGCCCTCTTGTTGGCCTTTATTTTCATGAGACAGGGTCTTTCTGTGTTGCCCAGGCTGACCTGAACTTGCCATTAGTCTCCTAAGTAGCTTGGATTTCAAACCAGTACCACTAAATCCGACCCTTGCTGGCCATTTCATTCTCATTTCGTTCCTGAGGACTCAGATGCCAGTCCATGGGGAATGGAAGGACATGAAATGTTGAGATAATCTCTTGTCCCTGGACTCTGACCCCAGTCCTCTCTCATTGTGACTCCAGGCTCATTCCCCAGAGCCTCCTGCCCATGGGACTTCCTTCGTCTAATCCCTGGGTGCTCAAAAGAGTTCCAGTTAGATGCAAGTCAGGCCCCTACATGGGAAAGAGCAGGTGAGCCCGTGGGTGCCCTTTTTGACTAGGACCATCCCTCAGACAGATAGCCACACTAATCCCTGCCTGACAAGAAGCCCCAGAGCCCTAGAGGGCCTTCTTCCAAATAGGAAGGCTGGTGAGGGATGGAAGTGGCACAGACTTCTCTTGGAAGCAGAATGTACATCAGACTAGTTTGGCGGGCATGGGGAAGTTGCTAAGGCGTGTGGGTTCTGCTTTCCCAGTCTTTTAAGCGAGGTAATGCTGTCTCTCAGGGCTAGCGCAGGCTATTGGTAAGGAAAACATGGAACACGGGGAGAGAGTGCTACTTTCAAAGAGTAGGTGCTAATTCCACTTTGCTCTTCTTGCCTCTCCGTTCCCCCGAGTAAAGAGTAAGTAGTCATTTGATATTAGTCTTTGACCTTAAACCTTAAACCACTCACTGATGAACCAGGCCTTTCTTGGCCCTGCCAAGCTGGCCCAGGCGAGGGATCTTGTGACAGTGAGATGTGTGGGTTGAATGCCTCTTTGCTCCAGACGGAGGCTGAGATCCTCGTGTTTGCCAGTCTCTCCAGTATGCAAGCAGAATGATCGAAGTGGGCTATTGCCGCTGAATTTTGTAGCCCACGCAGCGTGTTAGCATCACAATGCAGATGGGTATCTTTCAGAAAACATTTTGGGTGAAGTGGAGGAAGAGCCCTAGCAAACCAAGCCAGAACGAGAGGAATGTGGGGAGGGACTTAGCAGCAGTACAAAGTCTTTACAAGCTGGCCACCTCCCAGGAAGCCAGGGCTTCGAACCTTGGATGAGACTGGCTTCCTTCCCTCTGCCAATCTTATGTGGCTAAGGGGTGCAGGTGGAGGTCCGCAGGGGAGTAAACTAGACCTATTTAGACACCCTCCACACTTGACAGTCTGCAATCATTTACCCCTAATGTCAGGCTCCATCATTCTTCAAGGCTGTTATCTTTTGTTTGTTTTTTAGACAAGATCTCAGGAAGCCCAGGCTTGCTTCAAACTTGCTGTTTATGGATATGACCCTGAATTTATGATCCACCAACCTCCACCTCCTGAGCACAAGTATTGCCAGTATATACTATCACTCCTGGTTTGTATAGTGCTAGGGAGGGAGCCCCAGCCATTTTGCATGCTAAGCAAACACTCTAACTGAGCTACATTATCCATAAAGGATGTTTCAGATAATCTCGTATATGCCCCCACACTTCTGTCACAATTCAGAAATGGCCTCTCCATTACCCCAGAACCTAAGTCAGACCATGGTAGTCTATATTTTAACCCAATTGTCCTATTGCACTCAAGAATACATGCTTTAGAATGAGCAGCTACCTGTCTATTTACCGTACAATTTGGAGGGGCAAATCATTGACCCTGTGGAAACTTCCATTTCTTCTTCGGAATGTGAATCCAGCATCCTTGGGTTTGTCTTGGAGTTTGAAATGCAGATAAGGTCATGTATAATACGCATCTAAGCCTCTGGACCAAGTGATGAATGCTACTTCCTGGTCTCAGAGGAGTGGGGGCATGGAAGTGAGCTGCATCTTCTCAAACTTTTTCCCTTTAAGAAACCCCTCCTTCTTCCCACCCTTTCAAGCCATGCTGATTTCTGCAGCCCACAGTGATGCTGTGTTCTCAACTTTATGGAACTGCTTAACTTCCTTTGAGCTCGCATCTTACCTACCATCAACCAGTTTCTCATCCTTTATCTCTTACTTCCGGACAACCCTTAGATTGTGTGTGTGTGTGTGTGTGTGTGTGTGTGTGTGTGTGTGTGTGTGTGATTGTAAGTCCTCCCAGAGAGGACCTTTCTGATGAGTATTGAAATCTTTGGCTCCCAAGGGCTGTGGTTTCTCGGGGAGCATCAACATTCATGTTCGGACAGATGTAGGTTACATCATGCCAAGTTGTTCATTTCACAGTTAAGACAGCTCAGAAACAACCAGAATAAAGCACATGGATGCAGAGCAATCCAGCCATCTCCAGAGCTTCGGAACTGCAAATGTCCTGCTCATGGGCTGCTTCCAGAGAAGAGCAGCTTCCCTGGTCTGTCATCCCTTTTTGGACCAGGTAGGGAAGGTTTAAGATGGGTCCAGGAATTTTCATGCTGCCAAAGACCTTCCGGGTCATTGGTTTTAACTTCCAATATTGAAGTGGAATAAACATCTCATTTCCACTGCACTAATCTCTTGTTCCTCTGGCAGTTAGAAAGCTGTGGGCAGGGTGAACTAAAGGCTGCCGCAGACAAAGAGGACAGGCTATAGAGCCAGAACCTGCCAGATCATTGTCTAGCCAGGACAGGAAGCATGGAACTTGTTTGGCTGTTGGGTGAAGATGCTGGGAATATAATCACCTCAACTGTGATAATTGAAGGCATCAAAGAAGAAAGCCCCACTTAAAAAAAAAAAAGTCCAGAAAAGCAATTCAAAGTATCCCTTTCTCCTGCCTCCTGCCTCCTCTTATCCAC
This sequence comes from Microtus ochrogaster, assembly GCF_000317375.1. NCBI lineage: Eukaryota > Metazoa > Chordata > Mammalia > Rodentia > Cricetidae > Microtus > Microtus ochrogaster. The sequence goes on along the minus strand of NC_022012.1, from coordinate 70,583,291 downwards.
AGTAAGAAGAAAGCTGTATGAGGTCAACTCCCAGGTGCCCCTTCCTGTCCTGGCCGAATATGCTCTTCCAGTTGGTTTGTGCCAGATGCTAGGACCATCCATGGGTTTGGCTGCAGCTCCGCCTTGTTCGTATATATCAGCAGCTTCTGAGTGGGTAATGTCCACTACTATTTGGGGGCTGAGACCTGGGAGTGCAGGCCTGATGAGAGCCTTGCGCTCTTCCTCCAGTACAAGTGTGTGTCTCGCTGCACGACCCATTGTGTTAGCGTGTGGTCAGACTGACTTGTGCCAACAGTTCTTGGGGCTGCTGGCAACTGGCCAGGTTGACAACATCTATCTTCAGATTAAGCCATTAAAGCCACAGTGGTTCTTTCTCTCCCTTTTCCTCCTTCCATTCATAGCCAAGAAGCTCACTGGAAGAAACCTTGTGCCCCTTCACACATTGGGCCAAAGTAGCCATGGATTTTCCTTTGTGACCCCATTAAGAAAGTTGTATTTTAGTCTATTAATATTCCTTTGGGAAATAAACATTTATTTTTTAAAATTTGTAGGTCTTATAATTTTTCCATATTAGTGTAGCCCAGGTTGCCCTCTTTCTGGCTACTCTTTTCTCAGCCTTTCCATAAGCTGAGATTATATGATTGTCCCGTCATACTTGGCTATTTCCTTGTTGAATCTGGCTTCCAGCATCTACCTTTTCTGTGACTCCCATGTGTAAAGCCACAGACCGAAGACTAAAATCCCTGGTGCACTTGTTTCTGGTGATGCTCCTGGTACCTACAGTGCAAAAAGAGATGCATTCAGAATCTGTACATACAAAAATTAGCATGATACAGCATGAGAAAAGAAATGGGCTCTGGGGGACATTTAGAAGAGTGTGGGCCAGGGGTGCCAAGAACTCTCAGAATGCACTTCCTGAAGGAAGTGGAGTTTGTGTGCAACACTGTCAGAATGGTCACACAGAGGAAGAAGTCAAATAGAAGCTCTGTAAATCAGCACTTAGGGATAGATACTCAACACATACCATCTTGGCTCCTGTCTCAGCTCTCCTCCCAACAGTCTCTGCGATCTCGGGCAAATCACTGGACTATTTGTCCTCCATTTTCCCCAGTAGTAAACTGGGAAAGAACAATAGTATCTGTCTGATGGATTGCTTCAAAGCTATGCCAAACATGTTCTGCAAGACAGACAGCTAAAACAGCGCAATTACTATGGTGGAGAACACAGAGGGAGCAGTATCTTCTAAAATGAAGAGGCTGCCCTGAAATCTAGATGAAATACAGGGATACCAGCCTTTGGGCAGCCAGATGAGACCTCCAGATAAGGTTGCCATTGATGAGATAGGACAAAAGGGGATTATTTTTTAGGGGGGGGAGGTGGATGTATATGAAAAGTGCATTAGTTACTGTTCTATTGCTGTGATGAAACGCCATGACCAAAGCAATTTATAAAAGCATCAAATTGTTCCTACAGTTTCAGATGGTTAGAGTCAGTGATGACTGAGCAGACATATGGTGGCAAGAGCAGCCGAGAGCTCTCCTTTTGATGTCTAAAGCAGAGAGAGGAGGGGGCGCACTGTAAATGGTGAGAGTTTGTCGACACCTCAAACCCTCCCCCCAGTGACACACCTCCTCCAGGTCCATAGCTCCTAATCCATCTCAACAGCTCCTCTAACTGGGGACCGGGTGTTCAAATAGATGAGCTTATGGGGCCGTTCTCATTCAAACCATCACACAAGGCTCTAATAGTCAAAAATAAATTTAATTTTAAGGGGAATTTTGTATAGTAGTCATTCTACTTCCTGGTTACCTCAGTTTTCATTTCCTGGCCAGAAGCAGATCAGTCAGACAGGCATCTAACCAGCTATTCCAAGAGGTAAGAGCCCCTGGATACAGTTCTTACTTCCTTTTTTTTTTCTCCGTTTTATTTTGGAAGTGGTCCTAAGTGGCAAGTTACCTATCTGATGGAGCGCTCTGAGGTTATGCCAAGCACTCCTGGCAAGTCATACAGCTGCCAGCTACAGAACAACAACATTAGCCCTAGATGAACTGGAGCTCTTTATGTAGCCCTGGCTGGCCTGGAACACACAGAGATCCTCCTGCCTCTGCCTCCCAAGTGCTGGGATTAAAGGTGAATACTGAGGAGGCATTTTATTTCTAACTCAATGAGCAAGTAGGTGATGGAGGTGGTGAACACTTAGGGTGCAGTGGCATCTCCCACTCTTTCCTAAGAGGACTACCCAGCTGTGGGGCTAACCCCAAGAGAATGGGTAAAGTAATTGGCCCCTGTCATTGTCCCAGAAGCTGTCCTTCCAGGAGAATGCCATAAGAGTGTCATACTAGACACATGCTTCAGCCACAAGCTAATGCCTTTATGATAAAGATTTTATTAATTAAAATGTTTCTATGGGCCAGAAAGGGACTGAAAAATCCATGGAGTGTTAATTGCGGTTGGAAGGAGATGAAGTCAGTTGGAGGTAAAAATTGGAAAGAATTGTCAAAAACCTCAGAACCTAACTTGGGGCATTTCCCTCCCTCATCTCCCTTTACTTAGAGGGTTCCTGAGAGACATTTTAAAAATCTTCACTGGTTGCCGGGCGATGGTGGCGCACGCCTTTACTCCCAGCACTCGGGAGGCAGAGGCAGGCGGATCTCTGTGAGTTCGAGACCAGCCTGGTCTACAAAGCTAGTTCCAGGACAGGCTCCAAAAGCCACAGAGAAACCCTGTCTCAAACAACCAAAAAAAAAATCTTCACTGGTTAGGGAAAGTGTGGCAAGTACCTCTTTTCATATGGACCTTGGAGCTCATCCAGTCCTTCGTAGATGGAGGCTGAGGAGTTGATGACAGAGATGTTAAGGGAGGGATCTTGACCATGACCCTTCTTGACCTACCAATCTACAGGGCAGGAAGAACCCTCCCGTGGGATGTTACAGGATGGGGTAGCAGAAGGAACCTTAATATGACTTAATCCACTATTTCTTTGAAGTGTGTTCTGCTAGTTCCCCAAGATGCTTAAAGATGTTCCATTTCACGGTTCACCAAAAGTAGAAGTGACCCCTTGAAGTATACTGTGTTTACTATGTCTTTCCTATGCTGTCATCAGCACTGTGATGGTTCAAGAAGGGATTAAGCATAAGTCATATTAATGGGACAGAGTATAGTATTTTTTTTAAAACAGTGTTTCTTTGTTAAGGCTCATGGCAATACAGGTGTTCTGTGGAGGTCTGGGACTCATAGAGCAGGTCTAATACCTTATCCTATAACGAGAACATATGGAACAAAGGCAATGAGGTCCAAGGTTGGACTAGAATTGCTCCAAGCCTTCCTTTTAGAGTTCCAGAATTCATATCAGGGAGGCTATAGCACCATTTCACCATTGATTGGATGTCTCAGGGAAATAACTTTTTTGATTGCATTTGACCTCTTTGGGTCAGCATATTTATTCGTCATTCTTCTTGTTATACAAAGTCATGTGGCTATAGAATGTGTAATATATTTAATATAACATGTTCTCTGCCAAACAGACTTAGAGGAATCCAAAAAGGACTCCACTGCTTTTTATCTTATACAATTTGCCCTATAGAAGTGACTGCCAAACAAGATTGGGATTTTGACTATTTTTTCAGTTTCAATGATTCAATGCAAAGGGCCAGGAAGATGACTTGGTTAGTAAAATACTCGCCTTGCAAATATGGAAACCTGAGTTTGTTAGATTCCCAGAACCCACGTGATAAAAACTGTGTGTTGTGGTGCATTTGTCTAAGTGTCAGCCCTGGGCAGGCACAAACATCGGAACCTATGGCTCATTGACTAACTAGCCTAGCCTAATCAGTGAGTTTCAAGCCAGAAGCAACTTCTAAAAAGAAAAACAGAAAGGAAGGAAGGAAGGAAGGAAGGAAGGAAGGAAGGAAGGAAGGAAGGAAGGAAGGAAGGAGAAAGAAAATAAGAATTGAAGAACTGGAGTGATAACTCAGTGGTTAAGAAGAACATTAGCTGCTCTTGCAGAGGACTTGGTTCAGTTCCCAGTACCCACAGGGTGCCTCACCACTGTCTGTAACTAAAATCCCAGGGGACCCAACACCCTCTTCTGGCCTCCTTGGGCACTGCACACATGGGATGCACATACATGTCTACAGCCACTCACACACAAACTGTTTTAACCTTTAAAAAATATTGTAATGATTATGAATGAGGAATGATAGCTGGGTTTATATTCTGGTTCCACATGTATGTACAAACGTGCTTGCATCCACATATGAACACACATACACAAACCTTCCATGCATTATTTTCCTGGGAATGCATTCACAGGGGCTACGAGTGAGAGAAATGCTCCCATGTCTATTTACAGTGGTCTTTGAAGAGTTTTGCCGTTTATTTGTTGGAGGCTGTCTGGGGCTGTGATTCTCATCTCTCTATTTCAAAAGCACCAGGGTCATTGTGTCCCTGAGCTCTGTAGCTATTCAGATCTGCTCAGTGAACATCTGGCTGGTGTCACATCCAGGTAACAATCAGGAAACCTCTCCTTACTATATTTTTCAAACAAAGCATTTTGTGAATGGTAGGTAGTTTTTTTCTTAATGATAGTCATGCCTGCCATGATTGCTTATGCGATAATTTTCCACACAAGCATTTTATGTGTGGTTTTTTTTCTCATTTATTCACCACCACAACAATTGCTAAGTTTTAATCCATTGACCTCGAATATGGTAAATCGTTTCTCTACACCTCACTTTCCTTGTAAGTAAAATGAGGATGGGAGTCTAGAACGTCTGGGAATTCCCAGGTTGAATGAGAACATGTAGTTTAATGGAATGAGGTAGCCTACAAGGGGTCTCTTCGGCATTTCCCAAGGGCCAACTGATAGTCACTGATAGATGTGAAGTTTATATTAGGCCAGATATTACAGATTCCCCCCTTTGTTCTTTCTCTACCAGTTTGCCAAGCCAGCTAGGTCATAAATACTGTTGGGAAGAGTCTTGTCGTATTTGGCAGAGGTGACATGCCGTGTCAGCTGCAGAATCCTGAATGACTGTGCCGGGTAGTGTCTCAACCAGATGAAGTGGGATGTGCTCTTCCGTGTACACAGGGGCTCAGGCAATTCGAGCCTGCTGGTTAATCTGCCACGGACATCTTTTGTATGATGCCTAGGCTGTCACCATTTTAGAGCATTAATATTTATCAAACATCTTCTATAATGAGATGTGAGTCTTTGCCTACTGGAATTCTAGCTCAGATTTTTAGATTTGCATGTTCCCCTAGTCAAGCTGCTGAATAATTTATTTATCATATTGGAGAAATAAAGTAGACAGATGATTTCAAGAAGTTGTTGGAAAACTGATTGTTCCTTCTCACAGAGCCCTGGACTCTGAGGGATGCTGTGGTCTGAGTGAGAAACACCCTCACGAACACACACCTTTGAACACTTTGCCAAGCAGCGAGACTGTTTGGTAGGGTATAGAGCTTTTGGAACCTGGGGAGTGGCTGACAGCAGGATGTTACTGTAGGTGAACTTGAGGGCTATAGCGTGAGCTCACTTCCAATGCAGTCTGCTTCCTGACTCACCGTGTAAACAAGCAGCAGCGGGATCTTCTACCATGCCTTCCCGGCTGGGATGGGCTCTCATCCCTGAAACCCTGAGCCAAAATAAACCTCTGTTTGCTTAGTCTTGTTCTGTCAAAGCGATGGGGAAAGTAACTAATACAGGATAGTGGTGGATAAAGACTGGGGAGTTAAATATGTCCCCTAGATCTGTCTGAATACTAATCTCCTTTTACAAAAAAAACCCATTATCCTTTAAGAGTAAAATTGGGCGTCGCTTCCCTTGTTCCTCTCCGTGCAGGTGAAACGATCCTCTCCCCCCTTAGCGCTGAGCTCTTTGCTTGCCCGCTTCTCATTCCAGAATCACCACGGTGTGACTCTGTCCCCCCTCACTGAGGTAGAGCTGAACAGAGCTCTTTGTTTCCCATCCACAATGACTGTCACATAGTGGGTCTTCTCGAAGACTCTTCGTAGAGGAACAAAGTGAAATCCGGGGCCCCTGGGCTTGCTGTTGCCTTGTGTAGTCACAGAGGTGCGTCGGGTGGTTGGACCGAGGGAACCAGCTAATGAGGCCTCCTGCACCCAGCAGCTCTTCCCTGCAGAAGAAAGATGACAGGGACAATGGAGTTCTCACCTGCCTTGCTTGGCAAAGTTCCTAAATGTGGCTGTTGAGAGGATGTTAGTCTTTTCTCTGCAGTGCCGGCGTGAGCTGAATTCACATTTTTTTTTTTTTTTTGCTTGTAGCCCCCACAATCTATTTCGGTCTGTTTCAGTAATTGGCACATTATAATAATGCCTGCTTGGATTTGTATCACTGTACAGTCACTGCTCACTCTCCATATCTGCCTCTTCCACTCTCCTGATCCTCTCTGAGTCACTTCTGTTTAGCACACGGCCTGACACGGTGGAGGCTTGCTGCCAGCAAGGTATGGATCAATGAGTGTGTGCCTGTGAGAGTGGTGGCATGGGGGAGCTCGTTTGTCAAACCTCACCCTTTCACAGCAGCGTTAAGGCGCTGGTAAAACCAGTTATGGCCCCATTTCACAGGTGCAGAAACCGGCCCACCAGCCAAGTTGGAGAACTGGCTCATGACTTCAAAGCTAATAAAAACAGAGCCAGGACTCACACCCGGGACTCTGAGTGCATAAACCACGCCCCTGGCTCACAGCTACCTCTCCTGTCTCAGGTCGACTAGATCAAAGTGAGCTAATCAAAGGGCCATGAGACCCACTGAGCCAGTCATTATGTCCAGAACAGCGTTTAAAAATGATAGCTTCTATATTTTAAAAAAGACCTTAAGATTTTATTTTCTTTGTGCTTGTGCATCTGTGTGTGCCTGCGTGTGTCTGTGTACATGATGTATGTACTTACATATGTGCACATGCCAATGGAGGTCAGAAGAGGACCTCTGATCCCCTCGAGTTAGAGGTACAGGTAGTAATGAGTCATCCAGTGTCAATGCTGGGACCTGAACTCTGATTCTCCAAAAGAGCAGCAAGGGTTTTGTTTTTTTTTTTCTTCTTTTTCTTTTTTGAGACAGAATTTCTCTGTGTAGCTTTGGTGCCTGTCCTGGAACTAGCTTTTATAGACCAGGCTAGCCCTGAACTCATGGAGATCTGCCTGCCTCTGCCTCCTGAGTGCAGGGATTAAAGGCGTGCGCCACCATTGCCCGGCCTCTACTTTTTATTGGGTTCTTTAGACCAGGGCTCAGTAGATAACAGACACAAGTCATCCTAGTAAACTAACACAACAAAGCGGCTGTTATTACTTTGATCTGACATAAAAGAAAGCCAAGACGTTGGAGGCCCAGTGACTAGTGCATGGCCAGAGGTTTGTTCAAAACACATCTGCAATTTAAACTCAGGTCCTTCAACTTCATACCCCACTCTCACTCCAGACTTTACCTTCTCCCGTGAATGACCCGTTTTCTTTTAAACTGTCATACTTTCCTATCAGGTCAGAGCTCTGAAAGTGATTTTTGACCTTGGGCAAATGATCAGACACACCTGGGCCTCGTCTGCTTTCTGCTTTATAAAACAAAGAAATTAATGTCTAGCTTTTGCGAGTGCCATATGGATTAACTGGTACTCCAGGAAGTATGTGCTCCATAAGCTTTGAAGCCTTCTACAAATGCAAGTTATTACTGCTTTGTGGAAAAGCAACAAGCTATTGTAATAATAATTTGATTGAATGAACTCTATTGAGGTGATACTGTGGGCCAGGCGTGATCAAAATAAGAGAAATAATTCTATTCACCTCTGAGCATCACGCTATTAAATTTCCAGCCAGAGATTCTGTCTCCCCTGTTTCTTTTCTGTTACCAACCTGCTGGGTGAAATTACCTAACAAGAAAGGAAACAAAATAAGCTAAAGCAATCTTGTTTAAAATTGTGCCCGATTACAATGTTGTTTATTATTTTGTAACTGTTTCAATAATAGGCCATCCTGCTCAAGAGTGGTCTTGCCATTATTGCAATTTTCCTCTTCCTCTGACCTCTTAGGACAGCCTGTGTCTATAAACTGTCCTTTCCTCAGGAAGCAAAAAAGGCAGAAGCACTGAGAACAAGTTTTGAAAGCCCACACTGTACAACTACCATATGCTGAATGCTTTGTGTGTGCTACTGAAATATCTTATTTAATGATGTAAATTATTCATTTAAAATGAAAATTCAGTGTCTGCAATAATACATACAAAGCAAGGTGTGTGTGTGCGCGCATGCATGTATGTGTGTGTGTGTGCGCGCGCGTGCGTGCGCATATGTGTGTGTGTATGTGTGTGTTGTGTATACTTATGGAGGTCAGAGGACAGCCTCGTGTCATCCCTTAGGTTCCTTCCACTTTTTGAGATGGGATCTCTCATTGGCCTGGAATTTCACCTTGTCGGCTAGGCTGGCTGGCCAGAGAGCCCCAGGGATCTGCCTGTCTCCACCTCCCATCTCACCATCCCTGGGATTGCAAGGTGACACGCTCAGCTTTTTGTATATCCTAGGGCTGTGACTTGGGTCTTCATGTTCATGAGGCAGTGCCTTTACTAACTGCACTGTATTCCAAGCACTTGGCTTATTTATTTGAGATACCATCTGGCTGTGCAGACCAGCCTGACCTTGAACTCATGACCCTCCTGCCTCATCCTCGGAAAGCTGGGCTTGCAAGATGCACCTCCATACCCAGCTTTAAATCAGGATGGTTCTTTTACCAAAAGATATGAAATCCACATAAATATGTTCAGTCAAAACAAGAGATAATTGGAGACACATCCCCAGGTCCCCAGTTTGGGCTATAATTACACACAAGATCCACATCTGCCCTTCTAATTAGCTGTAAAGAGAAATGAAGGAGACCCTGCCATTCACCATCCAGCAGTGGGTGTGACAATTACTGAATGAGACCTGGGAAGGTTGATGAAGGTCAGGAGGCAAGTCCTGGGTCCGCAGCTTGTAAGATTAACATTTCTTCGACCCAGAGACTTTGTTGTTGTTGTTGTTGTTGTTGTTGTTGTTGTTAAGGTTTAGCTTCTATTGTAATCTTAACAGTTGGCAAAGCAGCAGGATGGGGCAAGTTTAAGACTAGCCTTGGTACAGAGTAAGTCTCTGTATTTGTGTTACTGGTCTTGTTGCTGTAACCAAATCCCTGGCAAAGAAAATAAATAAAGGAAGTACTTATGGAGGCTCACAGTTTGAAGATACAGTCTCTCCTGTGGAGAAAATCAGTGTAGCAGGAGCTTGAGGTGTCTGGTCACATTGTAGCCACAGTCAGGAAGCAGAGAGGGATGAATGATGGTGCTCCATGCTCGCCATGCTCGCCCTCCCTCCCACCCTCCCTTCCTCTTTCCCTCCCTCCCTCCCCTCTCCAGCCCAGGACAGTTAGGGTGAATCTTCTCATTTAATCCAGTTTAGAAAATGATTGACAGGTATGCTCAGAGACGGTGTCCTAGGTGACTCTAGATTCTATCAAGTTGACAATTAGTATTAATGATCACATGTTGTCTGAAAAAAAAATGGCTTCCCCGCGGCCCCCTCCACACAAGCTGGAAATGCTCCTGCAAGCTTCGATAGTCCTGAAAGGCCCGGTTCCTCCTGTTCGCAAAAGCAGTGTTTGTGACGCAGAACAGATGGCACGAGGCGAGGCTTATAAACCGGGTGCAGATGAAGATGGAAAGAGGAGCAGGGTGGAGCCTGGAATACGAAAGTATGTAGGAGGGTGTAAGAGCCATTTCCGACACCCCACCGGGGACCAGCAGCAAGTGGGGAAAGGCAACAGACACCAAGGCCAAGGTTAGAACACAGCCTCTCCACCAGTCCCTGCTCCCTGCTGTGAGAGGTAGTGAGGCCTTAGCATTGCCACCTGTGTCCACACTCCATGCACTGTATGAAGCTGTTCTGGTGACATTGTATGTGTGTGTGTGTGTGTGTGTGTGTGTGTGTGTGTGTGTGTGTGTGTGTGTATGTGTTTACCAGGCACTGAAGGGACAAGGAGAGAACACTCTGGAGTGTTTACTTTCGCCCGCTGAAGTTTTATTTCCCCTTCAGCTCTGTGTTGACAGTCTTGACTTGGAAGCTACGTGCCAGGGAACAACCCAATCTGAGAAAACATGCAAGGTTAGGACTGGCATCTTCTGATATGTCCATTACAAACTTGGCTAGCCTGGCTACTAGCTACTTTGCCCTGTCAGACTGCCATGTTCCTGAGTAAGGGCCACCTCTTGGGTGTGCATGCCCCAAGTATAGCAGAGCATCTGGCACATACTAGGGACTTTGGCGACGTTGGTGAGTGGGAGATTAGAAGACCAGATCCCTCCACCATGCTGTGTTTTTTTACTCACTCTCAGCTTAGAAAGATTACCAGGGTGAGTTCTCCTCATCCCCTGGTGAGAATGTACTCAAATTCAATTCTGCTGTTTGTTATCTGCCGTTGTCAGTCCTGTTTGCTCTTCTCCCGAATGGTTCTGACAGCTAAACCTCTTCTCATCCCTCCCGCCTGAAAGAAGATACCAGCTCCTGCCCCCTGGCTCCACTGAACTAGGAGTCAATAAGAACGGGTTCTAGACTCCACTAGTTCACCAGTGTTGGGGCTTATGGCTTCTTGAAGGCGTAGGGTAAGAGAGCATCCTTGTACCTGGTGTGGGGGAGAGCGAGTGGAAGATGAAAGACCCCAGCTCTCAAGCAGTCGGGATGACTGTGAGGGAGACAATAAATGTCAAAAAATGCTGGGGACGATGTAAGGAAAGAGGACCCCGAATTCCTGCCAGTGGGGCTGTAAACCGATGCGGCCACTCTTATAGGAATCTGTATGGGGGGGGCAGGATCATCAAGAGCTAAAACAGAGCTTTCATATGACACAGTCATACCACTCTTGGATATTTAGACAAATTTGAAGCCCACGTACCACAGAAACACCTGCGCATTCATGTTTATTGCTGAGTTAGCCACTAAAATATAGACTCAACCTAGATGTCGTCAGCAGAAGAATGGGGTAAGAAAATGGTGATGCGCATTTGTACAGTCCTACGTAATATACACAATGGGCTTTTATTCAGCCATGACAAAACATGAGATGATGTGTTTCCAGGACCATGAACAGGGACCGGGATGGGTTTCCGGAACTGGGGTCATCATGTTAAGTGAAGTAAGGCAGTTCAAAATGACACACACTGCGTGCTTTGTCCTCGTCTACAGAGACTGCATTCTCAAACTCTAAAGATGTGGGAGCTGGAAGGGTGGTGTTAGGAAAGTGGCAGAGGGCAAGAGAAGAGGGAGAAAGGACAGATATGATTGTACGATCTTACAAACATGTCACAACAGGGGCTGGAGAAGTGACTCCACAGTTAAGAGCACTCGTTGCTCTTCCATAGAACCAGCATTCACTTATCAGCACCCACAGTGGGAGGTTCACCATCACCCGTTACCCCAACTCCAAGGGATCCAACACCCTCTTTTAGCTTCTGAGGGGTCCTATGCACATGACATACACACATACAGACACATACACGTAAATACAAATTAAAAGTAATTATTTAAAATGTGTCCCACTGAAACCCACTATTGGATGTTGTACAACTCTGGCACATGCTGGCGCTATTTAGAAACTGCATCTATTTTTAGTTACTATTTTCTAAACAGTCTTCTATTTTGACATGTGTGTACATGTGTGTCTGTGTGTGGGCATGTGCACACGGCTACAGTTGACTGAGAAGACCCAGAAGAGGGCATCGGCTAGCCTGGAGCTGGAGCCAGGTCCTGTGCAAGAGCAGCAAGTGTTCTAGCCACTGAGCAATCCCTCAGGCTCTGGGTGCTATTGGTTGAGTGACTGAAGAAATGAATGGGGATTGTAATCTTGCTTTCCAGTTCTAACTTCTTGAGTCATTAGGAAATGAACATGGGGTGGCGAAAGGAAGGAGTGAGTTTGCTTCTTCTACGTGGATGCTCGCTGCATTTGCGGCACAAGAAAATGACGTTTACTTTTCTTATTCAGTGCACACTAGCACGTGTGCACACATGCCCCCTCCCCTCCCACACGCACAGCACAGAGATAGTGTGTCTTCTGTGGGGCCCTGGGTGAGGTAGCTGTAGCCTGGAGGATCTTTATTTTCTCTCCACTGCCAGTGTGAAGCAGTCACCCTATGACTGTGCTCGCTCACAAAAGCTTGGGGAGCCACTGCCTCCTGGCTGAGAGCCAAGTCTTCATGCTGGCCGGTGGGTGCCCTGACCTGCATGCCCTGCGGTATGCATGCAGTCAGTCCCGAGAGATACCAGCCTTCCATGCTCCTCTCCCACATGTACATTGGAATACATAACTCTTTACAAAGAAGAGACAAGAATTCCTGCTTACCCCCCAAAATCTATGTATTGTGATCCTGTGTGGTATTTTCAGAGAGGATGGTGAAGGAGCTGACAGTGGTCTCTCTACTCCTGCCCCAAGTTGGTGGATTGACCTGGTGTGGTCAACACTACCCACCTCACATGTGCTCTGTGGCCAATCAACTGCTGGCTTTCCCTGCTCTGGAACCAAAGCAGTCTGTTTGCTCTTAGCTGCTTTATTCTTTGCTTTCTATCCTGGAGGCTGTGAAGTGTGTGTGTGTCTTTCTGTGTGTGTGTGTGCATGTATGTGTGTTGTATACATGTGGGTATATGTATACACATATACAAAGGTCAGAAAAGGATGTCCAGTGTCTGTCTTTATCACTGTCCATCTACCCTTTAACGTAGGAGTCTTCACTGACTAAGAACTTACCTATTTTCAGCTAGGTTGGAGGGTCAGCAAGCCCCCCCCCCAATCTCCTGTTTTCTACCCCCAAGCACTGGGATAATAAGCAAGTATGACCATGCTCGGTTCAGATATGGGCTCTGGAGAACTGAGCCCAGGTCCCCAGGCTTGGGCAGCAAGCACTCTACTGAGCCGCGGCTGAGCCATCTTCCCACAAATGCTGTCTTTATGTTCATGTTCCAGTTTCTTTGTCGGCTCCCCTTTTGTCTTCTGCTTCCATCTGTGACATAGGCCTAGGAGGAATGAAATTTCATGTGCCGCCACCCCCCTTAACCCTAGACCCTCAACCTTGCCGCTGCGGCTTTCTAAAATGGCAGCAGGACTTTCCCACTGGAAAGGTGATCCTCCTGGAACCTTGATCAAGAAATAACACCTCTTTTTAAGTGTGACCTTGATTGCCCCCAGAGAACCAGAATGTCTCAGAAGGGTGCTGAGGAGAGCCAGAACAAGACTGAATTCAGCTGCAAGTGACATTCCTGAGCTCACTTTTAATGGGAGGAATAAAAGAAAAGGCGTTTTGGAGGTGAAACGCTAAATTGCACATGCTGGTGCCCTGTAAAATATGCCATGAACCTGGGGATCTTCTTCTATGCCCCAATGTCCCCCCACCTCACAGCAGAGTAGCCTTTCTTCCTACACCCCTCACCTAAGGGCCAGAACTCAAAATTAGATGGATCTTCTGTGCATAGTCACTTGAACTTGAGTTCAAACATGATTCCAGCAGAGCTGGACATAGAGTTCTTGTGTCCAGTTTTCTTGATTTGGTTGAGATAATTGCAAAAATTAAGGTATGCCCAAACCAGGGGCCTGTTACCCAGACATTCAGGAAGACTTTAACAAAGCAACTTTAATAAATTTGACCTTCAATGAGCTGTTACTTCAATTCTGACCTTGCGTGTTGTAGAATGTGTGAGGGCAGCAGGGCCAGCCTAGGGCCACGTCTTATTCCATCCCGCATGCTTAGCTTCCTATAGGCATCCTCACTATTTCAGGACATGCTGAATTACCACCGTTGCACGTAAACCTAAAGATGAAGGACTGTGTTTTCTGAAGGGAGGATAAGGAGATCAGGGAGAAAGAAAAGGCAACTGTGTGTGTATGCAGGTAACATTCTAATAGCCCAGCCTGCTCTCATTATCACCGGGAACAGGAATACTGTCAAGTAATAATCTCCTAAACTGATTACAGTCCCCTGCTCACATGAATGTCTGCCTGAGGCTCGATCCCCAATGTGAAGTTAAGTATAAGATACGAGAGCCTAAATACACACTCCTTATCCCTGGACAAACAACAGCAGAATGCCATGCCTAACACAGATAATGAGCCTCAAGATAGAAGGGAAACGGAAACCTGGTCCTTGTGGTTGACAGTGTGCGGTAGTGGGAAAGGTGTTGACTGCAGATTCGGTTTGCTCTGGATGTCTTTCTGATCCAGCTAGCAGTTTACCAGTTCAGGTGGCTTTGGGCTTGAGGTGTGAGCTCACTAAGATTCAGTTTCTACACCTGCACTGTGTGCTGCATCCTGCACTGTGTCCCGCGTCCCACCCCTTTGTTGACAAAGCCTGTGCCCAGTCCTCTTGTGATCAACTCTGACTTTTGCTGGTATTTTATTTTCCAGCCAGATCCATCTCATGGGGGTGGGGGGGGACAATTTCAAAACATCAGGAAGAATCTTCCAATGATTATGGAGATGGCTGTTTTTATATTTCTTATTAAATTTTGATTATTTCATAGTTTGTGTATCTGTGTAAGGGAACACCTGTGCCACAGTGTACACACCTGGAGGTCAGAGGACAACTTGAAAGAGTCAGTTCTCTCCTTTCACCTCATGGATTTGGAGGAATCAAACCCAGAGCTGCATGCTTGCTGGCAAGCACCTTTACCTTCTCAGCCATCTGGCTGATGCCTAGATTAAGTTTGTATCTAGTCTTTAAGGAAGGGCGAGTTGGCTTAAAGCAGGGCTTCTCAACCTTCCCTTAATACAGTTCCTCCTGTTGTGGTGACCCCGAACCATACAATTGTTTGTTGCTACTTTATAACTGTAATTTTGCTACTGTTACGAACTGTAATGTAAATATCTGATATTAGATTCTGTGAAAGGGTCCTTGGACCCCATCCCCAAAAAAGTCACAACCCCCAGGTTGAGAAGCACTGACGTAGAGACAGCGAAGCGTCTGTTCATCTCTGCCTGCTCGCTCTTGTGAGAGATGCGAGATCTGTCCTTATCTTTGCACAGTTCTGCTTGGGGTGGGGGAAGCACTCTTTTTTTAGTATTGACAGCAACACTCATCACAAGTATCTGGTTCTTGCATCTTTTCTTGTCAAGGGCAAAATGTTTAAAACCCTTACTCACCTCTGGGATCTTTGAAGAGATGAGAAAGCTGAGGGGAGAGGAGGGTTTGGGGTTGTTGACGCTAACGTGTAGAATGACTCACAATTGAATTTAAAAAAAAAATCAAGATCAAAAATTCATCATCCTGGAATCTGGAAGTTCTCTTAGGCTACAAAGTGAACACTCACCAGGGAACTAAGAATAAATCAGCTGAGACTCTGGAGATCTTCTGAGAGCATCTCAGGGTAAGGGCAGGCTAGCCATGTCTGTCCAGGCAAAGAAATCCACAGTGGGTCTGCACTTTCCTTCAGTGCCTTGGTCCCCTTCACTTCAGCCTAAAGGATGATGAGCCTGGCTCCAGCCAGAACTACCTCTGTGATCCCAAGAGCTAAGCAGAATCAGAAAATGAAGAAACAACAAGGGATTGACGATTTTACTGTGTGTGTGTGTTGGGGGATGTCTCTCACTGTACCTGGGGCCTGGTGTTCACAGATTAGACTAGGCTAGCTGGCCTGTAAGCTCCAGATTTGCCTCTGTCTCTCCCTCCCCAGCACTGGGATTACAAGGGCCATAGCTCCATGCCCAGCTTCTTGGTGTGAGCTCTTGGAATTGAATTCAGGTCCTTGTGCCTGCAAGACAAGCTGTTAGTTTCTCAATTTACCAACTGAGCTTTCTCCCCAGCCCCTAAGACATTAAAGACCGGGCATGCTCTATTATACAAAAGCGTTTATGCTATTTTTGTCCAACTGATCTATTTTAGGAACAAAAATCCCTGAAGTCTGAGGTCAAACCACTTTCCTGCAATCTCCCCATCTTTCTAGTGTTTCTTCGATCTCACTTGAATTAGCCAGAAGTTGGGCTGAACTTGACAGGGCTGACAGTCCCCAAGAGATGCAAATTATGACTGGTCGCCCTCCACTGGAGGTGTGCACTCTCTGGTTTGTCCCAGTTCGGCCTTACACGGTTAACCTTCTCACTTTTGTCTGAGTGTAACTTCTTTCCATGTATGATGCTCACATTCCTCTCTCCTAGGGCGTCTGGTACCTTGGAGGAGAAGCCAAGGCAATATTCCTTAGTGGAGACTTTTCTCTTTTGCTCTGTTTCTATTTATGAAATTGTCTGCATGTAATAAGATCTGTCTATTGTATGAGTCTGATATGATGAATTTTGCCAATTGCGTGCGATCATTTAACTGTCTCCCATAGAGTGAATATATGGAGCATTTTTCTCACCCACTAAAGCTCCCTTGGGCTTCTTTGCTCTCAATTCCCTCCCCTTGCCCCCAGCTTCTGATAACTATAGATCTGCTCAATGTCACCATATTTTGCCTTGTCTAGAATTTTCTTTCGATGAAATTACAATATATAGATAGCCTCTGCATTCCATTTCTCTCACTTAGAATAATGATTTTAAGATTTGTTCATACAACTACATGGATGGACATGTCATTTCTTTTTATTATCAGAATAGCAGCCCCAGAACTGTAGCCTATTATATGAGCATGCGCATGAGTTCCTATCCTGCTCACCAGTTGATGGTTATCTGGGTGGCTTCCAGTTTGGGACTCTTAGCTGTCTTCTTAGTCAGAAAACTTGTTTGTTTAGTTTTTAAGATTTGTATGTGTATAGATGCCAGAGGAAGTCAGAAGGTGGTGTTGGATTCCCCCTTGATCTGGGGTTATGGATATTTATGAGCCATCTGTTATGAGTACTGGGAACCAAACTCTGGTTGTGTTAAGGAGCAGCGTGGAAGTCAAAGGTCAAGCTTGGGTATCATTCATTCCTTAGAAGCCACCCACATTATTTTCTTAGACAAATACTCTCTCATTCAGATCTGGGGCTTGTAGATTTAGCTAGACTCTGGCCAAAGTGTCTGTGATTTGAATGAGAACCGTCCCCATAAACTTGTGGCCTTGTTGCAGATTTGTCACTGGGGCTGGCTTTGCTATTTCTAGAGAGAGGCACCATTCCCAGTGTGCTCCCTGCCACCTGTTTGTGGATCAAGACATAAGCTCTCAATGCTGCTCCAGTCACCCTTTGCTATGCCTTCATTCCTCTGTCATGGACTCTAACCCTCTGAAACCCTAGATCCAATTCAACTCTTTCTTTTATAAGTTGACTTGGTCATAGTGTCTTATGACAGACATAGAAAAGAAACTAATCCATGGCCTCAGGGCTCCTCCCGTCTCTGCCTCCCCAGCACTGAGGTTTCAAGCACACACTGACCTATCCATCCTCAGCCTCTAATGTTCATAAACTTAGACAGGTGGTTTCACATTTGCAATGACGTATGTTCAAAGCCCGTTAGTGGCATGGACGTGCTAGCCTAATCCAGACACTTGTGACTCTGGAAGCTATCTATCTGCTTACAACGGAGAAGCAAAGGCAGGGCCCAAAGCTGACATGATGACCTATTAGGATGTTCAAATGTAATTTGCCTTCACTACAGGCCCCGAGGGTATGGCAGGGAACAAGGAAATGCAGTATCCAGTATTTATAGTAGATGAAGTGGGCTGCTTTTTCATCCTGCCTCCTGGGAATGTGCTCATACTCTGCTTCCCGTCACTGGAAGTGCTGGGGCAATGAACATCTAACGTGTGAGACTGTCCCTCTCTGAAAGATTGTGTGGGCATGGGGCTGGTCCAGCTGACTTGAAACACCATGAGGAGAAGAGAGTGTCCTGAAATATGTGCTGTCCCCTGTTATAATTCACCCTAATGAGCGGTGAACAAAAGGTTGTAGAGGAAAGGGGTGACGGATGGCCGACATGCCGCCCTGGGCTGCAGCTGGCACGGCTCCTGCTGGCGAAAGGCATTATAGATGACTGCCGCAGGTCTCGTAGTGGTAAATGAACACTTATAGCCGCTATGGCAACTGGATTGATTATCCCAGCTACCTCAGGACCAGCCTGGCCTGGCGTTACAAGTGAGCACATGCACGCCTGCTGCTCTTTGGTCAGAACTCCTCAAAGGTGGTGTGTGCAGAATGAAGTCTCTGACGAATGTGTGTCCTCTTCTCTAGCCACGTCTACGCAGTAGAGAATTGGGGCGAGGAAAAATCATACCAGGGAGAAAGGAGGGTCATGGCGCTGGGAGAATGCCTGGCTCGTTGTGGGAATGAGTTGATTATTTTTGAATGTTGTGAGATGTATAGGTGGATAGATCCATGAAAAAATGAGTGAACCCATAGGTGAATTGCCAGGAAGGCACTTGGAGAACCTAGTGGGGCGGGAGAGTTGAGGAGATCAAGGCTCCCATAAGCTCCAATATCTAGGTAGTGGTATTGGGCGTAGAAGGAGAAAGTGAGATCCAGCAAGAAGGGGAGTGAGGGCCTGAACAAGTGGTGAGTGGACTTTTAAATGACTCAGTTATTTAGGAAGCAGGGTGTAGGGGACTGGAGAAATTGCTCAGTGGTTAACAGCACTTGCTGTACAGACACGAGGAGCAGAGTTTGGATCTCAGTGTGTCGTAAATATCTGGGTATCTTATGCATGCCTGTGACCCTCTTTGATGAGGGCGCAGACAGGAAGATTTCTGGGAATTGCTGTCTTCCAACTTAGCTGAGAAAGCAAGAGACCAGGTTCAGGGAGAGACCCTGCCTCAAAGAAATAGTGCTAAGGAAAGTTACCTGATACCCTCTTCTGACCTCCACAGACACACAGGCCTGTGCACCTGCACGTACATGTTTGGATGTGCACCTGCACACACGCATTTGGGCATGCACACATTTGGACACATATACAAATATTTTTTAAAGAAATAGTATGGAATTTATTGACATAAACTCTGGTTCTATTTTGATAGCTTAAAGAAATGCAATTTGAGTCCCATTAGGAGACCAAAGCATATTTGTACTCATTGGCTCTAAACATACCAATTATCATTCATGAAATGAAATTTTATACCTCTAAATTTAGACATGTTGATTTAAATTGATGAATCCAGGGTGAGGAAGGGGGGCATAATGCTAATGATACCTCACCTTCCTACTGACTGGCTGAAGGTAATCCTTTAGAATTGAAAAGTGAAGGTATTGGAATTCTTTGCACACAGCCTCTAAGCTGAGCCACCAGCAAATGGCTTGCACCTCCTCTAGGGCACATGTGAGCATAGCCCACAGCCTTCTATTGCAGGTGCCCAACTTCGCAGCACTAATGCTCATGTTTCTGGGGAACACTTTCTCAAGTGTTTTTTTGTTTTTAATTCTTCCTTCTAAGGAGTCTTCTTTAGCCATGTATTTTTCTAACTTCCCTCTTCATGAACTTTTAATTGTACAGACACAATGTGTGCTTATGTTTTTGTGGATATGTTTGTGATTATATAGTATGTGGATGTATTCCTCAGTCCTATTTTTACATAAAAAATGACAATCTTTTAGTTTTGTTCCCAGGAACTAATTTTGTCCCTTTTGCTAGATAGTTTTATGTCATAAGCTGGAATCATTTGAAAGGAAGCAACCTCAAATTAAAAAAAAAAATGCCTCCGTAAGATCAGATTATCGGCAAGCCTATAAGGCATTTTCTTTTGATGGCAGATGTGGGGGAGGGTGGCAGACCATTGTGGATATTGCCATCCCTGGGCTGGTGGTCCTGGGTGCTATAAGAAAGCAGGCTAAGCAAGCCTTGAGGAACAAGCCAATAAGCAACACCCCTCTATAGGCTCTGCATCAACTCCAGGTTCCTGTCCTGTTTGAATTCCTGTCCTGACTTCCTTCAATGATGAACAGTGATTGGAAAGTATAAGGCAAATAAAACCTTTCTTCCCTGTGTTGCTTTTGGTCATGGTGCTTCATTGCAGCAATAGAAACCCTAACACAGACACCCTCCTCCATTATGGGATGGATTTGGTTATATTACACATTGCTGGGACAAAAATACCTGGCAGAGGCAATTAAAAAAGCACAAAAGGAAGGGTTTCTTTTGGATCATAGTTTGAGAAAACAGCCTTTCACGGTGGGAAGTCACAGTGGCTGGAATATGAGATATTTGGTTGCACCACGACCACAGTCAGGACACAGGAATGCTGGTGCCCAGCTTGCTTTTTCCTTTTGATGTAGCCTGTTGCCCAGATCTGCAAAATGGAATCTTCCCACCTCAGCTAACCTAATTGAGATGATCCCTCTCAGGCGTAGCTGGAAGCCAGGGCCTCCTGGGTGATTCCTGATTCTGTTAAATTACAATAAATATTCAACATCACAGGATATAGTCAGCACTATTAAGAAATCATGAGCCAGAACAATCTAGCTGAAAATTCTGCTTCTGTCACTTCCGTTCCTCGCCTGGAAATGGCAGGATACTATCCCTGCTGTGGGGTTCCTGGCACATAACGAACCACCAAGGAAAGTTACCTCGCCATTGGATGAGGTTTTACATATATTATCTTGCTTCTTTTTTTACCATGAACAACTGAAGCATGGTATTTCCCCTTCCTGCTTGACTAATGGTGTCTTAGATGACCCGAGTGGCCGGGTTGATTCTCTCAAGGTCATGCACAGGATAGCACTAGTTGGCCCCGACTCTTCCTGTTGTGCCCATAGTGCTTCTGTCAATGCCAGACACTGTTGAGCTAGAAAGACCCAAGTGGAAGTTGAGTGTTTGAGAAGTCCTTCCCAAGGGCAAATTCTAAGGACAAACAACATATTTCTTCCTCTCAATACATGGAAATTGGACTCTTCAAGGCTTTAAACCAATTTAGGCACATTGGGCTCAGGAAACCTTAGCCAGCCTTTCCTGTGTTGCTTGGTAACAACGCAGGGTTTCCTCAAGACTCAAAGACCTTACGCAGCTGTTCAACCAAATGAGGGTGAAGGTTTTCACACCAAGATTTAGGCCTTATGAGATGAACAATAATAATTACTCAGAGAAGGAAAACTCTTCAACAGTAGTAAGTGCTGTGTTGACTTCTGGGAGGGGGCACTCAGATTACTACACTGGCTAACTTGTTTGTAGTAGGCTCAGCAAAGGTTAAGTGGTAGAGGAGGGGTGGTCTGGATGCTACTTCTAAACATCCTGAGTTCAGATCCCAGCCTTGCCACTTGGCAGCTGCGTGCCTCAGTTTCTATGGGTCTGTCATGATGGATTATTCTTCATAAAGTTGTTAGCATGAGATGAGCCAACCCACGCCGAGCATTCTACATGGTGCCTGGCTCGCCGTTAGTACGCATTTGCAGTTGCTGCCACTAAAACAACTCCCCTGCAATAACCATAGCTCATGGCGGAAGTATTTCCTATGCAGGGAAGTGACTTGATTTGAGTGGCTTCAGGCATGTGGTGCTTGGCAGCTGGAGCTTTTAGCACCTCTCCGGCCCCACCTTGGGTTCACCATTATCGACTATCAATTGACTTGACTAACCTAAGAGGCATTTCATCTTTATTTTATATTTTAGAAGCATTTAAGTATTTCCATAAGAAAAAAATGAAGCCTTGGGGACAAGGAGCCCCATAGTGTCCATTGCTGAAGCACAGCAGGCCTTGTCAGGTGCTCTACATAGTTTCTGGTGGGGATTGATTGGGGTAAGTAGGTGTTGGGGACTGTGGACCCACAGACCCTGAATTTCCTGTAAACAACTTGTTATTCTTGCAGATGCTCTGAGCAAAACAACTTGTTTTCCTGTGTTTGCAACTGCTCCGAGCAGCACAAGACCCTCAGGAGTTCCTGATGGCAGGGGAGAGGTTTCTGGTGGGTCTGGCTGGGGCATGGCTATTAGTTAAGGATCCCTATATAAGCTGTCCTGGAACACAATTAAGGAGGAATTCTTGTTTCAAGGATGACCCGATGACCCGTGTCTCTGTCTGTGTGTCTTTTTGTGTTTAAATCTCCAGGCCCTTGCCTGGCTAGCGAATGCAAAAGGTCCTTAGTGCAGGTGGTAAACTACAGGCATAGTACCGTAATACATGTAGTACAGGCACTACAGGACCACAGTACACATAGTAGGACGGAAGTTACAAGTAGGTTTATTGGTTACTTTTCCATCACTGTGACAAAAATGCTGTGACCAAAAGCAGTGTAAGGATAAAGGTTTGTGTGGGCTGACCATTCCTAAAGGAGGACCCATAATGGTAAAGGAAGGATGGCGTCGGGTAACTGGAGAAGGGGGTTGAGAGAGCATATCTACAATGGCAAACATGATTCAAAGAAATTGAACTGAAAGTGGGGTGAGGATAGAAACTCTCAGAGCCCCCCTTAGTGCTGTACTTCCTCCAGAAGGCTATACCACCTCCCCAAACAGCACCACTCACTGGTCCCAAGTGTGTAAATGCTCACACCTCTGAGCAACATTTCTCGTTCAGTCCACAACAGCTGGGTGCTGTCTTCTGCACTAAGGGGCATGGATTGAGACCATTACAGTGGAAACTCCAGGCTAAGCTTCTCTCTTCTGTAGCCACTGCGGGAAGAGGAGGTGCTGGCTTTGCTTTGAGGCAGAATGCCTGACAGGTGTGTGGGTTCCCTCTGTTTCTCCACCCTGGTGAGTTGTAGGGAGGAAAGTGCCTTTGGGCCACAAATGACTGCAGGTCTTGCCATCAGAACAGCCCTTGGGTTGCCTACACGAGCTGGGGCTAAGATGAGACCTGGGCAAGTCTTTGTTCCAGCGAAGCAGGAAGGGTTTGTGAGCAGCCAGGAGGCATATGGAATAAATAATACTACTTTGGGCATGGCTAGCCTCTTGACCCAGAGGGGCTCTCTGGAGTGATAGATGCCAGTGTCACAGGGGTTCCCTGGAGTGACAGATGCCAGCATCACATTAGTTGGCTTGGCTCCTGAATAATCGCATCTCTGCAGAACTTGATGGCGAGACTCTGACAATTTTCCTCTCGCACACATCTCTCCATGACTGGTATTTCCACTGTGACTCTTGAGGCAGGGTAGCCACAGAGCGTGCATATTGTATGTGCGGGCTCCTCATCAGCGTGGCCAACCTCGCTGTGCCTGACTCCAAGGGACTTGGGTTCAGAATCACTCTGTGATCACTTCACTCCATCCACAGCAGACAAGAACAGTCCTCCACAGAGGCAAAGATGAGTGACTTCTGGGCAAAATGCATCCCTTAGTTCTCCAAGGGCTGCGCTTCAAGGACCGCTGTGCATAGCATCTAGCAGGCGCCGTCCACCCTGCTCCAGCGGGGACAAAGAAAGCTACCGGTTTGAGTCTTGATGTTTTATTTATTTGTATTGGTAACTTTATGTAGGGTGTGTTTCTCTGTTTGGGCCTCAAGGCTGGTTGAGCAAAAGGCGGGAAACATTAATAAGTAATACACAGAGAGGGGCTGTCCATTTATAGCCTTTCAGAGATGACCTGGTTTCCGTTCCGATGGGAGTGTTAGTGCGGTTTTACAGTGATAGGCATCTGTAGATTCTTGCACTGGTGCATTTGGGGATAACCAGGAGGGACACCTGCTTGGGCTATTTTTAGAATAAAAAATTAAGAAACCTCAGGCAGTCCCAGGGGCCCTCCCCAGTTGGCAGTGCACACACCGTGAGCCCGAATGGTCCATTTTTTCCTGGGGTTGTGTGGGATCACCCTGTTCCTTTCTGTTCGCCTCCAGTGTCTGGTTATTATTAAACCACCCTTTGTGAGAGATTAACTCTGGCTTCCCTCCCAGTGAGGAGATGTCTACACAGAGCCAGAGCAGGCAGCCAATGGCAGGCACACGGGTTATTTGGTGTCGTACAGGAACAAACAACTGGTTGACAAGCCAGTTCTTCACTTTCTGATGGCTTCCCTTGGCATAGACATGGGCTTCCGTAGGACGCGGGCTAAACGCTTCCCCAGTCTGCCTTTGTACATTAATTCAGAAACTATTTCCTCAGGCCCCTGTGGGATTTGTCATTTCTAAAATGGGGTAATCGTGCTACCTAATGCATAGAATCATGTGGATGAAATGAACTAATAATGCGTTAAGGGTTTAGAATGGTACCTGGCACATAGTTAGGGCTCAGTCAAGTCAAGCTTGGCTGTGTAGTTGAAGTTTTCTTGTTCTAGGTGAGAAATAGAAAGTGGAGCCAACAGCTTAGAAGGAAAAACCATTTCTGTGGCAAAGTAGGGAACTGATGTTTTAGCAGTGTGTGTGTGTGTGTGTGTGTGTGTGTGTGTGTGTGTGTGT
>NC_022012.1:70515837-70558958 GCF_000317375.1 Microtus ochrogaster | reverse complement strand
TGTGTGTGTGTGTGTGTTTGTATGTGTGTGTGTGTTTTCAAATTAGTGTGGAAGCCAGAGGTCATTCTTCATATCGTTCCCTGGGTGTACTGTGTTTTTGAGACAGTACCTCTCTGGCCTGGACCTTGCCTAGTAGCCTACACTTGCCAACCAGGAGGCCCCAGGAATCTGACTCTCTCTGTTAGGATTGCAGTCTCTTGCCAGTGTGCCTAGCCTTTAAATGTGAGCTCTGAGGATTGAACTCAAGTCCTCCTGTTTATAAGACAAGCACTTTTAACAACTGGCCCATCTCCTCAGTCCAAAAGATTCATTTTCGTAAGGCCAGCGTCTGGAGATAGACTGATGTTTTCTCTCTCTTGATTCATTTTCCTTCCCTTGAGGTAGCCTGGTGTCATGGCTCACAGAGTGGGGGCCTTTGACAAGCTAGACCATCATCATCTGAGGATGAAATATAAATTCTTTATCCTTGTCCAAAGAGTTAGACCCTCTAGAGTTTGAGTCCAACAGTTTGCATTTGAATAAAGCCTCTGAGATACCTTGATCCTTGCTAAGTTTGGAAATGGCTGTGTAGTCTCTTGAGGGCACCGGGAAGGATAACTTTAGCAACACCTGCCTCATGACTTCCACTGTATTTAGCATTTACTGGTCCAGCAGGAGGCAGGCTCAGGACAGCAGCTCCTGCATAAGGTAGGCAACAGCCTTGTTAACTGGCAGAGACCGTGTTAGGATTTAGCCTGCTTACTGAGCACAGCAATGCCAAACCTCAGCTCTCCTCCTGGCTTACTGCCAACAGGGCACCACAACCCACCCCTGGCATGCAAATGCTAAGGAGCCAGAGCTGGGGCTGTGCTAAGTGGGTGTGGGTTTTTTTTTTTTTTACAGCACAACTGTGAGCTGCAAGGCTCCAAGATACCTCTCATCACACTGAGAAACGAGGGAGGCCAGTCTCTCTGGGCCCTTTCTAAGTAGGTGCACATCTGGTTTGTGTGAGTCTGCCTGTACACACCCAGAGGCAGGCCATGGCCAGCAGAATGTATCACACCAATGCCTCCGAAAAGCTTGTGGCTGCTTTGACTTTTATTACTGACATGCAGCCACCTCTGGGATGAAACTCCGCAGCTGGAGAGAATCTGAGAACATCCATCTAGATTTTCCATCTTTACCCATTTGCTTGTTAGTGCAAATCTGTATCCTTGGGAATGGTGGGAAATAAGAAGAGTGTATCTCCTCATGCCTACCCTGCCCCTTCCCTAAGGAACATCCCCGAAGGATTAGAGCCATTGCTCCTACAAATGCCTGCTGTTCAGAATAGAATGCTCTATGTCTATACAAAAGTACCATCCGGATGTGGTATCAGAGGTCGGGAAATGAGAAGGCATGCCTGAGAGAGGAGGGTGCTGATGCTCCAGGCCTGGAAGTCTGAGCAGCGGGGTCTCAGCAGACAGAGAAGAGACATCTTAAGTGAAGGGAATTGAAAACATACGAGGGAGAGGAATAGAGAGTGCACAGAGGGAGGCATGAGTGATCAACCTAGCTTGCCCAGAACCTAGGCTATGAGCAGAGTAATGGAGGAAATTGGGGCTTCAAGGATAGATTCGAATGTTTTCACCAAGACAAGGAGTTTGGACGACATTCTGTGTGACAGGAGTAAGTCTGATGAAGAATGGGTTGGATGTTGAAATTGTAATTGATGTCACTAGATATCCATGGCAGGATACTTGCTCAGAGACATCATCACTCCAGGAAGCAGTAGAAGCTGAGGGAGAACTAGATAGTTGGCATCTATAAGTTCATGACTGTGCGAAATGAATAGAAGCCCATGGGTACGGAGGAGGGCTTTCAGGTGGAAGGTCGCATGATAGAGAATACATCAGAAAATCTCCAGTGGGGCTTGGAATGTAGATCATCTGCTAGAATGTTTGTCTTGCATTCATGAAGCCCAGTGCCATACACACTGGGTATAGTATCATATGCCTATTCCCACTAATAGGAGGTAGATTTAGGAGGACGAGTTCAAGGTCATCCTCAATACATACAGAGTTGGAGGCAGGCCTGGGCTGCATGAAACTTGGTTTCAATACAAGCAAAACACTCTCTGGAGATTGAGGGAAAGCAAGACTCAGAACTGAGTGCGTTTTCCTGCAATTCTGGTCCACAATCACCAAGACTTGTCAGGAAAGACATTCGCCTCTCAGCAGGTGAACACCAGAGGTCCTCAGCCTCACATGCTAGCCGGGCTGGAAGCATCTCCACCACTCCAGGGACTCTTGGCATGGGGTTAGGCCGTGGGCTTGGTTCTGAGTCACAAGAGTCCGAACCACCTACTGAGTCATTTGCCAAAGCTGTCGTTTCCTGCGAGGTTTCCCAACCAGTTACCCACCCCGACAAATGGCTGGCAGCTTGCAAGATCTGAAGGGAGCCGCGCCGTTCACCATGCCATAGCTCCAGGCAAACTCAAGTTATGCATCTCAAACTGCAGCCTGGAAGTTGCTTTCCTGCTCTTAACGGTGAAACTCGGCACTGAGTGATGCCACATAAACACATGAGAGTCACCTGCTACTTGGTTTCCTGTCTGCGAATAAATTGAAGGGAATGCAAGTTTCTTTAGAGTATCTCAGAGTGACCAAGGCTTGGTCTCAACTGAAAAAGAGTCTACAAAAATGTGCCTTCCCTAACCTGCTACTTACTTTAGTGTCCTGGTGGGAGCAGAACCGGACTCAAGTCTGCTAATGGCCCCTCCGTCTTTCATGCCTTTATTCACTGCTTTTTCAAGCAGTTTCACTTCCTCAAGTCTTCCCCTTCTCCAGGGGTAATCTGGGAAAACATCAGGACATCTTTGCCCACAGAGTAATACTGATATTTCAAGGTGAACTCAAAACACACCGGTAACACAGTTGTCTCTTTCCCCATGATTTGAATATTTTATTGATTGCATTCATTTCTTTATTTGTGTGTAGTGACCCTGTGCAGTGACATTGGCTTCTGGACTTCCGTTTACGTGTAGCCCGAACATCAAGTCAGGGCAGTGGTTTCACAGGGCTCTCTGGCATCGAATTTAAATAGAAAGAAATAACTGTTTAGCTGGTAGGCTCAGCCGCTGTGCAGGGTCTGAGCTAACCCTGTCGTGAGGCAGAAGAGTGTAGAGGAGGTTGAGAATCTCCTCAGGCTGTGTCTCCATCTTCTGTTTGGTTCTGGAGTCCTTGTGAGACCTGGAGGCTAAGAAGGCATTCTCCTGCAGAAGCCTCCGTGTGGGGAGAGGCACTTTGAACACTGCACAGATGACACTGGAGCATTAAGTCTTGGCATCGGGTGTATGAATTTTGGTACCAGTGCCTATTTCTGGAGGTGAAACAAGGCCCCCGGATGAGGAGAGGAATCAGATGTTGAAGACTTGAAGGGATTCTGGAGTCTAGGAGAACTTTAGCTAGAAGATGGAGTTCCGTTCCTCTTCTCTGCTCTCCCTGCTTGCTGGAGGTTGGATAGGCTTCTTCCCAGGAAGTCACAGGACAAGCAAGGGAAAGAGCTTCAGCGGGGAGAGTCCGGTGCAGGTGACGGGTGGCAGGGGTCAGATGGAGGCGATGCCCCTTCCTGTCTAGGTCAGTGTCTCTAGGCCTCTGGACGATTGGCAGTTCAGACTGTGTGCTTGGGTCTGCCTGGCCCCACCCATTGACTTGGAACTGTCTGTTACTGCAGTTAGACACACAGTCTCATGTGGGGAGAAGTGAGTCCTGCAAGTCACCCTCGACTTCTGCACATGTGCAGGAGACATGCATGCATGCATATGCACACTGTACCACACAAGCAGGCACACAGTAAACCAATTAAATGTGATTTAATATTTTTTTAAAAATGTGTGAATGTTTGAAATGCATTTTATGGGGTGGGTTCCTCTCACAGGTTTGTGAAGATGGAGCAGCCATGCCTTTTACTCTAGGGGAGCAAACTCTGGTCTTAAGAACGACTCTCTTACCTGCCTTAAACCTTATGCACGAACTTGGGCGCCCATCCTAGGCTCATGTGCGGCTATTCCCTGTGTATATATCCTATTTGAATCTCCTAGAGTCAGCCACTAGACTAGGGCCTACACTCAGAGATGAACATGTGGCCATCTCTCTTAAAGGAACAGATGATTTCAACAGGTTGGGGGTAAGTGATGGCGGTCAGACCGTGCCACTGTAGAGTTGGATCCTCTGTCAACATAGGAGGGCAAGAGGGAGAAGGTGGCTTGGATTCTTGAAGGACCTTGGGTGTCTCAAGTTCTCTGCAAATGAAGTACAGTCCACTGTGAGGTCCACTGAGGGGCAGGGCGAGCTCACGTCTAGCAGTCTTAACATAAGCTAGGTGGTCACCTAGCCCCTCAGTTCCTCAGGAGATTCCCTTCACCCTGTCATACTGGTGGTGGCTCTCTTTCTGACTGACCACCTGGTAGCAGGTCATTTCCCTTCTTCCCACGTGTTGGGAAGGACAGAAGCCTGTAGAAGAGCTGCGATTTCATCTTATTTCCACAAGGCCCTTCACTCCTGCCTGACAGGCACCTAGAGAATTGGATCCTGCTGTCTGCTTGTGGAGACACTGGGAGTGGAGGCTGGAGAGTAAACTCGGCCACCCTCCTGTATAGAAGTGACTGGCAAGGGCATAGCCCAAGGGCTTGTGGGATGTACCAGCTAGGAAAATAAGAGAGGTGGGAAAAGACAGGTATCTTGAGCTCTATCAGGAGTGTTGAGGTTTTTGGTTTTGTCCAGGCTCCCCACAAGTCAATACTACAGACGGACAGACCTAAATGCATTGTTCAAGACAGTGATTGCCAGCTTCATGGCTACATTGATCTAACTATTGGAATTAAGTATTAAGAAATCTAGTTGCTTTTCTTATTTGTATGAGTGTGTGCACGTGCGTGGGGAGAGAGGTCAAGGTCAGACATCTTCCTCTATCATTTTCTACCTGACTCTCTGACACTGCAGGGTCTCTCAAGGAATCTGGAGTTTGCCAACTGATCAGTTGTCTATCCTGTGAGCTCCAGGAATATTGTTTCCACCCCAACCCCTCCCAATGCTGGTATGTTGAGTTTTGCCAGCATGGCTAGCTTCTGTGTGGGTTCTGGGGAATCCAAACTCAGGTCTTTTTGCTTGTATGGGCTGGAATTTTATTGAGGAGCCCTCTCCCTAGCCTACAGTTCCTCTCTGATACTGGCCACATTCCAAGTGCTCAAGAACCACTGTGACTAGTGGCTATAGGCATGAAATATTTCTTGTTGAGAGTTCACATGGAGAGTTGGCGACTCAACAGAAAGCTTGTGAGAGCCTCCTGGGGATGGGAGCAGAGAGTGGGGAGGTGCAGGGTCTAGTGTCTTAGCAAGCTCTTCCAGATGGCTGTTACACACACCCATTCAAGATGTAATACTCTTAGGGAGGCCAGGAGTTAGGTAGTGAAACTAAGCATGAGGCCAGGAGTTAGGTAGTGAACCTGGACAACCTGATGTAGTTAGTGACTGAGCATCTCAAAGGCTTCTGGCTCTTTCTATTCCGGTGCAAAATTTCCCAACCCAGGCTTTCAAATGCACACGATGAGTATCTATGCTTGCAGTCAAGGGCACACTCAGTGAAGTCGTGGTTCCTCCAAGGCATAGTCACTAAAGGAGAAAGAGGCTTTCCTGCGCTTTCCTGAGCCAGGAGGATGGAAATAACATCACCGCTCCCCTTGCGCGTGTTTGAATCATAAGTACGTTCCCTCTAAAATAAATTTATTTCCTGCTGCCTTCCTCCCAACAAAGCCCAACCAGTGATGAATTCCAGACTTCAAAGCTTATTTGTCAGTGCAGGGCACCTGTGAGGATTCCTGCGGAAGATAAATTTTGGTTTGGCAAAGGGGGGGGCCCCGGAGAAGGAGGGACCTGGACAGGAATAAATCTTAGCATGTTGTACTAGACTGTGGATGAGCGTTTGCCTCGGCAAGGCTCACCTTCCTGACAAGGGATGATAAATTACCCTCTTTGTTGACACCTTCATTGGGTTATTTATGGCTCATTAATTGAACCGAAAAGGGGCCTTGTAGACCCAGCGGGGAGCCACACAATGCTCTTCCAGAGGACCCAGCTCAAAGACAAGAACAAAGGAGGGAAGGGGGGGGGAGGAGGGAGCTCATCCAGCCCCGTGACTTGAGGACACTCTTCACCAAACAATTCAAGATTAATAAAAGAAAAAAATTAGAAGCACAGGTAGTCATCAGTGGGGATTATGAGCCCGCAACTTACACTCCCTGCCCCACACTCAGCCCATGTGCCTCTTGGAACCTTCTAAAGGACTAGGTGCCTGGATTCTGTGCTGTATTGCCAGTGTCATGTTTGACTCTCCCAGTATGTCAGCATGGGGAAGTGAAAACTGTCAGAGGGCTCAGGGCTAGTCCCAGCTTCCCCACAGACTTGCCGTGTGACTTTGGGAGCTCATGTTAGCCCTAAACTTCAGTGTCTTCCCTTGCAGCAGAGTGTTAGAGTGGAGGGCTTCAAAGTCTTATGCTGTTCTTCTCCCATGCTGTTTTGTTTTTCTTATTATGTGTATGTGTGAGCATGCTCACATGCATGTGTGTGCCTCTGCATGTGCATGTGGAGGCTGGAGAACAGCCACAGAGGTCATCTTCCCATCCTGGCTTTTGAGACAGTGTCAAAAAGGTTCACTGAACCTGGAGCTCCACAGTGAGCCCTCGAGACCTGCCTGTCTCTGTTTCCAAAGGGCTTGTATTCCAAGCATGCACCAACCACACCAGACCTTCCTACATGGACTCAAGGACTCAAACTCAGGTCCTCATGCTTGTGAGGGCTTCGCTCTTCCAACTGAGCCACTGCCCAGCCATCTTTTGTAGTTACAGAAGATCTAAAAAAAAGAAAATAAAAGCATGTTTTCTTCCCCTCCTGTTCTCTTGGTTTAGCATGTCCACTTCTTGTCACTCGCTGTTCATTTACTGTGTTGCATTTTCTGGGCTCCCATTAGATTCCCAGGGGGTGTGGGTGGCACATGTTATGTTTGGATATGTTGTTGGCTTCCATGAACTTCTAGTCTAGAATCCTCATAGTGTTTTCAGGGGTGGACTGTTCTCAGTAACTTAGGAGTTAAGATAATCCCTGGACAAGGGACCTACAGGACAGTCTTCTTGAGTAAATTCTACTCTAGTTGACAGTATTGGAAGAGGTCATGTTTCCAGCCGTATATAAGAGACTGCTTCTCCAGGGTGCCACTGTGGCCCGTGAATATGCTACAAAAGGCTCTCATTTAAAGTGCAAGGTGTTTCCCCTTTGCTCCGGCCTTCTAGAAGGTTCCATCTGGTAGAACAATCTCATTCATAAATGGAATGGCAGGAGGACTTCATCTGTTTTTCTCTTCAGAGGTGCATCTGGCCATCTTACTCCACAGAATTTCATCACTTTCATTTTGTCTGTATGTCAAGACTTCTGCTTGAAAGATGAAATGAGACAAAACCTCAAGAGCTTAAGAAAAATTATAAATCACCTTTCGAGGCTTAAATTCAGGGCAAATGGAGCTTCTGCTCCTTTCTTCACTGTTTGCTTATTCAACAGATACTGTGAAGAACCTGTGTTTGGAGCTGGAAAGATGGCTCAGCAGTTAGGAGCACTTACTGCTCCTGTAGAGGACCCAAGCACCCATGCCAGTGACTCAAAGCCATCTGTAACTCTAGATCGGGGGACCCAATGGCCTCTTGTGTCCAAGGATACCAAGTAGGAACATAATGCACATAAAATCACACAGGTACACACACACACACACACACACACACACACACAAATATGTACTAATCTTAAAAAAAAATAAAGAAGGAACTGGAAACATAGAATTGGGTGCCAAACAGAACACAAAACTAAACAAGAGCAAGAGTGGATTCTCAGCCATTGGATCCTACCTGCTTATATTCCTCCTGGAGAAACTGAGGCCCGGAGGGGCAAAGTACCCTGCTCAGCTGGCCAGAGCACTTCCACACTGGGTGGGAAGTAGTCCCCCTAAATGTAAATCACTAGCACAGAGCTCCACCTGGATCTCAGGATGGCCCTGACCCTGCTCTAAGGACAGCCAGTCCAGTGGGCACTAAAATCTTGATGAGAGTTTCTGTGTCATCAAGACTATGGGATAGGGAGGTGTAAGGAAGCAGAGTCACCCTCTGTGGCCCCTAACGGTGTGTAACTTGACAGGTCTCATCTGGGTGCTACTGTCTAGCCTGTCTTCTTTCGATTTCAATATGAAAACACTGGAAATGTTCACACAGAAGCTGATCATCTTTGGAGGAGATCGACACTATGAAGGTGGCATGCTGAATAAGAGAAATTTCTGGAATTGCCGGTGAAACTGATAGCCGTGCCGGGATGTGATGCGGGCTCAGGCTCCATTGTTAGAGTGACTATTTGCTCTTGCGAAGTGTCCTCTGTGTGACCATCATCTCTCAGGCTCTAAGGCCATAGTTAGGAGTATGCTCCCACCTCACCTGGCTGCTTTCTTGGGCTCCCTGTGTATGAGAGCATCCATCATCAGTTTCAGTGAGGATCCGGGCCTTGCTGGTCTGAGGATGGGAGAGCTGGCTGTCTTGAACCAAGTCGAATAGGAAACTGAGTTGGGATTTGACATGGGGGGTTTCTGATCTCATGATCAATTTTTCCACCAGGGATGCCTTTTGTAGGCCCCTGCTTGTGCACATCATATTCTGTGAGTGGACAGTGGAGAGAGATTTGCTGCGAATGAGGTCCCGGTGCCGGAAGAAGACCCTGTCAGCTGTCTGTTGTAGTCAAAAATACATTCTTTTCATTATTTTAACTTTTTATCACTGAGAAGTCTCTTAAATAAGAAACTTCCCACTCCAGTAAGTTAAAAGTATAGTAATATGTATGTAGTCTATGCCACTAAGATAGAATAGAATGGAGTATAATTGCTGTCGCATTAGAACAAAACGGAATTATAGTCCATTAGAAACAGAATGAAATTCCACTAAATTCATTGGATAGACATGTGATTAGAGGCATCTAAAATATATCTAGTAATATTTGTATTTTATAAGCACAAGACCAGGCTGGACCATACAGCAAAAGCCTATCTGAAAAATAATACCTAGAAAGCTTTATAACTTATTTATTTGAGATTTACTTTTATCACACACACACACACACACACACACACACACACACACACTAATACAGTGTGTTGTTAGAGGCTAGTGGCATTAGATCTACTAGAGCTGGAGCTACAGGTGATTGTGAGCCCCCTAATATGGACACTGAGAACCAAATTCGGGTCTTCTGCAAGAGCAGTATACACTTTTAACCACTGAGCCTCTTGCCAGTCCTAGTCTTTACAATTTAACATGGCTGTAGTGATGATGACTTTAATTTTCTTCTTTGTTATATCCCATGTATCTTTGTCCATTGTATGAGCATGTACTGGTACTGGTAACCCTGACACACTAAGAAAGTTCTTTCAAAGGAAAAGGATGCTCGTCCCAGGGTGAGCGTCACCTCCAGTAAGTAGGCTGCAGAAATGAAACTCAGCTCCTCCTTTCATCCTTCCAGAACCTGTATCAGTTTAAACCTTAAGCCCCAGAAAAGTCATGAACTAACAGGTTCAGCTATCTCATAGGGGATTCTTTGCAAGAGAAGGGAGCAAGTACCAGGATGAGTTTCGTGCTCTTGGCGAGTTTAAGTGGGCAGACCTTACCTGAGCTGCCCTGTGACCATCAAGTTCTGGTGGCCATTTGTCACAGCTCTGTTTACAACAGAGTCAGCTAGGCTAAGGGGCCAGGAGAAGCCTGCTGAAGCCCTGCACACCCTGCCTCCAGAGCAACTCAGTTGAACTGCATCTAACACATGGCATGTTGTTGGGTGAGCTTGAAGGGAGGGTCCATGCTGGCTGTTCCGGATCGGGTGTTGCCACTGTGATCTCTGGTAGGGCCAGGGTAGACACGGAGGCCATGAGGCAACTGGCAAAGTAAAATTTCCTTACTCCATTCTCAAAGGCATGGCTCTTTGTGTAGCAATTGCTCTTGAGATGCAAATTAATAGATGTCTCAATAGGACAGAGTAGTGAATACATTTTAGAACTGTGGGCTCTTCGTCTAGGAGTTGGGACAGACCCATAGCTCTATCCACCCTTATTCACTAATGTCTTCCATGGGTCAGTTCTGCCAGGTGCTAGTTCCCTGGTGGGGAAGAACTTTGGAGGCACCTCAGGAGCACTGGGACCAGCTTTTGAAAGAATCTATGTAAGGGCAAAGGCTACCATGGTGTAGGATTCTGTCTTTCTTTAGACTTCAGAGGGTAGCATCTATGTTCTGGATGAAAATGTGTGTTGGGGCAGAGTGAAAAGAGAGTGAGTCTTGCCTTGGACCTTGTACCATAATGTCTGAAAAGCAGCTTAAGACATGCACTGCTTGCCAGCTGTTGAGATCAGATGCCACTTTTCGTCTGCCTTCCTGGGACTACTCACTAAAATGTCTTCTGTGTGGCTGAGGAGATGTCTCAGTGGGCAAAGTGCATGGAATGTAAGCATGATCTCCAATGCCCACATAAAAGGTGGGTGGGTTTGCTGGTATGCATGTAATCGTAGCTCTCAGAGACAGAGATAGGAATGTCAGGAGTTCAACGTCAACTTCAGCTAAATAGGGAGTTCTGTAGTCAGCCTGAGCTACATGAGACCCTGCCTCCGAAGATAAAACAAAGCACAAAAGAGAGGAACAAAGATAGACCCAAGGGAACTTGCTCATGTCCCGAGTTAAAGGGCTTTGGTTAGCTGGGAAGCAGAGCAAGTTGAGGCAGTATGTGATGATAATGGCGCCGTCTTTGTGTGTTTTAGACTTTATTTTTAGAGCAGTGTTAGGTGCGTAGCGAAAGTGAGGGGTAGCTAGAGACTTCCCATCCACCCTCCGCTCGCATTCACAGCTTCCCCTGCATTCAGCATCTGTGCCTCAGGAAGACTGTCTCTTTTTACAGTCAACAAACCTACACCGAGACACCATCGTCACCCCAAGGTCACAGCTCACATTCGTGTCCACACTTGGTGGGGTACATTCATGGGTTTAGATCAATGTCCTCTGGCATGTGTATCTCCTGTTTACATGATTACGGAGTGGTGTCACCACCCTAAAAGTCCCTGGTGTGCCACCTGTTCACCCCTCCCTCCACAAACTCCTAGCAACCACTGTTTTTTTTTATTATGTTTTTATAAAGTTGTTTCTTAGTGATGTGAAGTTATATATAGACGGATAGATGTCTGCATCTTTAAAGGATGTATTTATTTTCTGAGCGTTAGGAGGCAGGATAGTTCAAGAACATCAGCAGGTGTTTGACAATGATCAAGGCTGGGAGATGTGTCCGTGGGTGTCTGCTCTGCTGTTCTCTTTAGTTGTGTATAGATCCTCGACTTTGCATGAGGTTTTTAAATTGTCTCAGTAGTGCATGGCTTTAAATTGAGTGCTTGCCCGGTGTGGGGTTCAGGGAAGGGGCTGATTTATATGTAGTAACCCTGTTAGTATCAGTGTTGTGTATATGAGTTCAGGCACGTGTGAAGTGTGTGTGTTTACTCACATCTGTTCAGAAGCCAGAGGTTAGCTTAGATGTGGAGGTTGGGTGTCAACCTCAGGCATCCTTCCTCATCACCAAAGATAAGACAAATGTTTTTTCATTGCTTGGCTGGCGCCTCTCCTTCCATCCAGAAGCCTTCTACCGCAAATTCCAGTACCTAAGATTCAAACTACTTACCTAAAGTTCAGGCAGGGCCATGTAAGGACGAGAAAATAATTTTCCCTTCTGCCTAGG
Organism: Microtus ochrogaster; assembly: GCF_000317375.1. Lineage (NCBI taxonomy): Eukaryota > Metazoa > Chordata > Mammalia > Rodentia > Cricetidae > Microtus > Microtus ochrogaster. The sequence goes on along the minus strand of NC_022012.1, from coordinate 70,547,158 downwards.
AAAAAGTTGAGCTGTTAGCCCCTAAGTAGAAAGGAAGGAGAATCTGGATGGACTACAGGGTTCTCCTTTTTTTCCTTGCTTGGGCCCTCTGGGAGGAGTTTCACACAGTAGCCTCTATAGAGAGGTGTTCACTGGGTAAAAGATGAACCTTTAGGCCCCTGTGCATGTCCTGTGCACATCCTTGATAATTATCATTCAAAGATGACTGGTGTGGATTCCAGGCCAGGCTCCACCATTTATCTGCTATGGGATCTTTAGGCCACATGGTCATGGCTTCTGGTCTCTCCACCCTCCTCTGTAAAAGAATGAGAGCCTACTGCAGTTCAAAGAGACTGTGAGTCCTAAGCTCTCCATATTCCCAAGGCCCCATCATGGCGTTTCCTGCACTCGAATATCTGGTGGTGTATAGTGAGAAGGGGCAGCAAGGGCCATCAGCAGTGTGCAGTGAGAAGGGGCAGCAAGGGCCATCAGCAGTGTGCAGTGAGAAGGGGCAGCAAGAGCCATCAGCAGTGTGCAGTGAGAAGGGGCAGCAAGAGCCATCAGCGGTGTGCAGTGAGGATGGGCAGCAAGAGCCACACAAGAGGCTTGTCCTTTCCAGGGCTGGTGACAAACGGACAAAGGTGGAATCTGTTTGACTGGATTTGTGCTGGAGTACCTGGAGTGGTACACACCAGTCCTTGCAGACAAAGCGGCACGTCTCTGTGGCCGCCTTGCTGTGCGGCAGCCACTTCTCCTCTGCTTCAGTCTCTAGTCTATAGCTTGTGCTCTCCCAGCCCCAGAGCAGAAGGTCAGGCAGAGGACCAGATAGTCCGAAGCATCCTAAGCATCCCCACCCCTGAGCCCCCACATTAGGCTCTGAGCTTCCACCGAGCAACTTAGTCATCCTTCGCTGTGCCAAGGCATGCCTGGTACACCCCTGGGCCTGTGTCCTCTGCTAAAGCTCAAACATCTCTTTCATGTCCCCTCCCTACCACTAGGGCATCAGGACAGGACAAACCTGCACAGCAACATCCTCACCTGTCAGGACAATAAAAAAAATAGAAACGATCCCCTGCTATCGCCAGGGATCCTGCCTTTCCATCCACCAGGAATGCAAAACCAAGTCCCTTACATAATGACTTTTTCTTCAAAGGCCGCAGGACTCGTGTTGTCAGTGGCTAATTCCAAGGGGCCAGGATTCATAGAACTCAGGGTGCCAGGTTTCCTCATGCAATTCCAGTCGTAATTACCATGCAATTATATAAGTGCCGATTACCCTGCCCTGTGTGTCACGGAAGTAAATATGTACCTGCTTAATGATAATGAACTGGGATGGGGTGACTTGCTAGTCAGTGGTAGTGGAAACTCACCAGTCGGCTGCCAGACCCCCCACTTTCTCTCCCAGCCTCAAGAGGAAGGCTGAAGTTGGAAGACCATCTCCTCACCTTTGGCTTCTTTCCATCTTGGCTGTTTGACCCTGCAAAGCGTGGTTCTGTCAAGTTCACTGCTAGGGCTCCAGAGAATGTAAGCTCTTCGGAGTCCACAGGCAACAAGCCCCCACAAAACACACGGGTTTGTGTGACTCTGAGAAAATGGTCAGTCCCTCTGGGCCTCAGTTTCCCCCTCTGCAAAATGGGAATAATGCCAGGGGTTGGCAACACGTTTTCTCCCAGAGTCTGTAGGATTAGCTGAGGTGTCTACCACGGACACATGCTGCGTAAACAGCAAGCTTAGCTATGATTGGCTGTGATTAGGGGGCCATACAATTTCTGTACCGAGGGCTGGGTCGGACTCAGCTGGGTATTAAACCCTCTTAATCATAGACACGGTCATGCTTTGTCGCTAGAGGATGGCACACGAAATCCCGGACTGAGCTTTTGCCGTCCTCTGAGGAGGTTGTAGGACTGTTTCCCTCTGGAAATAAGTGATGTGAGAGGGAGGAATTACACCTAGAGACTGGCAAGCTGGGAGGGGATGCTGAACCCCAGCCAGCAACTGGATAATCCAACAGCCAGAACTCCGTTGACCAAGAAGAACTCCCATAGTGCAGTGCAAGGGCTTTTGACCCTGAATCACACGGTTGACTTCTACTTTCTCCCAGATAGGGTATCTCAGGGTGCCTCTCTCGGGTGGGATTAGTCTAGGCGGAATACAGTGGAGGGACCCCAGCAACTTTCTATTAGTGTTAAGTCAGGCTTGGAGGAACTTCCAGGTTGATCAAGCCAAGAAAGGCGACTTTCCTAAGAAGCGAAGACTCAGCTCCCTAGCGTGCCTGAGACCGCACCTCAATGAATACAAAGCTGCTTCCTGACTGATGACAGATTTATATTCCAAAGTGCCACAAATCTTGTAACCATAGTAACAAACAAAGCTATTACATAAAATGGCTTTGCCATGTGAAAGCAATAATTACATTAAGATGGGAGGAAGGAGGAGAAGGGGGCCTGATCAATGGGGAAGGCACCAGTAAATTGGACTGAGAAAACATGACATTTTCCAAAATGACATGCAGCGGGGGGAGGGGACCGGCGCACAAGGAGGAGGCCTCAGCCTTGAAGTTGAGACCAGACCCCACCAGGTGGCAGTGTGCAGAAGTCACGGCAGCTGCTTCTCTGCGGAGGGATTTGGGACTCAGGAAGTCAGTTTTCTAATTCTTCAAGACTTGGTTTTAAGCGGTGCCCTCTCCTGTCGCCGACTGGATGGGGGAATTTCCCTGTCAACACTAACAGTGTAGAGCTAGCCCAAATTAGATTTTTATTAAAGAGGATGCTGGTTGAGAAACTTTCTCTTTGCAGTAAGCAGCCCATTGTTAAGCGAGGTCTCAGCAGGATTTTATCAGCCCCTGGGCGGAGGAGATGGGTATGGCTCACCTTCAAGAATGCCTGAGTTTCTGTGCGGTGCTCTTCAGCAAAGCTCTTGCGCTGACAGTGCGCTACACTTTACCTTCTTCTTGACTGCTTTATGAACGCCTGCCCGGGGGTCCCCCACTCAGCCTCCCTGCTTTAATCGTCTATGGTATATACAGTTGGTGTGTAGCAGTCTCAGAGTGATTCTAATTGATGAGAGATTGATTAGCAAGAAAGCTGTTTTCTTACGGTCAGGCTGGCACAAATTATTACACAGGGACAAAATTGGGGACAAAGGGAGTTGAGGACTAGCCTCCACGGCAACTTTGTATTCATTTTTTTCTAACTCCAAGTAGTACAGAATGTGCCACCCTGACGTTTTGTGGCTATTTTTGCAGTGGTGTAGGACACCCAGGACTTATCCTTTGCTTCTAGAGAAGCGTGAGTCAAGTGGCGGTGCCTCCTGTGTGCTCCCTGGCCGGTTAGATCGCCTCGGTGAGACTAGAAGGGTTTGAATCTCTGTCGAGATCTTGTGTAATTCACCCAATCAATCAAAGGACATCTTCAGGGACAGCCTTGAGAAAATGTCAACTAGGCAAAACTGCCTGTCCTCCGTTCCTCCTCCTCCCTCTCTGGTCTCCACCCAGTGAATGGAAAAACCTATCTTCCTGCCATTCGATTTTAGATGTAAATATATTGGTGAGCAAAATACTGGGTTACTCAGAGCAGCACACAGTCCTTCCAGAGCCAGTGAATGGGCTTCTCTCTTAGCCATCACAACTGGAGCCCTTGCTATGCTTTATCATATGTAATGGTCACGGTATATTTTTTGCATGGGAGCCAGTATCACCTCCATTTGTAAGAAAAAGAAAATGAGGTGTGAGGTGGTTTGCTGTCTTGGGCTTGACCCCTGAATTAATAACCGGCAGAAAGACTTGAGCTTCCCTTGGTGTAAGATAGACTCCTACCCTACGCCCCTGCTTCTTTCATTGCTTCTTAGAGCCAAGCGGCCCCTCTCAGCCACTCATAGGAGTCAGAAGCCATGTGAATCTGTTTATATTTAAGTTCAAAACAAACAAAAGCCTGTAAGTTTTCCAGTGTGGTTCTTCAGCCACACTAAGGCCATTTAAGGTGCGAAACCCCCGTGTGTAGGGCTAGAGACTCCTGTATTGCACAAGTCAGACGAAGATTTCACATCCTCATGGATAGTTCTAGAAGTGATGTGCCATCTAAATATGATGGTACCTGACAGTAATCCCAGTATTCAGAAGGCAGAGACTGGGGGATTGTAAAGTTGAGGCTAGTCTTGGCTACGTTGGGAGAGCCTGCGAACCTGTTTCAAAAGAACCAACAGGAAAGAAAAGTGGGCGGGGGGACACCCAACCTGTTTGATGGGAGATAGTCCTCTGCCTCCACATGCACACGGACCTGCACACAGACGTGAACACACACTAAAAGAGACAAATGAAGACAGTGGATTTTCCAAAAGAGAGCACGGAATGTGCGGTGTCTCAAACATCCTGCTCAGACCCCCGTTGGTCTCACTCCACCACTGTGACTTTGACCCTAGAGAGGAACCCTGGAGTATTTAAGTGGGTTCGACACTCAAACAAATATTTGCTCTTAGCCGTTCTTTACCCAGGCTGCTGTTCACCAACGTCAGCAAAGCTCAGCAGTGGCTTTGTTCTACCCTTGGCCTGAAAATACGACTCGTTTTTAGTTTTTTTTTTCCTCTGTTTTCCACTTGACTCCTGTGACACAGAAAGACCTAGAATGAGGTAGGTCATTTAGCACCCTGAGATGAAAGGACATCCCAGCCCCTATCACACAGCTTGGGGAGGGAGGGAGGTTATGCTGACTGTCACTAAGAAGTACAGAAACAATAAGGAGACTCAGCAGCCAGCACGGAATGCCCAGATATTGGTCAATTTCCTCCAGACTTTCCAAAGAGAAGTGGGTGGAGAAGGTCGGGGCGGAGGCCAGCTGCACACTTGCTCTCCTGGCTCTGCACACCAGAGGTGGCCCAGGAGCTCCAAGTGACTTTCCAGAGTTGACTGGAAGGCTGTGCAGTCCGTTGGTAGTAGGCTTCTGGGTCTATACCGAGGCTCAGCAGCTTGAGTCTGAGTTTGGGTGGCTGCTTCTGAGCCCATCTCCTCCTCCTCCTCCCAGCTCACAGAACTTGGTGAACCTCATGTAGGGAGGCGTCTGTAAGCATATAACCCTATCTCGAGTGTGGGGTTGAACAGGTAGCATCTTATTTCCTTTGCTTGGTATTAGTTCTTCAAATTGAACTTGTTTCCAATACGAAATATTGACCATGGTTCGACCACTCTGTAAATTTGGTAAAAGTCATTAAACCGCACACTTATGCATGTGGATTTTATGATATATAAATTGTGCCTCCGGAAAGCTGCACCGAAGGATTTAAATCACATCTCTTAATGGATCGTCTAAGTATCTCTCTGGAGTCTAGAGGGTTTATCAGGCTGTGCCTTAAGCAAAGTAATGGACTGTTTTCAGGGCTCCTGATAGGTTTGTTTTCTTCAGCTCCATCTCTGTGACCTTCCCAAGAGTTAACTGAAACCCTCTTTACCCATCTGGCTTCCCAAATGAATACACAATGTTTTTACTCACCCACTGGGGAAGGAATCCATTGCCCTGAACCAACTCTTTCTTATATTTGTATTTTAAATCTATCTCTCGTTGCAAGATGATTTGTTTAATCCCTGTGCGAGGGATTTAAAACCTTAGAGGAAGACATAGAGGAGGGGAGCTGAAGAAGCAGGCTTTGCCCTCTGGGAGCCTAGACATCACAACAGGAAGGCAAGCAGCGTCTGTTGTCTGCCAGTAAAATCAGACCCGCCGCCTGCTGATGGCGAAAGTCTGGGCTGGCCCTGCTTTCTCAGGCGCAGCCATGTAAATGGCTTGGGGAGCAGAGGGTGTGCTGTCAGACTGGCCCAGCCTTGTCACCCAGCTCCTTGTGAATAGGGACTCCAGGAGCAGAGCTTAGAGCTGGCTGTCATCAAGACAGCTGGGCATTCATAGAGATAGTGGGTATAAGGCTGGGGATGTGGCCTAACTGAGAGCGCTTGCCTAGCATGAAAGAAGCCCTGGCTTTGATCCCCAGCACCGCCTTCATCAGACACGATGGTGCACACCCGAATCCCCAGGGCTTGAGAAGGGAAGGTGGGGGAATCAGACATTCAGGGTCAAGCGGGCTCAAGAGCGAGTTTGAGGTCAGTCTGAGATACAGGAGACCCTCTCTTAAATAACTCTGCTATTTACGTGTTTCGTATTTGTATATAATCGCATGGATGTGCACCACATGATGCTAGACATGGCATTGGATCCCTAGAACTGCAGTTATAGGTGGTGAAGAGGCACCATGTGGGTGCTGGGAACTGAGCCCAGGTCCTCTGCAAGAGCATCGAGTGCTCTTAACCTCTGAGCCATCTCTTATAGCTCCTAAAACAATATTTTTTTTAAATGAAGAAACAAAAAGATCTCTTGTGTCTGTGAAGTCATGATTTTTGGCAGGACCAAAAGAACAGAAGTGTGAAACCGAGTGATTACCACAATGTTGTTCTTACAACTTTTGAAAGCATCTCTGAGGGGCTGAAGAGATGGCTCCCCTGGTAAGTTACTTGCATGTTAGTGAGGACCTGAGTTCAAGCCCTAGGACAGAAAAGCCAGAAACTGTGGTGCTTGCTTGTAATCACAGTCCTGGGGAGGTGGAGCTGGTGGGACTCTGGAGCTCACTGGCCAGCTAGCCTAGCCTACTTAGTTATTTACTTAATGTTGCTAATATATATCTGAAGTATAATGCCTATCCAATGGCAGAGCAGGGTGCAGGCGCCTAAGCTACTCACCTGTAATTAATCTTCATATTTTAAAGCCAGTTGCTACTCTGATGACCTGAGTTTGACCTGAGGCAGCTACCTGATGGAAAGAGAGAACCTATTTCTCCATGTTTCTCTCTGACCTTCCAGGTCCACTGTGGTCTGGAAACACACAAATGTAGAATGTAAAGCTAATTAATTACCATCATCTTAGCATCTTCAGTTAAGAACATGGGTACAGGCTGGGGATGGCTCACTGTGTAAGGCAGTTGTCACCGGACCGTAAAAACCTGAGTTTGGATTACCGGAAACCACGTAAAGCTGTATACAATGTTGTGAATTTATAATCCCAGGGCTCCTACAGTGAGATGGGACAGGAGAGACAGAATCCTCAAAAGCATGAGGGCCAGCTAGCCTGGCGATTATAGCAAAGGAAATCAAGACATCTTTTCTCAGACAAGACTAAAGATGACTAACACCTGAGATTCTGCTGATCTCCCAGCATGTGCCATGTGTGGACATACACACACACACACACACACACACACACTCACAAACCATGGTACTTGCTGGAAGGCAGCATTTTTCAGATCCAGGGTTCATTTCCATCGTGGTTCGGTGAATCCAGGTAGGAAATATCAGCACTGCCATGCTGGACCTTTTCAATTAGTCTAGGAAGTTCAAGTATCTGGTGTGTGCACTGCAACCCAGAGTGTAACCATTTGTTGGTAATAACCCAGGCCTTGTTTAGCCCTGTGGCTCTGACTACAGAGCCAGAATCCCATGGCCAGAGTCACCACTTGTTTTTTATTGGCCTGTTGTGGGGTGACGACTGCACACAGATAGGAAACACTTTTATTTTTCCCCCTTTGCAACTCAATTATGAGGCTGAAGGGCAAACATAGATTTTCCCACAGGAAGCTGGCTTCCTTCGTGGGTAGATTTCTGCACCACCTCTGCCATGAAGGGTTAGCTGCTTTTAACAGACAAAAATGCCTGGACTGAAATAAGGAGGGGAAGAGAAATCAGTAAATGAGAGCGCACTCCGGGTCTCTTTACAGAAGAGCGGGAGGCATGCTGACTCTTGGCCTTTCTCTCCTGCTTGGCCAGGAGGCTCTAGGAATCAAACAAGGAACAAGGCCCCATGTGGTGGTAAGAGCTCTGAATTCGGAGCCAGAAGTCCAAGCCAGGATTCTGTCCCCAACCCTGATTGACCACCCTCATTCTTTCCACCCTCCATTCCTCTGTCTGTCACATGAGAAAAAGTGGCCTGGCTCCATCCATGTAGCCTTTATAAAAATTCTGTCACTCTTTCCTGCATATTTTCTCAGAGTGTTTGTGTCTCTGGGTAAATGCTTCAATAAAGGCTTCATGGAAAGAAGATGGTGACAGCGCAAGTTTCACTCCTGGCTTTGCTGCTGGCACGGACTTTCACTGTCATCCATCTCGGTTGTAGGATCCAGTCCCCACGGCTGGTGGAGACCATTAGGTTTGGGGGATTGGTGAGATCTCTTTGTTTTAGCTGAGCATGCTGGCCTCAGGCCAGGGGAGCTCACCAGCTTGAGGGCTGCAGTGGAACCTAAGGCAGGCCATGCAAACACAAGGACCTGAGTTCAATCCTGAGAACCCAGTTTTGAAAGGAAAGAAGGAAGGAAGGAAGGAAGGAAGGAAGGAAGGAAGGAAGGAAGGAAGGAAGGAAGGAAGGAAGGAAGGAAGCTGGTAGCCATGCTATGCACCTGTAATCCTGGAAAGGTGGTGGCAGGAGGACCCCTGGGACTCACTTGCCAGCAAGACTAGCTTACTTTGCAAGTTCCACATCAGTGAGAGACCCTGTCTCCAAAAGGAGGCAGATAATACTGAGGAATGACACCAAAGATTGTTCTCTGTTCTCCACATACATACATACATACACACATGTGCATGTTCACAAGGCATCCTCCCACCTGCACACACCAACGAGCATGTATTTCTCCATGAACACACACACACACACACACACGAAATAAAAACAAAAACAAATCTTCAAGGAGATTTTTAAAAGAAGTATTGTAAACTAATCCCCGTCATCAGTACACCAGGCAGCACACTGGGTATAATTGCCCCACTTCTTGGCATCTGGCACAGTATCTGGTTGGCAGAACCACGCTCTCTGTATGGGTAATAAGCTCAGTGTTCAGCCTGCATTCCTGGGGCAGCGATGAGGGGAGAGATCACAATAGAAATGGCTATTGAATCCAAAGTGTTATCATTGAAACCTCCGGGGAAAATGACTGCTGAAGGATGCGGGACTTTAGTACATCTGAAAAGGAGGGATGTCGCTCCTGGTCTGCCCATTGACTGCAGCTTCCCAAGGCCTATTTTTAGCAGTAATAATAGTGCCGCCTACCCCTGTACTCATTTTCTACTGATTTTAAGATTTGGTATTATCCGTATCCAGTCTCCCCAGAGGTAGCATCCCTCTCTAAATTGTTAGGACTGCTGGGATGGGGGTGGGTAATAGGACATTTTCTAAGAGAAAGATACATTCAATGTTTGCATTCCAATTTGATTAGTAGTTTTGTTGTTGTTGGCTTGCTTCTGGGAGTTCATTCAGAACAAAGGAAAAGCATGTTCACGTGGAGGTCATATCTGAACAAGATCTCTGAACATCCCAGGACCCCTGCCCATGCACCTACCCCAGGTACAATGGACTTCGGTGTGAAAGTGAGCTTTCTTTTTTGAGCTGCTCCTGGGTCAGGAGCAGGCAGGCCAGAGGGGAACTCAGCTGAAAGAACAGATACGAGCTATGGAAGGGAATAGGTGCCGCTGTGTGTGTATTGGGGAGCCATCTTTGTATGTACTGGGGTGGAGGTGGGGAGTCCAAGCATCCAGGCAAACCCCAGGCAAAGTTTCAAGGCCAAAACCAAGGAATCCAGAAGGAAAGGGATCAAAGGAACACCTCCTGGACGGAATGCCCTGTTTATTATGCAGCCGGTGTGGGGTTTCTGGCCACGAGTCAGTCACTGTGGGACGGTGACACTTCAGTCCTAAGCGTGTTAGTATTGAGTACAATAGCTTCCCACAGACCACTGCACAAAATGGTGGCAGATTTGCCAACTGACATGGGATACTCTATGTAGCATGTGCAGTCATATCTTTTGGCCACCAGAAATGTCAAATATCCTGAGAGGACATTCAAATCACCCACCTTCAACCCTGTACCAGCACTCTGTCAGGAGAGTGCTTCGTGACAACTTGGTCCCCTAGGGTCTAGAGGAATCTTCAGGTCAAGTTCTGAGAAGAGGTTTCCATGGACAGGTACTTCTAAAGAATTCACACATTAGGAACCACATTACTGGAGGGACGGAGAGCTGGCTCCGTCCAGAAAGTGCTTGCTTGAAAGCAAGAGGACCCCATTTCAATCACTAAAACAAACCGAGTGTTCTTGCACAGACTCATGATCCCAGCACTGGGGAGCTGGACATTGGTGGACCTCTAGAGCTTGCTAGTCAACCAGCCAAGCTGGCTTGGTGAGCCCAGGCTAGTGAGAGATTTGTCTCAAAACATAAGGTGAAGAGCTATTGTTAGAGATACCTGACATCAACCTCTGACCTTTACAGATACATATGTGTGCATGTGCGCGTGCACACACACACATGCAAGTAAATAATAAAAAATATTGATGTACAATCAACATATTAATTCTGTTTAACTAAAGTAAATGTCCATGGTATTCCTACCTTAGGCAGCTGGTAAGCTAGTTAGCTACCTGTCAAACATCTGGCTTGGCTAGCGTTGGCTACTGCATTTGCTGACTACACTACATTCGGCCATTTGTCTCTGAGATGGTCTAGTTATTCCTGACACTGCCAAAGAAATAAGAGGGCATGAGGCTATAGAAAAGAAACTGCAGAAACTAAGTCAGAGGACCTAAGAACAGCCAGGATGCCCTCCCTGCTGGAGGGGTTCCCCATGCAGATGCTTGTATTGAGAAGTTTGACATGGGCCGTGTAGTCCCCAGACCCTGTCTTAAAAAAAAATCACACTAACAGAAAAAGATCCTTGAACATGCATGTGGTAGTTGGCATTTTGTGTTAATTACATTTGAGTAGAGAGTCGGTGATAATTTACCAGCCCAGTCTCTGGTAGTTAATTTTGTTCTATCCAGGGGAAAATTCTGCTGGGTCTATGAGCGGCTACGGTGCAATTAGACAGCAAGAAGGTTTTTGTCCGCTACTGTTGATTAGTATTGACTTTAAAAAAGAGTAAAAGCTATTCCCTCGCCCTGGTGCTGCCTCCTCTGTCAAAGAGAAGGCTGTGTGTTTCGGAGACACATAGCAAGCATGTTCATATGTTGTGAACCCACCCCCAAAAGAGTCCAGTGGGAAAGAAAGCTCCCCAACTGGTTTTAATGATGCTCAAATAAAAGGCAGAGACCACAGCCAAGATCTCATTAAAAGAAGTCTTTTTGTAGATTTGCTTATTTATTTATGAAACACCTCTGAAATATTTATAAATGCTTCCCTGATATTTGTGTGGAAATCCATATTAGGGCTTCTTTGGAGAAAAGGGGGGCAGGAAATCGAGGGGAGATTACGGTTTGGAAGGAAAAGGTGGATTGCTGTTCCTTTCCCCTCTGTAGCAGGAAATGGATGTGGGAGGGTATACCAAGATGTCACTAGGGGGTGCCCCAAGAACCAGGCAACCAGGAACTTACTCAGCACAGGTGTCCCAAGTCGCCTGGATCTCTTCAGCAGAAGCCCAGGCGATCACCCGTGCTCTGTTTAATTTTCCTGACAGAACCAGGGCAGATCCAGGCGCTCTGAGGCCTTTATCGCTTTCTTCTCTTTTAGAGCTATTTATTAATTGAAATAATAGTCAGGCTGCCCCTCGCCTCAGCCCCACTTTCATCTGTTTAGCAACCGCTTCCCACGAAACACAAAAGAGCTCGACGGTGACACTCGTGTCTTAATTAACGTTGAATACCGTGTAGAGCAGCTGTCATCATTCTTGTCGCTGGAAAGAAAGGCACAGTGGTCCCTGCTTGAAAAAAAAAAAGGAAACAACACATACATAGAAGGGGGGGGGGGGGAGGTAATCTGATGGGCTGTTTTTGACATGTTTTAAGAATTATATTTTTTAAGATAAACTTTAATTTTGTTAATTATGTGTGTGAGAGAGGCACTGGGTTCCCTGGAATTGTACTTACAGGTGGTTGTGAGCCACCGTGTAGATGCTGGGAATCAAACTCGGGTCTTCTGCAAAGGCAACAACTACTACTTTTAACCACTGAGCCATCCCTCTAGCCCTGGCATCCCCTCCCCACCAAAAATAATGGTACTTCGCGTGCACCTACTCATGCAAATGCAAACCAGAAACTGCTGGGCCGCCAAGGTCTTCCTAGACAATGGGGGAACATTGGGTTGCCCAGTGACTCTGGGAAATGATCCAAGATCAGGGATGATGACAGAGCTAAGACAGCATGTGGGCGTCTTAAAGAAGAGGAGGGGCTGATGCTGATTTCTCAAACTAAGATATTTCCATGCCTGTCCGACCCATGGATGTCAATGTGTGTCACTCGGCCTGGCGCCTCCTGCCATCGCCTGTCTATGTATGAATGCACCCCAACCTTGGCACTCTTTCCCGTTCCTGGAGCAATGGGCATTGCGTGTGCGTTTAGGATGTGCAGCCTGCTCTTTTCTGAACTCTCCCCTTGCCATCTACCTCAGTCTCCGCCACCCCAAACCACGTCACCATTTTTTTCTTGACTATGGCACGCCTGCGGTGCTTCTCTGAAGCCCCGCCCCTTCCCTGTCTCTCATTTTCCCTGTAGAACAGCTACTCTGCTCATGTGAGAGCAAGTCATACAGAGCTTGAACTCTGACGCAGTAGAATTTGGTGCCGGATTTATTTCAGTTCGTGTACATATCCCCGCTTCTTCCTTTGGCCTGCATATCCCCTAGAAGAAGGAGATAGAGGGGCTCAGACACCCACCAGTCCACTGAAAGACAACGCCTAGTGAGTGAGAATTCTGCGTGTGAGGAGACAGTGGCACCCCTGGGCTGTCTCACAGTCACCCTGCTTTTCAATGCTTGTCTCCTGACTTAGGCATGTTCTCCTCAGCTCTGAGAATGTCTATACATGGCTAAACCCCCATCTGGCTATAACCGAGTTTACCTTCTTCACTGGGAGCTTCTAGGCCACCAAGAAAATAGTGTCATCTTTTCCTACCCAATATGCATCTGGCACTCAGTTGTGTCCCGGTGGTTTCCCTATGTCATCAAGATGAACTTTATAAGGAAAAGACTTCTAGCAAAATCTGGGAGATACCTAAGGAGGGTGAGGGTGCACAGGATTTAGCCTTTGACTCATTTCAAACGTTATGTTACTGCAGACGCATGTTGTCTGAACCTCACTAAAGGCGGCAAGTGACTCCCCATGGGAAATACAAGTGCTGTCCACCGCTCATACCCCTCACAGCCAGGGTCGAGAATAGGCAAGCACTTGGTACAATTACTAAAATTTCATTGTTTTTAGGCCAATAAGATGCTTCATAAAAACCGTATGCACACTAAGAATGAACCAAGCTAGTGGGATGGCGGGGCATTTTCCAACGGAGCTTTGCATGGGAAGTTTAACTCATTAGAGGATACTGTATTCTTCCTCATTGCTGCTTCGTTGAAATGTCTGGTATGTGAACTTTCAAGGATCAATCTTCTTCTCTTTTGCATAATTCTAAACTCATGGTCCCTGGGAGGGTAATCACCCTTGTAATGACCATGGTGTTTCTGTTTATTCCGAATAACATATGCAGTCCTCTGTGCCTTTGCCTTAGGATGGCCCAATGCGTTCGACATTTGCCCCTTGGAAAAAGGGATGGGGGCGGGGGAATAAAACTGGTTTCTCAGATGCATTTCAAAGTAAAGCAGACTCTGGAAAAAACAGTCCTGTCTACCGTGTCTAGGCCTAGAGAGGCTAAGGAAGCTGATATAAGGTGAACAGAACCAAAACCCCCAGCTATTTCCTATAAAGCTTCGTGTCAATTGGCCAATGGGATCCTGAAATGCAGCCAGCAGTGGAAATAACCCTTCTCATTGGGCTCTGTCTTTGGAAGGCAAATGTGCATCGTGATGAGAAAAGGCAGGAGCTGAGCTTTGCCTACAGTCAGCCTCCTGTGTCTCTGGGTCCATTGCCTGCCTTGAGGTCAGTCAGCCTTGGCTTCTCTTTGGAGCCTCCAGAGCAAGTAAGGTAAACGTGGCCTTGGATAGATACCTGCTCAATGTCTGTGAACTTGATTTTCCTGATGTACCACCTGCACTTGGTAGACTGAGGAAGAAAGATTGAGACAGTGTCACCTCCACATAAAGACACCTCCTACACCCCGTGCTTTGGCTCATCCCATTTTTTCTCAGGTTCTCTCTCTCTCTCTCTCTCTCTCTCTCTCTCTCTCTCTCTCTCTCTCTCTCTCCTCCCCCTTCTCTCCCTCTATCTCCAACTTTACTTTTGTGGATCAGGAAAAAAAAAATTTCAATGAAGATACATAAGCAACTTGAGCCAAGCGTTGAAGCACATATGTGCCCTGACTTAGAACATTCCACAAAGTGCAATAGAAGAAACGGAAAGGGGTTGGGGATGTGGCTACATTGGTAGTTGGTAGCGTGCTTGCCTCTCATGCACGAAACCCTGGATCTGTTTGTCAGCACAGCATAAGCCAGGTGTGGTGGCTCGTGTCCTGCCTGTAATCCTCGCTCTTGGGATGTAGAAGCAGGAGGATCAGAACTTCAAGGTCAGTCTTACAGCAACTACCTAGCACGTTCAAGGCCAGCATGGGCTGCAGTAAACCCTATGTAGAAAAAAAAAGAGAAGAGGAGGAAGAAGTGGAGGAGAAAGATGAAGAAGAAAAGGAAACCTCTGCTTGGAGGCGAAGCCAGACCACAGCTGCTTCTTAACCCTGCACTCAGTGATGTCACTCATCCATGGTGGGAGTACTTGTCTCTTTGTAACAGAGAGATGGCAGAGGCTCTTCTTTGCTCCAAGAGAACCATGAGGTGTTGACTAGGATATCTCTGTCCCATCTTCTCTCTCTGGATGGCTACTACTGATCACTAGCTTGGCAGGCTCTGGATCACCATGGAAACAGGCCTCAGGATGTGTCTGTGAGGAAGTTTCTAGATCGAGTTAACACAGGTGGGAAAAGATAGTCAGAATGGGGTGGGCACCATGCCCTGGGCTTTTGTCCTGAATCAAAAGGACAAAGTGAGTTGAGCCCCAGCCTTCATCTCTCTATGCTTGCTGACTGTGGGTGGTTGATGGCCAGGTGCCTCGGGCTCCCACTACTATATCTTCCTCACCATGATGGATAATACCTCTGACTTTGAGCCCAACAGACCCTTCTCTCCTTATGTTCCTTTGGCCAGGGATTTTGTCACAACAATGAGGAAAGTGACCAGTCCATGGTCTCTGTGCCTCTTGTGTCAAGCAAAGCTAGCAGACTTTCTTTTAACTGTACTATACCTATGAACTGACCCAGGATGGAGTTTGAGAAGGAGCAGGGTGAGGCTGGTGCTTCTCTTGACCTACATCTCAGTTCAGAACAGCAGACTTACAGGTAGGAGGTTTGGGTATTAACTATTCCCGTGTGTAAGAGATTTTCTTCCGTACCGAAATGAGCAGACAGGAAGCTGACCACATCCAGAAATACCTATTCATAGATGGGCCACCTGATACACATGCAGCTGTGCTGGGGCCTTTGCCTCATCCTAAAGCTGAGATGAGCAATCGTTCGTTGGAATCTACAAAATCGTCAGAGTTCATTCAACCACTTGACACTATTAGGAGAACTGGCTTTTTTTTTTTTCATCTTTTGAGTGTATCATGGTCTGTGTTGATGGTTCAGTAAGCATGAGGACCTG
Organism: Microtus ochrogaster; assembly: GCF_000317375.1. Classification (NCBI taxonomy): domain Eukaryota; kingdom Metazoa; phylum Chordata; class Mammalia; order Rodentia; family Cricetidae; genus Microtus; species Microtus ochrogaster. The sequence goes on along the minus strand of NC_022012.1, from coordinate 70,531,603 downwards.
AGCTCAGATCCACTGCACTCTTATAAGAATTGGGGTACAGCAGTGTCTGTGTGTGTGTGTGTGTGTGTGTGTGTGTGTGTGTGTGTGTGTGTGTGTGACCCCAGCTCTGGAGGATCCCTGGAGCTTACTGACCATCCGGTCAAACCAAAGCATCAAGCTCCAGGTGAGAGACCCCGATCAGAAAATAAGATGGAACGCTACTTAGGAAGATACTAAATGTCAACCTCTGCCATCCCTCCTCATGAGTGCACACACACATACACACACACACACACACATACACACACCACACCACACACATACACACACACATACACACACCACACCACACACATACACACACCACACCACACACATACACACACTACACACACACATACACACACTACACACATACACATACACACATCACACACCCATGCACACACAAACACACTTTAAAAAAGTAAAAAACTTAAGGCATATTAAAGACTGGAAAAAATATAGACGGAAAAAATGAGTTCAAGTGCCTTGCCAACGAGCCGCTGTGATTCAGGTTTATGTCTGGGATAGTCTCATTCACAGTTCTCAAACAGTGACGTAGAAGAAGAATCTGACTCATTCTTGTTGATTAGTCTCCTGGTTCCCAGGCAATAAGCCCCCTGTGTCTTACACCAGACTCAGAGGGGTGCCAGGAAATATTTGAATAGTGGAGGGAAACAGTGGTTCTTGACATCTGTCAGACTCATGTGAACCACCAGCTCAAGGTGGCTCATGGTTTCACTACTGGAGCCCTCCACTGTCAGTGATGTCATAGCAATGCAAAACTGAGGGGGTTTGCCAATCGCTGTCATGTCAAGTGGGACCCCGAAAAATCAGTATGGAATATAAAATGAGGATAGGGGATTTCCAATGTGATGCCAAGGTCTAAGAAGCTGTGGGGCACCTACCAGGCACGTGGCTCATCAGTAAATACTTGTGACTATTTAACAATACATTAAAATAGGAGTTTCCTTTAATCTGTTTATGTTATTTCTTTCAAAGGCCTATTAAATGGTGGGGATATAAACATACTGTATTATTTGGGTTTAACAAATAGAATGATTAGCTGTTCCTTTGTGTGTGCGGACTGTAAAGAAAGAAAAACTGAATCATGAACCAAAAATTGTTTTCCCAAAAGGTGAACAATCAGTGTTCATTGTGGAATAAAAGTCAGGAAGCGTTACTATATGTCTACTGTATATATGCATGACTTTAATGCCAAACATGTATGCATTAAGTTTTTTCTCACCTAAAGGAAGAAGACAGGAATAGTTTTAGCATGTAGTACATACCATGGTCATGTCCTTGGAAGTGTACATGTTTCCTATATGGAGTGTTAGGGGAATCAGATACTCAGCCCAAATCATACATCTGTAGTAAGTGACTCCATCTGGCTCAGGCAGATTAAGCCTCAGCTACTAGCACACTGGACTATTTTGACAGCAGTATTAAAATAGCCAGCCATGTGCTTCAACATAAATCTAGAAGGTGTCATTTTCTGATGTTGTGACAACCCACACATCTTACAGGCTCCTGTATCTTATCTGCCTGTGGTGACTATTTTGTGGTTGTGCTTTATTGACTTGTTAGCAGATCTGTGTGTGTGTGTGTGTGTGTGTGTGTGTGTGTGATGTATGAAAACCTGTATGTAGGTGTTTGTACCTGTATGCACTTGTGCAGAGGCCAGAAGAGACTATTGGGTATCTTGTTCTATCACTCTCTGCCTGGTTCTCTTGAAATGGGGTCTCTGATTGTATCTGAAGCTAGGGTGGTGGCCAGCCCACCCCAGCAATTCCTGCATCTGCACCATCCGCAGCACTGGGGCTATAGGTGTATATGTGTGTTCCCATGTCGGGTTTCTGTGCAGGGCCTAGGATTCAAACCCAGGTCCTCATGTTTGTGTAGCAAGGACTCTTAAACATCGACTGAGCTGTCTCCTCGGCACCCCAGTAGAACATTTTAATACTTAATTTTTGCTTAACAATGAAACACTTTAAAGCATCTCACTTTAAAGCATTCCACTTCTCTGATTAGAAACGGGCTTTTACACTTGAACTTTGTAGTTTGTAGCCAACCAAGTCAAACTCTGGCACATAAAGTCAGTTGTAAAGCGTTTGTGAGGGTGCATGCTCTTCGGGACACACCCCAGTCCTTAGAGCCATTCACACCGATGTCAGTGTTGGTCTTGTTGGAAATGACGCCAGCGATGCCGTAGAAACTGGCTGGTCTTTGCATGGGGTAAAGCAGGTTCATGGTTTAAGGCAGGCTGACTGAGCTGCCATCAGCCTCCTATATTAGCTGGATTAGAGACTCCTTAACAGACTCGCACAAAAGAGTTTGACTCTGTGGCCTGACATTTGTAAAATGGATATTCTGCACACACACATTCCTCTGATTCTGTTGACTCAGAGATTACCCAAACTCTACCCGATCAAGCCCTGTTTAATCTGGGCTTACTTAGTCGTGTGTTTTGTCTGAAGTGGGGGGATTTGCTGTGGGTAGTAGGAGATCTTGCTCCTTGGAGGCTTTCTGTTGATGTCCCTGCCTGTGCCTGCTCAGAAGTGACTCCTGAAGATGCTCAGACTCTGGGTGAACTGTCTGTCAACCTAACTTGAAGGCAGTGCCTCCAAAGACATACAGCTGAGCTCAGGCTTGCTCAGGAAACTCCCTGTCTGGGTTACTTACCTTTTACTACTAACTTTTCACCTAGTTACTATCCTGGACTTCCCCTTTTTTCCTCATTAATATAGTAATCATGTCATTTCCCATCTATATGTATGCATCAATAAGATAAGAGCAGCGGAAGGCCCATGTCCAGGCGGGTCAGATGAGTTGGCTGATCTTGATGCTCTGTTTTTGATGGGTCCAGGGAGCCCTGTGTTAGGTTCCCTGGGGTGGGACTGGGGGGTTAAATGTGGCATAAGGAGAAAAAGTGTGAGTTGCCCAGAGATGGCATACTGGTCCTTGTTTCTCTAGGGAGGATGTGGACCTCAGCTGTTTTGAAAGCAAATTTGCTGATGCTTGAAGGCCAGTTACTGAGCAAAAGTTTGCTGGATGCTATCCGAAGCTCTAGGGAACACCTACCAAGGGTGTATATTACCTCCAGCCCCCTCCTATCAGCTCCCTGAAAACCACAGGCTACAGAGACTTCTGCACAGTGTCTTTGAGCAGTTTGGAGTGCTTCACCATCCCAGAGCATGGGATATTTCCTAACACAACTAAACAAAACCAAAAAAAAAAACAAAAAAAAACTACTGGCTTACTTTCTACAGAGTTCTGCCCTACGCTGTCAACCCCCAGGGAAGTTGGGCTGTGCAGAGAGAACCAGGCTGTTTGCTTTAGTTCTGATCCCCAAACCTAGAACTAAGTCTGCACTAGCATCAAACAGAAGGCTCCAAAACCTAGAGATCATCCGACCTCACCCCACTCATTCTTCAGTTTTCATCTTAGTTATGTCATTTGCCAGTATGTCCCTAGTGTCCTCTTCTTTGGCCTGTGAAGTGGACAAGACAGTCCCATGTCGTTGTGCTCTTATGACTGATAAATCTGTGTGCAAGAAGTGCCTAGCACATTATAGGTGCTAAATATCAATATGTCTCTCTTCCCCAGTCCTTCATTTCCTCGGCTTCTACTACAGACCCTGCTTTATCATTTGAGCTACTTCAGGAAAAGACAAAAAGGGTGAAAGCAACTCCAGTCCTGGTTCTACCGACACATGGGCCTCCTCCATCTTTTTCACCATGGGCACAGTTTCACTTTGCCTTGTTGCCTGACTCTGTAACAGGAAGCTTGTGAAGACTGAAGTGAATAAATTAGGGCTACGGTTTGTGTCTGTCTGCTCTTCCTCGGGTAGGCAGATCCTGGACAGGGCTTTGCTGCTTTGCAGTGTATCTCCCCATAGACAACATTTTCTAGATTCGTCCCTTCAAGTACAAGTTCCTTAGAACTTCAGAGAAAGGACATGTGGTTTTCCTCAGGCTGCCACATGTACATGCACACACAGAGAAGCACACAGACACCCACAGTTTTAAAAGATTTTTTTATTTTATTTCATGTGTATGAGCATTTTGACTTCATGTATGTATGTATGTATGTATGTATGTATGTATGTATGTATGTATGTATGAGCACCATGGGCATGCCTGGTTTCCCAGGAGGTCAAAAGAGAGCACTGAATCCCCTGGAACTAGAGTTACAGATGGTTGTGAGCAGCCTTGTGAGGACTGAGAGCCAAATCCAGGTCCTCTGCAAGAGCAGCAGGTGTTTCTTAACTGCTGAGCCATCTCTCCAGCCCCTCATGCAAATTTTGAGGGTCAAAAAGAAAATCTGTGTTTAGCTGTAGTGGGTCTCTCAGGTGGATGTGCAAAAGAAAAATATCCATTGATGGTAAATCAGACTGAAGGAAACTCTCATTCTCACCCCAAAATAGGTGTTCTGGGTTTCAGAACTTGTCAAAAAAAAAAAAAAAGAAAAAGAAAAGAAACCAGTTTGCCCTTTCCTCTGCATATTCATCTCAGACCCATCTGCCCTCCCTCTGCAAGGAGAGGGCTGGAGGCGAATGTTTAACTTGCCCTTTGATGAAGGGGAGGTTTCTGAGGTACATCCTGATTACTCATTAATCCCACAGGCAAAGCTCCTCAGAAGCCCCATTTCAGACAGTGAGCACCGGCTCTGACTTACAGTCTAATCAGGGCAGACCTAGAGTGGAACTTGTGAAATTGCAGGTCAATCTGGTTATCCGTCCACAAGTGGGCAGGCAAAAGGCTGCTCTCCCTGGTCCTTTAGCTGGCTATTTCCTCCACGCAACAGAACCCCTGTTGCCCAGGCAACACACATGTTTAATATATACACATAAACACACACACATATGCCTACACATAAGCACATACCTAAAGGCACACATGTACACACATAGACACATATGCACATATGTGACACATCTATATACACACACATACACACATCTATGTACATACATACATTCTCACACACATGAGCACATGCATATATACAAACATGCACACCATGTATACACAAACATACCCAAGCATACATACAACACTTAAACATATATTCAGACATACACTCACATACACACAACCATATGCACCCACATATACATGTTCACACATATGCACACATATCTACATACATATACAAGCTCACACACATGCATAAATACACAGAGACATATACGTACAAGTATGCATAATATATACCGGCACACATGTAAATGCATACAAATACACATCTACAGATGCACACATAAATTCAAAACACACACACACTCCTCAGTGAGTCCTTCCGGATAGGACGTGAATTTCTCTCGTCTCTTTGGAATCTTAGCAGGACTATCTATCTCAGGCTCAATTCCGCTGTCCAGCCAGCCCAGGAGAAATGGAATTTGCACAATTGAGCTCTGCCCTCAAAGCAGGCAACTCTCAGACTCCAACTCAGGTCTGGAAAGTCCCCAAACTAAATTCTCATGGCTATGGAAGAAAAATAAAAGACATGCTGTATTCTCTGGAATCTGTCTAATTAAATAGATTTAATGAGTTGCCTCTTGGAATCATTTAATCTGGAGAGCATTCATAGAATGTCTGTGTCTGAACAATATTTCAGTGGTAGGATTTTAAGCATAAGGTAAACTGGGAAGGAAAATTCTTGGGGATGTCCATATCTACAGACACACAGATACGAGCTCACACGTATGCACTCATTCTGCCACAGCTGCCGAGGAACAATTTCCCATGGTTAGTTCTCAGCCTTGGACCTGTTCTGTCCTTTAAGACATATGTTAAGAGAAACACGTGTGCCTGGCAAACAGCTGTCTTAAAGAATCACATGGGAAATTTAGAAACAGGTAAGTACACACTGGGTGTGGGAGGGGTCAATCCTTGCTCACAGATGGAGCCTTCGATAGGTGTTTCACTTGCTAGATATGACAGTTCATGCCTGCAATCTCAGCACTTTGGACACAGAGGCAGGAGGATTGCCCAGGAGTTCATGGCCATCCTGGTTTACCTAACGAATCCTAGGCAGGCCGAGACTACAAATGTGACCCTGTCCCCAAGTAAATTCATTCACTAGCAATATCTTTGTCTTCCAAGAAGTAGCAGAAGTGATGTTTAAAATAGAGGTTCTGAGCTATGACAAACTAAAGGGTTCAAGGTGGACAACGGAGGGTGGCCATCTGACAGGCAGATGTGAACCCTTACTAAATCACTCTCTTGTGGGGATAGTTCTCAGAGCTTCTCTGCGTACCGAACCAGTGGGTCTTCTGTATGCACTAGCATAAGGAACAGAGATGGGTATCCATCAGTCAATACCAAAGACTCCAAAGCTTAAGAAACAGAAGCTAGGACCCAAAGATGACCTTATAATAAGGAACTAAAATTGTGCTCGACAGAATGAAACCGTGCACACTCGCAAGACAGCCACTGAGAAAGCATGCTTGTCACCCTTTGCTTGCTCTTCTTCCCAATTTAAAAACAAAATTAATCACCAAAATATTTTCAATGAGAGGTTCCAGCTCCCTGCCCTCACCTAAAAGCAAACTGAGCAGTTACATCTTCAACAAAGAATCCAAAATGAGAGGGCATGAAGCCTGCAGCGGCTGAGTGTGAGGTCAGCACAGCTGAGTGCTGACGGCCCAGACGGAAACTGCTGAAAGACAGAGGGACCAGCTTTCCAAGCAGAAGCATTCCTGACCATGCCTTTCCAGCCACTGCCACTGCTGCGAAGGATAGAGTGGATTTGATTTGATTTCATTTTTCCCCAGCAAGCCTCAGCCTAAAGAAATGCTAGTCTCCCGCAAGATGCCAGGCAATTGAAAGAGCCATTCTGCCAGGGGCTTGAGGCAGGGCTGTGGGGGTGGTGGTATTTTCTAAGATTTTCCGATACTAAAACCCATTTAGGACTGTTGAGAGAAATCTCTCTGACGGAGGATTTAGCTCCCACTAATCCTTAAGTGACTTGTTTTGACAGGGCCTTTGTAAAAGATTTTTCTCAGGAACTTTGCTTTGCTCTCAAGTAGCAATTACTCATTTGTCCTCCAGAACCTTTTTTTTCCCCCATCCCTTTCTTTTTATTGGATGGCCGCTAATGAACTTGATGCACGCTCCAAAATAGCAAGCGAATCCAATCACAACTGTTTACTGTAGAAAGTCAAGAATCTCAGGATTTCCTCGGATATTCCGTTTCTCCCTCTCTAGCCTCTGGGTATCAGGGACCTGGATTTTATTCCATGTGTCATGCGGCCTCCTCAGCAGATTCTTTGACTTGGGCTTGGGGAAATGGAGCCCTACTTTCCATTTATACAGCACTTTCTCTACATAAAGCCGTTTCCCCCTGCTTGAGGAAGGAGCACGGGGACCCCCCTTTTTTTTAAAGCCTCCCGGTGTTTGCTTTTGCTCAGCTAGGCATTATATTTTCGGAGGTGACAATGGTAGCCGGAGCACATGGCTCACCTCCCTGTGAAAGGGACCCCTTGATGCTCTGACAACAGGGCCTCCTGTCTGTGGGGCTTTTTTTCCCACTGCCTGCTGTGTTATGAAGGGATTTTTCAAAATTGACCTCACATCTTGCCTTCCACGTTTTAATTAAGTCCCACACCGGCAGAGGCTTAAGGGTAGGTATCTTTCCAATCCAGTGCTTTTCAGAGTGTGGTCCCAAGATGGGCAGCATCAGCACCACCCTCAGGAGCCTGTTTTAAATGCCAATTCTGAGGAGTGGGGAGATGCCTCAGCTGGTAAAGTGTTTGGTATACAGGTATGAGGACCCGAGTTCAATCTGTAGAACTCAGATAACCACTATAGGCATGGCAGCAGGCACCTGTAATCCCAGCTCTAGGGAGGCACAGACAGGAGGATCCCTAAGCTGAGCTCACTGGACAACTAGTCCAGCTGAATCGGAAATCTCCAGATTTATTGAGAGGCCATGTCTCAAAAACTGAGATGGAAGAAAAATTGAAGAAGACACCTGATGTCAACCTCTGGCCTTCATATGCACACATACATATGCCATACACGCACACACACACACACACACACACACACACACACACACACACAGACCCTGCAGTCTCACAGCTTCAGGTCTGACGCTCACACTGTGGGCACACTCCTTCCTCACTTTCCTTGAGAAATGACCACAAAGGATCTATCCTCCCAAATTGCCAGCCGCTCCTCCCTGAAACACACCCACATTTGTGATTCCACACCCCGTTTTGATTTAAGACTTCAAACACTTTGGTCTGCAAATTTAGGTTTCTGGCTGTAATTTATGGCTGTATTCGCTTTGATTGTTTCTTAATTTCGGTAAACCATGTCAATTACAGGAGTGCTGTTAGGGTGTGGTGAGAGAGATTGATGGCTTTTTATGAAACTGTACCAAACTCCGGGCAAGCATTAGCATAGTGCATTTTAAACGCTTCTGGAGACTTCTTTTAAAAGCTCCCTGCTTTAATCCTCTTGTCATCGAGTTGCTGAGTTAAAAAAATAAAATAAAATCAGTGGAGTGGCTTTGTCCAGCTTTACATACAGTAGAGCGAGCCTGTCCCAGGAAGAGCTGCGCTCACGCAGCCAGTGGTGATACCTTTATAGAAAGCAGGCAACTGTGGCATTTATTATTCAGAGGAGAAGAGCATGGTGAGATGTTTCTGGGGGTGACATGGGATGCCATCACTCTGTTCTGGTTCCAGGTGGCTTTGTGGCAGCGAGGAGAGCAGACACCGGGGAGGACAGGGCAGCTGCGGAGATGCAGGGCAGCTGCCGAGATGCAGCCAGGTTCTGACTTTCACTTCCCGAGTTGCATGACCTTGGCACAGCCATTAGCATTTCTGACTTTTAGTTTCTTCAATTTATAAGACAGAGGAGGTTAGGCCAGGTGACCTCAGGTATTCTTTCAGCTTTGGAGTTTGTGATTCTAAGATTCCCTTCTCCCATGTTCTTATACGCAAGAGCAGCGGAACAGGTCCCCTAAGACCCTGTCATCCATGTCCTTTTCCTTCGTGCCTCCTCTTCTCTTTGGAGCCTCTTTCTTGCAGAGCTTTACACACAAACACACACACACACACATGCCAGGGGAGGGGTGGGTCTTCTTTTTCTTTATTTAACTGCTTAGAAATTCATTTATAAACTAGCTCTTTTGATTTCTTGTGGATGGTTCGGGTAGGTGCCCAAAGATGCTTAAAGACTAAGGAGATGACGGGGAAGATGGCTCAAGGGTGAAAGTGCTTGCTGTGCAAGCATCAGGATCTGAGTTCAGATCCCCAGCACCCACATAAGAAGCCAGATGCAGTGGCGGTGTGTTCTAATCTCCACACTGGCCACAGAGGCAGGCAGATCCAAGGAACTTGCCAGCTAGCCAGTGTAGATCAGATGGTAATATCCGACCTCACTGAGAGACCCTGTCTCAAAAATGTAATGTTGAGGGCAACTTGAGAACGATATCCCAATGATAACCTGTGGCCTGCTCAAACATAAGCAGCTTCACCTGTGTGTCTGTGTGCGTGCATATGTGCACACACACCACACACACACACACACACACGAGCAGGGAGGAAGAAAAAGAAGGGCTTTGGAAGTCCACAAACTCTTTAGAGAACCCAGGAATGCAAACATTTAAACCTGTACCTTTGGAGAAATCAGTGCCAGCCATCGAATCCCATTCCCTCTGTCTTGTCCTCTGCAGAAACCGCTGCTAAAAACACAGTGGAGGTGAAGCCGAGGACACTGCTACCAATAGCTGCTGAGCATCCTGGGATAGGGGTTTAGGGAAGGCCCTGACATCAGCTCCCATCCTGGGAATTCTCACACCTTTGCTTAGTGTGGTGTCCTTGGGTAACCTGGTGAAGCAGGACATTCGTCGATGTAACAGGGGACTCCATGGCGATGCTCTGCCATCCCTTTTGCCACATAGAACCTAAATGGTCCAGTGTCCCTTTGCAAGCTCATTGTAATTTCCAAAAATGGGTGATTCCCAAAGAGCCGGGGTGGGGTGGTGCAGGATGGGGCAGGCAGGCAAATGTTTCATGCCTCTTGCTGTTCTGATGGCTTTTGTGCCAAGTTGTCGGCCTGGGAGACTGCCGGCTTTCCTTTCAGTCTGTATAACTTGAGGACTCCCGAAATTGGAACCCACTGGAAAATTCCTCTCACAGTAAGACCAGGAAAGAGTTTATCTAAGGAAACCCTTCTTGGAAAGTTTCAGTTTGCAGGGTCTAGCAGTTACCTTTGCCTTGCTGTAAGAGAATACCTGAGAGAGAACAGCAACCGAAGGAAGGTAGCAAAGGTTTCCTTGGGCTCATGGATACAGTCCATGGTGGCGGGGATGTGAGGTGGCTTGTTGCATTGTGTCCACAGTCTGGAAACACAGAGAGGGGAATGCTGGTCCTCATTTGTATGCACAGAGAAGGATGCTGCCCCATCTAGGGTGGACAATCCACCTCCGTTAATATTAATGTAACTAATAAGCCCTCATGGGTACACCCAGAGACTTGTCACTTTGGCAACTCTAGATCCAGTCAGGTTAACAAGATTAACCACCAAAAAGGTAAGGAGTGAAAGATAGAACTGGGGTAGTGTCTTCAACTTCCTCTCTCCCCTGCCCAGCACAGAGAGGCTCTCTTGGGTTCCCAGCCACAAGATCCGATGTAGAGGCAATCAACTTTGAGCTAATCATTTTTAACTCAGTAACGGGCACCAACAGTGCCACCAACATTACCTAGAAACAGCTTGACAGCAGGACATTTGGAGGAGGATGAAAAGGAGAAGACCTCAGACAATTGCTCAGACACCAGGTATCCAAGAAAAATGGCTCCTTTGCTGTATAATGCCCTGTCTTGGAAAAAGCTAAGATTGTGTCATGGGTTTTGTAGAGTCTTAGGGATCTAATGTAAAAGGCACACATAGTTAAGAATCACCAAATGTGGCTGAGTGTGGTGGCACACGCCCTTAATCCCAGCACTCAGAAGGCAGTGTCAGGAAGATCTCTGTGAGTTCGAAGCCAACCTGGCCTACATAGCCAGTTCTAGGATAGGCAGTGCTATGCAGTGAGACAATGTCTTAAAATATATATATATCAAAAAGCCTAAAATTCTAAGTTGGCATCGTAACACTGGGTAAGTGATTTCCCAGCTACACAGGCTGGGATTTGTCACCTGTCTCATGAGGACACTGTCCCCAGGTCCAGTGGTTTTCCTGAGACCCACACCCTAAATGGCAGCCCCGACTAATGGATGTCCTCAGAGTCATACTTTTCCAAACAAACAGGAACTTTCATTGCTAAGACTGACATTTCTGACATGAAATTCCTTGGTCATCTTCTATATAAATTGGCACAACCCCATCACCCCACATCAGAATGGTTCTGAACAAGCCCAGAGGGTTAGCCAGCAAGGAAAGCTTCCGGAGAGAGGTGAGCACAAAGCCATACATTGAAAAATGAGATCTTTTCTTCAGAAGGTAAAAAGTTCTCTAGACATAGAGAATTAAAGGAAGGCAAGGAGAAAGGGATCTGCTGCTTTTCCAGCGAGGGAGATCTGAAGGGGATAATGATTGACAAGGCTGGAAATACAGACTCCAGACCAAGGAGGACCCTGGAGACCGACACTCGATGTGTCCCTTGAGTCCTTCATGCCGCTCCACTTCAACACATACCTGGTGGCTGATGATCCCCAAGTGTGCCTCTCCCTCTGGAAACCTCCGTTCATCCCTGGCTCTGACTCTTTCTGGGCCTGATCTATCTCCTCCTGCAACCTCTGCTTAGTGACCTGTTAGGTTCTGGCCCTTGTCTCCTTAAATTCTATCTGTTCTCCATGCCAAGAATCTCCCCATTCAGTTTCTCTGCTTTGTGAGCATGTCTTGCTGTTCATTTCCCCCCTCGGCCTCTTCAATTATATTCACACACAGGAACATATACATTGCACATATGGATGCATATGCACATGCACATGTGTGTGCACACACATTAGCTATGAAGCTTACATCAAAGGTGCTTGGGAAATGTTGCATAATGATCGTTTCCATCAGTTAATATACGGACCAGCAACAAGCAGACAAAATGGTCTCATTTGCTAGTTCCTATTGGCTCCCACATTGCAGAGGGTCTTTTTGAGGCTCTAATGGGCAGGCAGCTGTCTCTGACAGCAGAATCCAAGGTCCTTGATCTTTCCGAGACATCACCCCCCTGTTTTGAACACGAGCTGTGATGTGGGTCCCTTCCCATGGAGCAGTGAGGATCCTATTCAGCTGTTTCCTTGTGATCTGGACATTAACAGGGAGCTTTCTCTCTCTACTTAATTCCCTTTGAAAGCCTTCTGGTCCCACTATTGGGCACTTCAGAGACAGCACTGAGCTAATATCTTCTGCTCTGGTTTCAATGTGCGATGGGTTTGTGATCTTAAAATAGATGGAATTACCACGGTACGCATTGTTCTGTCTTGAGCTCCAAGTCCCAAGAGTCAGTGCCTCTAAAAAGTTAATCCTTTTCTTATTTGTGAGGATTCCAGACTGCAGTTTACAAAGAAATATGCTAAATTATTTATAATCCAGGATTACTGCAACATGGAAGATCTTGCCCACCATCCCAGCATCAGGAAAATGACAGACTTAGAAAAGCCCTCGGCCATACCTGGTCGCCATGGCTCTCTTCCATCCCCAGACGGGAGCCCTGTGCATGCTGGGCATGACTGGTGCCAGGCACACCAGCATATAGGTTCTGCCCCTTGCCTCACCCTGCATCTCATACATTCGCGCCTCTAGCGCTGGGGCCTTTGATGGTGTGGACACATGACATGGCTCAGCTCTGCATGGCAAGCATGTAATTTCTTTCTTATTTAAGGCTTGCATCTTGCATTCTTCTAAGAGGTCTTGGCATGGGCTTGCAGTTAAACAGTGGAATTAGTGAGGCTTTTAGAAAAATGCAGTGCTCTGCCGTTAATTTGAGAAAAACTCATCGAGCTCCCAATTTTCTCCAGTGTAAAATAAGGGGGTTAGAATAAAGGACCTTGGAATTGCCTGTGGTTCTCCGCCAGGTGACTTTAAACAGGACTAGTGCGGCTCAGAGATACAAATGTGTACAAACACTTGGAAGATGTGACAGCAACCTCTGAGGTGCTTAGTATGCAAAGACGGAGCCTGGGAATTTTAATGGGACCCGCCTTGAGCAGAGAACTTTCCAGAGCATGTGTACATATGGATAATACATTTTCCTCTATTTTCAAAATTGGGAAATAGCTGGATGCTATTTTATAATCTCTTCCTCTTTATAAGTCATTGCCAGTTCTCAGAAGTAATCTTCTTATATTTTGAGGTATTTTGCCTCCCTTGCCATCTGAAAGGGTTGTTGTGATTTATATTACTGGTGGCATGGCATGTTGGTAGATACCAACATGTATGACTTCATAGGTAAAAGGTTAACTCTCCTACTGGGCAAAGGGAACGAGGTGAAAATGTGTTAACCCTGTTCTGGTCTGTCGCATTTTGAAGACTTTTTGTTGATGCTTGCAGAACAGATCTAAATCGCAGACTCTAGATAAAGCAGTCAGCTCCCAAGCATCCTGACTGTACTGCAAGGCTCTCGACTAGCTCACACAGGCTTCTAACTCTCCTGGCCCACTGGCCCACACCTCAAATGCCTACCTCTGCCTTCAGACATTCCCCTCCCTGATCAGTCATTGTTCTAGCCTGGTCCAGCATGGTTGCAAGGCAGACTCCATCGTCCCTGGGCTCTGAGAGGAGCCCAAGCAGAGGAGGTTACATGGTGGTAGTTGCTCTCTCTGTCTCTTCCTCTTTTTCCCTGCCATTCTCTATAACTCCTGTGTGACCCCGCTGCATACAAGCATGCCTGAGCCACCAGGGTCACTAAGTAACCCCTCTCTGTGCAGACTGCTGGATGAAGTAAGTAACAGGAGTCTCCTTCCTGCCTGGAGGAGTTTGTAGTTCAGAGGGAAATAGTTTCTGGCCAGGATCATGGCAGGAATGAGAAGGAGTAGGGTATGGTGGATAGAAAGGTGGGTTTGGGGCTCACAGAGAATGTCAGTACCATTCCTCTAAGGCATCTCTTTCTTTTGGCATCTCTCAGTGTGAGCATCTGTGGGTTCCAGCAGCTGTATACACACTGCCCAGGCTTTGTTTTCTGAGCAGAAAGTCATGTTGGATCCCACCCTGTCTGCTCAGAGCAGAACCTCAGGGGCATGCTCACCTCAGAGTGGGGGCTGACAACTCTTCGGTCCAGGGCTCCTGCTGACTGACCAGCTCCTGCCTGAGCTCTTAAAGGGAAAGAGGATCATGAGGAAATCTGGAAATGAGAGCAAGAGCGAGAGAGAAGAGAGCGCAAAAGAAATGTTACAAGGAGGGCCACAGGGATACTGTGGCTTTAGTTGTATTTAGTTCAGGGAAATGACCCTTAGCTGCTGACCCTGGTACAATTGCTAGTTGAGTGTGTATGTATGTGCGTGCATGTTTATGGAAGTGTGCGTGTGTACATATGCGTTTGTGTGTACGTACACAAACATCTTTTCATTCTAATGCAACCTGTGCCAAAGACTAGGCCGTTTTTATAAGCTCCTTCCTATCCTTTCTTTCCCTGTTTCACCCCATGAAGCTCTGTCACATCATTTTCATGACTCTAGAGGAATCATCTCTACTTGGCCTGATGCCCTTGCTTCAGCTCATCCCAGTAACCCCCAGATGTGGGGTATTCAGACCTGACAGGCATAGGCCTACCAGGCTGTGGCCTTGAAAATAGTCACTTAGAGTCTGTGGAGTAAGAGGACGCCTGCTTAGAGGAAGCTGGCATCTGTAACAAGGTATACACTAGGCTAGCACAGGCAGCAGCTGGAGCCTAGAGGTCCAAGGAGCAAGACATGGATGCCTTCCTGTTCCCGAGACCAGTTTATATATGGCTCCCTTTCGTCGACTAAGAAGACATGATTTTTAGTGTTTCTTTATTGATTCCTCAGATGCCATTATTAGGCATGGTATGGAGGAAGACTGGAGGAATGTAAGGGCTGGTCTAGAATCTCCCCACCTCCCCGCACCCCAGTTGCTTGCCTCGGCCAGGCACTGCAGAGGTCATGGAGAAGTGTTTGTAGAGTACAGCTCCACGGCCCAGCTACTCTTCGCTACAACCCATCTTTTCATTCTAGTGCAACCTGTGCCAAAGACTAGGCCGTTTTTATAAGCTCCTTCCTATCCTCCATCCATCTGATGCTACATAGCCACCATGGTGTGGCCACAAGGAAAGAAACAGATGTTCCCAGAGCCACGTCCGGCATGCATGGAAAGATGCTCTTTCTCTCCATCTTGGTCTTATCAATAAAATACATAACAGCTTGGTTCCATGAACTCAGCCTTAATCCTATGAAAAGTCTTCCATAATCCTGACACTGAAATCCCTGTAAGGACCCAATTTGGTTTCCTTTTATCATGACACAAGGGACAGTAGGAGAGCGGAATGAAGGGCATCTGAACAAGGGCCAAATGCTCTTCTTCCAAGCCGTGAACTGTTGCTGATCTCACAGGCTTTACATCTGTTGGGAGAGTGGACACGGAAACACACAAAACAATGCATTCTCTCTCTCTCTCTCTCTCTCTCTCTCTCTCTCCCTCCCTCCCTCCCTCTCTGTGGGTGTCCTTGTACAAGCAGGTGCCAAATGCTCTTCTTCCAAGCCGTGAACTGTTGCTGATCTCACAGGCTTTACATCTGTTGGGAGAGTGGACACGGAAACACACAAAACAATGCA
>NC_022012.1:70506854-70515737 GCF_000317375.1 Microtus ochrogaster | reverse complement strand
CTCCCTCCCTCCCTCTCTGTGGGTGTCCTTGTACAAGCAGGTGCACATGTATGTGTAGGCATTTGTGTACATGTGTGCTCCTGCATGCAGAAGCCAGAGGACAAGCTGGCCTGGGCACCTGGGTTGGGATCATTTATCTAGTGCCGTCCATCAATTTTTTGAGACCAAGTCTCTCACTGTCTAGATCTTACCAAGTAGCTTAGACTGGCCAGGAAGCCCCAGATCTACTGGACTCCACTTCTCCAGTATTAAGATTACCTAAGAGTACAAGCAGACACAACCATGTTCAGCTTCAAAACAAAACAAAACTGGGTTCTGAGAATCAAACTCCGTTCCTTCTTCCTGCAAGGCAATCACTTTAGTGACTGAGATATCTCTCAAGCCTTGAAACTTTTTTATTTTTTCCCTAAGTCCAAGGCAGTCTCTCTCGGGCACCCCCGCCCCCTTCTCTAGTAAGGGAAAGTGTCTTACTAAAGAAGCCAGCCTTCTTCTGACTTGCCTTGGCTGCGTTTGGAAAGTCCTGATACAAAACAAACAAGTCACAGAAAACATCAGAACCATGGAGGAAAACAATCAATTCTGTAGCTCATGAGTGAGAGAGGAGGTTGGGGGGAAGTCTTGCTGTGAGGTTTCAGTGTCGTCACCACACGCCTCCTCTGGCCTTCTGCAGATGGAGGGATCTTCAAGTCCTCTCCCTCATCGTCCAAATCCACGCCGCAAATACTTAGAGCACATTTGCCAAACCATTTTAGAGGGATACCCGGCTGTCGGAGAAAGACGTTTCAGCTATAAAACCTGCAAGAGTCTGTGGTTGTTCCAGCTATAGCTTCAGCTAGACCTTGAGCCTTTTCATCCTCCCATTGCCCCTACAACTGCTTAGGCAAGGAGGAATGCTTCTCCCTTTGTGACTGTTACCAGCCACGACCTCCAACCTCAGGTGGAGATCAAAGCCGCTGGATTTGTAGAGCAAATGGCGTGATATATTTTGCAGGGGGAATTGACGTCCAGCATTATAACTGGGTGGCCATTAACAGGCAGAATCTGTAAGAAGTTTTAGAATAAGCAAGGGCAAGGAAAGGTTCCGCAGGAACACAGGCACAGTATTTGAACCTTTCGTGGGGGATATTTCTGTACTTAGTTAAAGTTGTTGCCTGTCCAGTTTTGGATGTCCAGTTCCTGTCTCTATGTGCTGCTGGCTGCAGAACGGGGGGACGCAGTAACACGTACAGCAGGGCCTCCACCTGTTCCTTATTGTCCACCGTTAACTGAAACTCCAATCTGTGCTTTCCTGCATCAGTCCTCAGAGTCCTCCATCTTCCTCCGTCCTTGTTGCTGATGGTTTAGTGATTTGCCTTTTGGATGACCATATCATTTCCATTCATAGAGATGTTACATGGGAAATGTAATGTCTGTGATCACAAAGTCTGTATCCTGTTTGAATACCAGCTTGGATTCTTTGAATGAGACTTTCCATCTGGGGCTGGCTCAACACTCTAAGGACTGGGGTTCAGTTCTCCAGTACCCAAGTCAATGCTGGGTGGCTATGGCATCCTGGCTGTAATCCTAGCACTGGGAAGGCAGAAGCAGAGGGCCCCTGGAACAAGCTTGGGCTATCCGAACTGGCAAATTCTGGGTTCAGGGGAGACAGCCTGCTGTAAGGTGGAGAGTGATCAAGGAATACACCAGACAGACATTGGCCTTTGACCTCCACAGGCTCCCTCACACATGTGCATCTACAGGCAAACTTGCATATACCACACACACACGCACACACACACACACACACACACACACACACACACACACACGCAGGTCTGGGATCCCTGTCTTGGGAACGGTCCCACCTATAGTCACGTTGGGTCTTCCTGCATCAATTACTGTCATCAAGATAAACTCCCACAGGCATGCCTGGCTGCTCGTCTCCCAGTGGTTCCAGACTGACAAGCTGGCAGTGAACGCTAGCCATTACAGCCCCAAACTGGTCTGAAGGAATGCAGGTGGCTTTCTTCATGTTTGAGAGCTGAATAAGGACAGCTGGACGTTGGTCTCTCCCTGTAGGGGCACTGTTAGTCATCTTCGAGTGGCCGCCTCATTTGTCTTCAGGAGATGTGGCAGAGGCTGCCTATCTTCTTAAAGGTCCTAGAGGACCGTAGTTACTCTCACCCTGTGCTCTGTTGATCAAGGAAACAGGCTACCCAGCTTCGCGGGCAGGTGGAAATCACCCTCTCTCATCATAGAAAGGAATATCTAAGAGTGTGCAGCCATCTTTAATCTACACTAGAGTCTTTCCACAGACTCAAGCAAAAAGTCTGCTTTTCAAGGCAGAGCTTTTCATGGACCAAATGATGCAGGGAACAAGTTTTATTTTTGTAGCCTTTTATCCTTTCAACCACGCCTGCCTTCTCCTTCCCCCTGTGTACTAAATCACTTTCCCCTATGTCCCTAAAATGTGTGCTCAGGAAAGATGAGCATCCTGAGATTCCCATGCCTGCAGAAGCCATCCCTCCCTTGAGCTAGCTCTCTAATGGGAAGGAAAGGAAGGGTGCTTTTTCTTTTGATAAAAATATTCCCCAAAGTTTGGGGGAGGGAAAGCAGGCAGGAGAGACAAATTTGGGTAGAAAGCTCTAGATCAAGCCAATAAACTACACACCACTCTGGGACTGAAGTTTCAATTTATTACAAGCTACTACTAGGCCTGGACCTTGCTTTTTATATAGGCTCTCCATGTATACATTTTCTCCCTCTTTCCCTTCCTTCCTCCTTCCTTTCTTCCTTTCCTTCCCCCCCTACGCCTTGCCTTCACTCTTCTATTCTTGTTCCATGCATACATGTGGTTTTATATTTTTATATTTGTTTATTTCTTGGCTGCAAGTAATCAGATTTACAACATCACCCTAAGCTATTTTTATTAAACCCTGGTGACATAAGGATCCCACCATTCCAGGAAAAGTCCAGATGCCTTTCTTTAGTGTTATGGTCCCGGAGAGGCAGTCATGAAAGGGGGGAAATGCTCACAAAGGATGTGAGGGTCTTATTCGTAGGTCTTTCACGATTGTTCCAAAGGCTAGCCTCCCATGTCTGTGTCATTCTCTTCTTGCTCCTCTCCGGCCGGGCCTCTATCTCACACGCACACTCTCTTTGGGATGCTTCCTTCTGTTCTGTGTGGAGATGCACAGCCCAGCTCTTTCATCCCGTTTGTTGCTCCCAGACACACGATCGGCTGAAAAGCACGCCAGCCTCCATGGTTGCCACAATACCGCTGTGGCTCCTGGAGCCTCCGGCCACAGAAGCTGTTGATGTGTGGCTTCTCTGTTGTCCTATAGCTCCTGATGCTAGCAGTGGGGGGGAAACTGCTAAAAGAAAAAGCCGGTTGTGACCAAGGACTACTGCTGGCCCCGAAGGTTGTAGAGTACGTCATATTTTGGATCCTTGGTAGCTGTGTCATTTGAGTTCCTCAGTTGCATCAGAATGTTCTTCCCAAACCCTAAATGCCCTCTTAGATAGCTTTTTCTACCGCATTCTTTTTTTTTCTCCTTTGCTTACTTAAATAGTCCTATCTTCTTTTTATATTTTTTTCTGAATTATTTTTAAGTCACTTTACATGCATGTGAGTAGTTTTGTGCATGAGCATGTGCCTGCAGTGTCCAGAGGAGATATCAGATCCCCAGGAGCTGGATTTCCAGGTGATTATGAACCCCCTGACGTGGGTGCTGAGGACAAAACTCCAGTCATCGGCAAGAACAGCAAGTGCTCTTAATGGCGGCACCTTCTCTTAAGCTCCAATTCTTAAACTTTCTGTAAGAATCAAACCATGTTTTCCCTTATGAAACAGGTGTGTGGTCAGTGGAGGATGTTTGGAGTGTTGGCATAAAGGAGAAAGGACAGTGAGCGTCTGCTGTCCCTCTTCTAGACATTTAAGCCAAAGAAACCCTTTCCTTCCCAAGTTGCCGTTGATCATAATAACACAGCAAAAGAAAGCAAGCTAGGTGTTAGTGTATTCTTTTCCTGCACTATTTTATATTCTTGTACACAAACCCTTGGCATACTTTCATTCTGTGGATTGAATGTCTTACAAGCCTGCTAGTAGGTTGGTAGCAGGACATAGTAAAGACTGACTGTATAGTATTAGCTTGCTTTCTAAGAGGGTTTCTAGCATATCACTAGCCCATCTCTAGCCTACCAGTAATGTAACTATAGCCATACATTTGGCATTACCAAATACCAATTAGCCAAGCTCCCTTGTATAGGTTTTGCATATAATTTCTTATGTGCTCTTACAAAAGCAGTATACACTTATTGTACAGTTAAAATTAAATATAGCTCGGATTTACCAACCACGATAGTGACTATGAGAGTTATGCACATTTGGCAGAGGTCATAGGTTATGCATCAGTGTCTGTCTTTCCAGGCTGTTCTCCCGTTTCAGGCTGTATTGAAAGCACACATCTTGAAAGCAGCTAAGCCTTGCCATACTGGGCTGCCCCAAGGCCAACTGCTGAGCAAATTCTGTCACCACTTTTTCTCCCTGAGTTTTGGCCTGATAGATGTTTACAACTGGGTTTTTTATTAAACCAAAGTCTCTCGATCCCAGCACTCACCCCAGAGAATGTTGTGTTGTGGGTAATTGTCTTAGGTGTTGTATGCTGCTTAGCAGCATCCCTAGCCTTATTGATCCCTGTTGAAGGTGAAGGGCATTTCCTACGTTTAACTCTAGCAATCGAAAGTGTCCTCAAATTGTGCCATTCTAAGGTGGAGGGAAACAGGGGCAAAATTGTCCCGATTGAGAATCATTGTTTCTAGGCTGCAAAAGAAATTCCCCATCTTGTAAAGTGTGCTGTTTGTAAAACTGAACTTGGAGTGTTTGCTGACTTGTTCTGCTCTGCAGCCATAGAGAGATGGTGGAGACGAGGACAAGGCCAGGGAAGGAACGGGTATCATTCGAGATAACTGTCCTGGGCATCCCGCTGGGCACAGTTCCGGACACACACAGCAAGACAATGCCGCACACCATAATAAGTACCAGGCGTCTGTGTGTGGTGGGTGGGGAGGAAATTACATTTCTTTTGGGATAGTCAGGTTGGAAACCAATAAAGTGATGAATTATTGAATGGGATCCTTTTTTAAAAAAAAATAAACATGTTTTTCCTCTTTCTTTTTCATCAGTCCTGTGGTGAGTAAGAGAAAACAGGTGAAGATTTTACAAAGCACTTCAAATGCTAACTCCTATTGGTGCACGGACCCCTGGCTGGATGTGTTATTTCCTTCTTGAGTGGGTTTTAAATGCAACTGTTGTTCAGAAAAGGAATTACCGTCTTTTCCAACACCTTCTCTTTCATTCTTTCTCTCCTTGGGGGGATGTTTAGGCGGTAAATGAAAGCCTGGGGGGTTCTTAGCAATAATAACCTGATGTGCCAGAGGGGCCATCTTGTGTTTTGAAAGACCCACATGGCAGTCCAGCACTAACATGGGAGTCTTTCCATCCTGCATTGCCAAGTGACGGTGCCGAGTTTCACTGGGTGAAATTGACATTTGTTCTGATGGGTGCGTGGGGTATTTCAGAAGAGCAGAGGCGGTTAGGAAAAGCCTTTGAGAGCAAGGTGGCATGGGGTGGCCTGGGTCTCTGAAGACTGACTGGCCTCTCTGGTGAAGTCTACCTCTCCAGCAGTGTTCGGTCCAGCTCAGGATTGCAGGGGTATGGTTTTAGTGGTCCTGGGAGCATGTCTGGAGGTCTCACTGGACAGACAGAAAAATGCACCCTTAAAAGCAGAGGCCAGGCTGTCAACATGGAAAGGACCCTTGGATGAGGAGGGCCATGCAGCCAGGGTACATGGCCCGACTACCTCCAAGACTGGTGTTTCTTTAGGTCAGTGGTTTTCAAATGGTTGTTAACTTAAGGAGTTCCCTTGAGGGTTAACTAAGCCTGAAGACAGGGAAGCTGAGCTGTAGGATATGCAGAAATAGGACAGAGGGTCACCCAGTGAAGGACAGGGTGACAAGTGCCAAGGGGAAGCTGGGTAGAAGATGGGCATTCATGGACTTAATCTACAAAGAGGGTTGGAGCTTAGCGAAGCCTCAAAAACCTCTAGGGCACTAGAGGGTAGACTGAGCTATGATTGATCCAAAGAAAGTATCTTCATGCCAGAGAGCTTAAATCTTCTCCTTATCTTCTAAAAGTAATTCTGGGTGGAGCCCCTTTATGGGAAAGGGAAGAAGGGGAGATTGTGTCTTCAAAAACCATCACCCTCTAACAACCTGGCTGCCGTGT
The DNA here is from genome assembly GCF_000317375.1 of Microtus ochrogaster. Classification (NCBI taxonomy): domain Eukaryota; kingdom Metazoa; phylum Chordata; class Mammalia; order Rodentia; family Cricetidae; genus Microtus; species Microtus ochrogaster. Next base: position 70,509,472 of record NC_022012.1, on the reverse strand, counting down.
GTGCCGTGTGTGCCCACAGTGAGCCAGCCTGTCTACCTGCTTTGAGCAGTGTTCTAAAGAGGCGGATAAGACAGGGAAGGCTAAGACCTGCATTCCTTTATTAACAATGACAACAAAAATTCCCTTCAGAGAGGAGTTTCTAGATCACTAACCCAAACCTCCCTCCAACAGTGTATTCGAGGTAGATCCTACTGATAGGATCATGCTTGATGATCAGCAATGTCGCCTCTTGTCCTTTTTTAAGAGGACTTTTCGCCATTCATTTATGTAACCAAATAATGACAAAAACTGTTTTGGGCTGTTTGGGGAGGGCAGGAAAAATGTTTCAGATCACGTAAGTAGCCTGGTGGTATACTAAATGGCACATGCGTTTGTTGTATTAGCCTTTCATTGTTGCTTTATGGTTGTTTGCTTTTCCATCTCCAAACAGCAGTATGCAGCTAACATTTCTGAACATTTACTGTGCCCCCTGGCTGTGTCCTAAAGCTCACACACTCAACCCCACAGCCCCATAATAATGTACATCCTATAATTAGTCCTATTCTACCGAGGAACAAACTGAGGACCAGAAAGAAAAGGGGGAAAAAAACTTCCCAAGGCCACCTGACTGGTGACTGGGAAACCAACATTCACCTGAGCAGTGTAGGCCTCAGGACTTCCCTGTCTCCCTGTAGAGACATAGGCAATTGTTCGAGGCCATGATTTTACAGAGAGGAAGGGTATACTTCTAACACATGAACACAGCTTGAGCCTGTCACATTAAAACTGGGCGGTAGAGGCATTGAAAAGCCAAGGAGAAGAAGGCTAGGGAGATAACTTCAAGAGCCGCTGGGCCATTGATGCTGGGCCTTATACAAGTCTTATCCTCAGACTTGTATAAGGCACGATACAAGAATTGTGCTTGCAGATATACACTGTGGATCTGGAGTTTAAATTAACACACTAAAATAAAGATTGTAGAAGCAAACACAAATCGTAGGTACCTGTTGGGAGGACTTTGCCGTGGAATTATCTTTGATCCAAGCTGCTACAGTGACTTAAGGGAAGGGCATGATTTCTGGATACCAGTTGCTCCCTAGGGAAAAGTGAGCACAGAAGGTCACCATGGAAACATGACCTCTGTTGGGGGCCCTGTCTTTAGGATTTAAGTTTACAGACAGAGGCTGGGCACCAGCAAGAAGCTGCAGCATAGCCGAGAAGAGCAACCCAAGAGCTAGCTCAGGAAAGGGTCTGGCATTAGGGGGGCGTATTGGCATAGTGTCTAGAAGTTGACCAGCAGGCCCCTGAAGCCCCAAAGACTTTCTTTCTTTCTGGGTCATACCAGCCACCCACCAGGTGACATGGAGTCCACAGTGGTCACTGTACCCTAAGAGCACAGAAGGCTGTGAAGGGAACTTTCCCCTAACATTAGGAAAGTCTGTTCACTTCATGTAGCCTTCCACCTACCTGTTTCTTCCCCAACCCAAACTCACTTCAACACAATGTGTGTGTGTGTGTTTAGTGTGTGTGTACTATGGAAAGATGTTTGAAGTGGGATGTTCGACACTTTTCGTTTTCCTTCAATAGACATGAATACAAATCGTGTCTCATTAGAGCACCGCTGGTGTGTGATTTAGGTAATTTTACCATTATCTGCAAAGAGGAGAAATCAAGGCGACATTCAGACATAATTCTGTAGTATAAAAGTGGAAGCTGTTTTCATTGCGCTGGCTGTTTTCATTTCTTTATTTATTTTACTTACACTTCTCGAGTAGCACCGGGGACTCAGAGAGTGTTGTCCCCAAAGGTTGGTGGAGTTTTCACGGTGGAATGAATTCATGATTTTTACAGTAGCCTTTGGTGTTTTCATTCAATTTCTACACATGCTTAGTTATTTCTCTTTTATTAAAGATTTATTTTTAGTTGTATATGTATGTGTCTATCTTTGTAGTAGTATGTGCATCTGTGAGTGTAATGACCAGGGAGGCCAGAAGGGGACATCTGACACCCTGGGACTGGGAGAGCAGGCACTTGAGAGCCACTGTGTTGGTGCCGGGAACCAGTACCCTTAACCACTGAGTGCTCACTGTGATTATCATTTAAATAATTGATATTGATGCTGAAGATTGGCCTTTTATGTGTCCTGCTAGAGGAACATCTATTTAAATCCTCTGTCTTCAGTAGAGTTGGCTTCTCTGTAGTAGAACTATGCCAGTTCTTGAGTTGTTGTTGTTGTTTTTTTACATGACTCTTTAATGAGGCCATTTCAGCATTTACCCTTTATGTCCTCTGTGTGCATGACTTTATGTTGCTGTGACAAAACACCATGACCAAAGGCAGCTTAAGGAGAGAAGAGTTCATTCTGGCTTACGGTCCAAGAGGGGGAGTTTGTAACGGTGAGGGAGCCATGGCAGCAGAGGGCTGAAGCTGGAAGCTGATCGCATCTTCAACCACAAACACGAAACAGAGAGTTAACTGGCAGAATTTTCAAAGCCTGCCTGCAGTGAAATGTTTCCTGCACTGCTCTAACTGCCCATAATCTCCCCAGACAGTGAAACCAACTTAGGACCAAGAGTTTTATTACCTGAGCCCACCAGGACCATTTTCACTCAAACACAAAACAATAAGGACTTCTCCTC
>NC_022012.1:70496332-70506574 GCF_000317375.1 Microtus ochrogaster | reverse complement strand
TCCTCCTTCTCCTCTTTCTTCCTCCTCTTCTTCTTTTAAATTTTGCATGTCTGGGCATTTTTCCTGCTTGTATGTCCATGCAGCATGTATATGCATTTCCCAAGAAATCGGAGGAAGGCATCAGATCTCCAGAATTAGAATCACAGAAAGTTTTAAGCTATCAAGTATATGCTGGGAACTGAACTCAGGTTCTTTGCAAAATGAGTCAGTACTCTTAATTGCTGAGCTACCTTTTTAGTCCCTAACAAACTTAATGAATTTTTAAAAAATTTTTTCATTTATTCTTCTCATTTTGACGAAAGTCCAATTTGTCTTCTTTTTTTTCTTTTGTCACTTTTGCTTTTGATATTAAATTTATGACCACCTTGGCCATTCTAAAAATCATAAAAATTTACTTCAGTGGTTTATTTATATTTTTTATGGTTTTGATTAAATTTGATTAATTTTGAGTGATTTTTTTACATTTAATATGATATATAAGTCTAGCTTAATACATGCTAACTGACCTCAAACCTTTGTTGAAAAGACCAGTTTTTTTTTTTTCTGAAGTGTCTTGGAACCACTATCTAAACCCTTATAATATTTATTCACCAACTAAATAGCTGAGGATCATATCAAAGTCATTGTGGTTCCAATTACAGAACCTGTTTTCTCTTGAGAATAAGACACATTAGGGAAAATCATAGTGAGGCTGAGCAAGAGCTCAGAGGATCAGCGTGTGGACTGCTCTTGCCGAGGACCTGAGTTCACTTCACAGTGCTCATGCTGGGCACTTCACCACCACCTTTAACTTTACTTCCAGAGGCTCTAATGCCCTCTTCTGACTTCCACTGGTACCTGCACGCACATGTACATACACTCATATATACAATACACATATGTGCACATCATTAAAAATAAATTTTAAAAGAAAGTTATTAAAACTGTTGACTAACCTTATTGTTATATTCTTCTAAAGTATCAGAAACTATGCTATATTCTGTGGAAACTAAGATATACAAGAAGAATAAAAATATAGTACACTGAAAGCAGTTGAGAAAAACAAACTTTTTTTTTTTTTTTTTTTTGGTTTTTCGAGACAGGGTTTCTCTGTGGCTTTGGAGCCTGTCCTGGATCTAGCTCTGTAGACCAGGCTGGTCTCGAACTCACAGAGATCCGCCTGCCTCTGCCTCCCGAGTGCTGGGATTAAAGGCGTGCGCCACCACCGCCCGGCAAAAACAAACTTTTAATTCTTAATATGGCCCTAAGAAATCCCAGCACCTCCATCTGAGTTTCACACATGGTCAGTGTGGTGCAAGCCTCGTGTTTACTCCCCTTGGTGAATTAGTTCACACCCTTGATTGAGATTTTCAGTCTTTTGGAAAGTGTCCCTCTCACTACTGCAAATGCCTCGAAAACAGCATGTATCATGTGGAACTGTAACCAGGTTTCTTCCTCACTAGCTCTCAAGGAGAAAGCTATGTTGATGTGACATCATAAACTAGACAGCAGCCAGGCGCAGGAGACACCCCTCCCCCCTCCACACACACACACACACAGGAAGGCAAAGGAATGTCTAGTTGAGGACTCTAGAGATGGCTCTGCCAGTGCTGGAGTCTAGCTCCCCCTCACTCATGTGGGGGACAGCTCACACCCTCCCTTAAGGATAACTCCCGGGGACCCGACGCCCTCTTCTGGTCTCTACAGGCCGTGCACTCACACACACAAACCCACAGAGACCCACAGACACATAATTTAAAAAGAATAACTGAGATGGAATTTCTTTTTAAAACTTCCTTAAAGTGATCGTTTAAAAATCATTCAAAGGACTTCAGGGGAAAAAAAAAAACAACCAAAGAAAACATCAAGAGGACACCTCCTTTTCATAGGTAGCCAGAGGTAACAAATCAGCTCTCATTGCCTCCATCCGATAACAATGGCTTAAAACAATGAAAAGATGGCATGTGTGGCCTCCAGCACAGTGGTGCCTAGGACTTCCAAGGAGAACATTGTCTTTGGCCTGGGAAGAAAGATCTTAAAATCAGATTGGAGCCCAATGTGACCCAGATGTCTCAAGTCAGCAAAATCATTTGTCAGAAGAATTCGGCCCGCTCCAACCATGTGGTGGGCTCCCTGCCTTCCTTCTTCCCATGGAAACCCACAAATGATAGAGCCCAGAAAGCACCAAGCTTGGAAAAAGCCCATCGTAAGGGGCGGAGACTCCGCTCAGGAAATTAATTCTCTATGCTCTAGCTGTCACATTCACAGCCCAGCAGCTCCAAGTTCCTTGTGAGAGCCCCGTGGCTGCTGCCGCTTGCTATCCTTGAAACAGTAGAAATATGTGGGCTTCCCAAAGGGCGTGGACGCTAAAAGCCTTGGCTCTCCCGGCTCCGGGTTTTCTCTCTCCCTAAGGAAAACTTACATGAAATCCACTGAACAACTGTGGTCTTCAAAGGAATTCTAGGAGAATTCGATCCCTAAGTGAAACAAGCAAAAAGGTTGAAAATAATTACCATGAAAAATAATATCCTACGGAGCTCCCTGGGTGGCCTGCTGTAGCCCGCCACCAGGTAGGAGAAGCCAAAACATTCAGCTTCCTTGGAGCGTCTTGTTCCCAGTAAATATACTGAGAACTTGGATTCATCTGTGTGTGTAAGGAATGGCTCCTTCCAGCCACCACAGCTCCTATCACAGGTTCCAGTCTCTGCTCTCTCCCTGGCTACTTCCCACTGCAGCTTCACCACCCGGTATACCGGCAGGATAGTGGCAGACACATTTTTGCAGACAGGTTCGGGAAGGCACGTGTCCCCGAGCAGTGTGGCTGGTGAGTGGTTGACCCTTTATCCATGAGACCCTCTGCAAGTCAGGTCACCTCTCTGAGTCTTGGTATTTGTTCTTGTTGTCACTGTTCTGATGACCAAATGGGATTTGTTAAGAGCTTACTGTGAGCAACACACTCTGGTAGATGCTATTTAAATTTTCTCAACTCGAGTGGCGATGATGGCCTATAAGATAAGTGTGGCCTGCAACTGTTCATATCAACAAAGTCCTATTGGAAAGCCGTGCACACTGTTTCATGTGTTCCATGTGGTGATTATATCACAGTGGAGGTGGGAGGCGGAGCTTGGTCGGGACAGTCTAGGCATAAAGCCAAAACATTTTACTTTCCTCATTATTTGTGTTTGTACCATCTCTAACCCCTAAACTGGAATGTAGGACCTCTTTTCTGCATTATTATTATTATTAATTATTATTTTTCTGCATAGTGTTTATAAACATGGTCATTGTTGCCAGTGAGATGACTCGGAGGATCAAGGTGCTTGCCACAAGCCTGATGACCTGAGTTCAATCCCAGGATTCTCATGGTAGCAGGAGAGAATCAGCTCCCTCAAACACCCTCTGACCTCTGCTTGGGAGCCTTGCCAAATGCACCCCCCACAAACAAATGCAAAGTAAATATTAGAAATGTATTTTAATGCATAAAAGAAAACTTTTCTTTATCAGGGTTTTATCTATGCCTTTGTGAACCTAGCTTCAATCTGGAAGAAAAAAAAACAAAACTATTAACTGTGATGTTCAAGTATATCAATTTTATGAAGAATCAGGGCATAAAATGAGATTTCCACCAGTTTTATTGAGCATTAGCCATGGCCTGGGTAATACCAGATGTAAATAAACAGTTGTCTGAGGTTTTTTTTTTTTCTTTCTTTTTCCTATTTGGTAAAATTGATGCCATCATTGAAAGCTAGGTTGTTTGGTAAATTAGGCAAATTCAGTAAAGTTAGTGAACACGTGTGCCACAAAGCAGGCACACCCTGGTTGGCATTCTCTCCACCCCTTTTGTGAATTACTTGGTGAAAAATAAATTCCCTGATATCTTACACCCATTGCCTACAAAATTCACCTTTTGTTCCACAGCGTATTATGTGGGGGAAATTTAAAAACAACACTGGGGTGTCTCTCGTTATCACAATTTAATGGAGCTAGCATTGCTAATTGGAAGTGGGAGTGGCTCAGCGGAGAGTACTTTGTATTGAAGAATAAACTCACAAGTATCATCACTATGGCAGCTATCCCCCCCCCAACTTCATCTAATTACTTATCTTAGAGGTGGATTAATTATTTTTCGTTCATTTTCTGGTGCTTAGTCATGAGATGTTGTCACTCTCATGATGTCATTCTTCAAAGTGCTCTGTACATGTTTCTGATACTGCTGAGCAGCATGAGCTCACAAGTCACGCGCACACACTTGGAAATCATTCTGCTAGAAATGACATTATTGTTCAACAGCAGCAGGTTCTCCAACCCTTTCAGAAGCGCATGCACACTCATGGAGCAGAGCTCAGTGGTGTGACTAAACTCATTCAATTATTCCTCAAGCCTGCTTTGACTCAGAAATCAAGGTACAGAGTCTGTATGCACACACACACACACACACACATGTACACACACAATGTGCACACACATGATCATACACCCATGTGCACATATTATGCAATCCAACACATATGCATGTTCATGCACACACACACAAATACACAGGCACATACCACACAACATGCGCACACACACAGAACCTTTGCCTGTATAAGTTCACAGTCTGCTGTGCAGGATTTTCGGAAGCCAGTCAGGGATGATGGCAGCTTTGAAGGTTAGTGGTGAGTATCAGGTGGAACTGGGGTCTCTGGGAGGTCACACAACAATCTGTAAAGACTTTAGTCTTGATATAAAACCGGAAAACTGAGAAGAAACTAAGAAAGATGGATGAAACTAGGAAATGTTAAATGAGACAACCCAGACTCAAAAAAACAAATATTAATACTATCTTGTAGGCAGACCATAACTCCTATTTGCTATGTATGTGTATTTACACAGAGTGCATACAGCATAGACCACAGTACTAGAAAGGGAGCCATGAGAGAGGAAGGAGCGTAGCAAATTCCTGCTTTGGAGTTCTTTCCGATTTGCTTGCCGCTGCCAAGAGAGCACAGCAATTTCACATGCAGTTCGTAGCTCCTCCTCTAATGTCAGCAACAGAGCCTCAGAAATAAGCCTTGACAGGCCACTGTTAACACAACTCTGGAATTTACAAGTTGTTCGGTTCGTCACATTAATAGCCCCTCTCCTGCCCCAGTGTCCAATCCAGGACCCTGCACTGCATGCAGTTCCTCTGATCCTAGGCAACGCCATAGAAAAGCTCAATATGTCTTCTAAGACACTAAGCTCGGAGAGATGGGAGGAGACAAAACTATTGCTCTAAAAAGTCTTATTTTTTTTAAAAAAAAAAGTGTCTATCTATGTGGTGTGTGTGTGTGGACTCTCTATGACATCTGTGTGACGGTCAGAGGACAACCTCTGCTGTGGGTCCTTTCCTTCTACCCTGATTAAGAAAAGGTCATCTTGTGGTCACTCTGTACCATAGACTAGCTGGCCCTCGAGCTCCTGGGGACTCTCCCGTCTCCACCATCCATCTCACCAATGATTGCAGGCATTTGTGCTATACATTTGTCTGGGTTCTGATCTTCAAAATGAGGTCCCTGCTTTTACCCCCTGAGCCACTTCGGTCCCAGGTCTTCCTTCCCCAGTAGAAGAGCTTCATAGCCGCTGGGATGTAAGTTCCGTTCCTTCATCCTCTCCTGAGGTGGGTGGTTTCCACGAGGAAGGACAGTGCCAGAGTCTGAAGAGGTGAGGCTTGTTTGATGAGCAGCGTTATGGGTCTGACTGGTCACAGTTCTTGCAAAGAATGACGCAGGCGAATGACTTCAAACCTCATGCGGACACAGCCCTTTGGTCCCCTAGCAATCCTTTGTCTACCAGGGCAGAGGTTCAAGGAAGATCATTATTTGGTACACCTTAGACTCTGTAAGCCAAGCACTAAATTTAATGGGAAAATTACTAAATACTTTCTATGTACCTTTCAAGGGTTCAGTCTCCAAGTGTGTGCTTTGGTGTGGTTTGAGAAAAGAAAAAAAAAACCACCAAAAACGCAACTTTGATCTGCAGCAGGAATGTAATTTGGGAAAGTATGCAAAATTTGTGATGCCTAAATCTCGTTCCCCTGCCTCCCTTTGTAGACCTGACCTATTGTGCTCTGAAGTCCAGTGTAATTTCTGTTCCCTTGCTTGTTCTGATGTGCTCTGAAGTCATTCCCGAATGATGGCCTCGCTGTGCAGAAAGGGGGATCATGTCTGAGTCTGCACAGACCTGGAATTTCTGGCAAGCAGTCATCTGTGGTGTGCCTCCAAATGAGCACAGAGAGAAACCAGCGTTAGATACAGTGTTGCTTTAGATCTTTTTCTTACTTAGGCATGCCTGTAACTGGAGCACTTGGGAGGCAGAGGCAGGAGAATCGGGACTGCAAGGCTAACCTGGCCTATAAGAGACACTTTCTGAGAAAAAATAATAAAAGAAGGAAGGAAGGGAGGGAGGGAGGGAAGAAAGAAGGAAAGGAGAGGGGAGGAAGGGAGGGAGGGAGAGAGGGAGAAAGGAAGGGAGGGAAAAGGGAGAAAGGGAGGGAGAGAGGAAGGAAGGAGGAGAGAGGAAGGAAGGAGGAGAGAGGGAGAGAAACAAAAGGAGGGAGAAGGAGGAAGGAAAGAAAATAGGGAGAGAGACAGAGAGAAACATCTTGACAGATTACTGTTACTGTCTTGGGAAAGAACACGGTACTCAGGGAGGATTTGGCTCAGACTTGGACCCAATGCCAGCATGTTCTGACATCAGGAGAAGCAATTGCCCATTCTGAGCATCCATCTTGGCTAGTGAGTGTGACAATAGAGAGAGCATGAAATGCCACTAGTACCTTTAAGAACCAGGATATCTGCTGGGAAAGCAGGAAGCTCAGGTCATTTGTTCTGATGCTTTTGTGACACCAAGTGGACTCCCGTGAGAGGGTCTTGAGCCTCATCGCACACATTTATTTGGTAGTTAGTTTCTGGAGCATGGATATTTAAAGACCCTATCCAGGCAATGGAGATGGCTTAGCGGGAAAAAGACTTGAATTTGGGCATCCAAACACAAGTAAAGCCACATCAAAAGCCAGGCACAGTATTGTATGCTTGTGATCTCAGTGATGGTGGAGATGGGAGGTGGCATGAGCAGACCCATGAAAGTTTGCCCGCGATGGTCCTAGCCACCTTGATGAGGTGCTAATCAGTGAGAGAGCCTGTCTCAAACAGTAAGTAGGGGTTGCCTCAGGAGTAACACCTGAGATTGTTCTCTGCTCTAAACCCACATCACACACACACACACACACACACACACACACACACACAGACACACACATCTCTGTGCTGCTCTGCCATTGTTGCAACACCGCCACATACCTGCCACCATCTTCTGAGGCCAAAGGTTCTTTGTAGCCATTGTGTTGGTTTCCTTTTGTCCCTGTGACAAGCACCTGAGGAGAATATTTACTCTGTTCCGTGTTAGCCCGCGACCAGCAGGCGGCAGTCCTCCGGGCCTGTGGTGGGGCAGAGTGTCATGGTGGGAGAGGGTGGCAGAGCAGGGTTGCCAGCCTTGTGGCAGGTGCCAATGAGAACAACTCTAAAAGTGGCCTTCCTCCTCCTTCTCCTTTGGTTCCAGCCGGGTCATCAGCCCTTTGGGCAGTGCCACCTGCGTTCAGGAAGGGCCTTCAGCTCTGGCTCATAGGGAGTTATCTGTGGAAATATCATCTCCGATGTACCCACAATCATGCTTTTCTTAATCTCATAGGAGTGTTTCAGTGCAATCAAGTTGAGAATCAGGATCTACCAATCACGTCCCTTAAGGGCTATCATGTGAACTGCCCCTTCAGCAGAAGCTGAAAGAGCAAGGATAGTATTGCCCTCTCTAAAATCTCTGTTGCTCATGGATGCATTTGCCTCTTTGTAGGATTTGCGCCTTGAGCAAGTGTTTACTTTACCTTTCAAAAGCCTCTCCCCTCCCCCATAGTACTTGAAAAGCCTGGGACTTGGGACATAACAGTGGATAATAAATAGCTCAACAAACAGTGCCTGGTATCTGCAGCCAATTGTAGTCCACGAAAGAATAAGCCTGGCCTTGCTTATTATCCCTTCATGAATATTAGGGATCCCTGGTAGGAAGTCTGATTGAATCCTAATACCATCATCGCAAAGACCACTTTATGGAGATCTTTTCTTTGATCTAATCAACCCTGATTAGCCTTCAACCGTGAGGGAGGGAAATCAGACAGGAGACCCCAAAAAGGGAGAGAATCCCAAATCTCATTCCCCTCAACATTGCTGTGACTTATTGCCCAGCCTAGGTTCCTGGTGCCTTCTCTATCTCTGGGACTAAGTGTGAAGGACAGATGAAAAGCAACACCTTAAAAATTTAGAAGCGACCAGGAACAGGAGGAAACAGTCTTCAGGGCAGAATTACGTTTGGAGCTGACTTCATTTGCACAATGTCTTGTCCATTTAATGATTTCTAAGGGGAAAGTCGCCTACAGTTGCCACTAACCCCTTGTGATTTCCTTGAAGTCAGGAGAGCCTCTTCCTTAAAGGCTTTGAGAAAGCCACCACCCGGGAACAGCTGGGGAAACTTGAAACTTTGAACAAATATTTATAGTGCTTAATATGTGGCCAGCCACATGCTGGACACACCCTGACACCGGAGCTCTGCGACTACCTTTGGAGAGACTCTGTAAGCAAGAGGTTGTGGATCGTGACTCTAGCAAGTGGTGACTGAGCCCGGAGTTTAAGCTGAAAGCATGTGATTGAGAGGAACACCACTTCTCTGTTGAGAGACTGCAGGATATTTTCATATTATTGGCCATGGGAGGGACACTCCTGGAATTTTCATAGTAATAAAAGCCTGCCTCACAAATCACCAAATCAACTGATGACGTCTATATTTCTGGCGTTTCCTACCTCTTCATTCAGCTCTCTTACAGAATCTGGTCATTTTTTTTTTAGACTGAGGGCATTGGAAAGTGGTATTATCATAGTTATGATGGCTCATGTCCTGGTTTGTTTCAGCGGTCACCTTCACACAACCTAAAGTCACCTTGGAAGGTAGTCTTAATGAGGAATTATCTAGATCATGTTGGCATTTGAGCCTGCCTTTAGGGGGTTATCTTGATTTTGAATCGATAATACCCAGACCGCTATGGGCAGCAGCATTCCCTAGGCTGGCCACTGAGTTATATAAGAGTGAAGAAGGCTGGCAAGGAAGCCAGCAGGTAGTGTAGATGCACTTACTCTCTTTGCTCTTGTCTGTGGGTTTGATGTGACTAGCTGATTGTTTACTGCCTTGACTTCCCTGAAACAGCAGACTACACATTGGAATTGTGAGTCACATAAACCCTGTCCACTCTTTCTTGCTTTTTGTCTGGGTGTTTTATTACATGAACGGAAATGAAGCTAGAACAAAAATTTACAACGTTATAGTTATTCTAGCCAAAATATAAGAAGCTGGTGTGTTCTCATTTTCAGACCCTAGTATTTTTGGAAGGGCACCACCGTTGCAGGGCATCCTGGAGTGATTCTGTCTGAGGTTGACAGGAAGGAAACTCAAGTGTTCTGCATGGGCACTGGTGACCTCCTTGTTTGAAGTCTGCCAACTACGCCTTCATGGTAATGATCAGGTAGCCAACCTGCATCTGGCAAGCCACAGTGAAAGTAGTTCCTTAGTCATCCCTAGATTGGAAGGCATGAAGTGTGTTTCGACACTTTCTATATTCTCCTCTCCCTATGTGTGGCGCCCTGGAAAATCCTTTACTACACAGTTGACAAGGTTGCAAGCAAGCGGAATTTACATGTGAAAGAAGAGAAAGGGCCTAATAAAATGTTATTAGAATCCTTGGTTTTGCTGCCAATGCACTTCCGCTACCTCTAGTTGGAGGGATTTTGTCTTTGTTTTGTGTTGCTGTAAGAAAACACCTGGAACTCTGTGCTCTAGAGTGATTAAAAAACAAAACAAAACAATAATGTATTTCTCATGGATCTGGAAGTTGAGAAACCCTAGAAGATGAAGGTCATTGCTTCTTCTCATGGCAGAGGAAAATAGGCAAGGGAGTGAAAGCACGGGGAAGGAGGGAGGAATTTAACTTCTCTCTGTCAGAAGCCCACCCCATGGTAGCTGGCAGCTAGCCCACTCCTGGGTTAACAGCACTGTTTTATTGAGGGCAGAGCCTCCTGACCCAATCCCCTCTTTAAAGTCCCATTTATCAACATGATTGCACAAAGGATTAAGTCTCAAGCTCCTATTTTTAAGAGAGACATATCCCAACTGTAATGGGTGAGAAACCAAAGTCTCGTGACT
>NC_022012.1:70464351-70496232 GCF_000317375.1 Microtus ochrogaster | reverse complement strand
ATTATTATTATTATTAATTATTATTTTTCTGCATAGTGTTTATAAACATGGTCATTGTTGCCAGTGAGATGACTCGGAGGATCAAGGTGCTTGCCACAAGCCTGATGACCTGAGTTCAATCCCAGGATTCTCATGGTAGCAGGAGAGAATCAGCTCCCTCAAACACCCTCTGACCTCTGCTTGGGAGCCTTGCCAAATGCACCCCCCACAAACAAATGCAAAGTAAATATTAGAAATGTATTTTAATGCATAAAAGAAAACTTTTCTTTATCAGGGTTTTATCTATGCCTTTGTGAACCTAGCTTCAATCTGGAAGAAAAAAAAACAAAACTATTAACTGTGATGTTCAAGTATATCAATTTTATGAAGAATCAGGGCATAAAATGAGATTTCCACCAGTTTTATTGAGCATTAGCCATGGCCTGGGTAATACCAGATGTAAATAAACAGTTGTCTGAGGTTTTTTTTTTTTCTTTCTTTTTCCTATTTGGTAAAATTGATGCCATCATTGAAAGCTAGGTTGTTTGGTAAATTAGGCAAATTCAGTAAAGTTAGTGAACACGTGTGCCACAAAGCAGGCACACCCTGGTTGGCATTCTCTCCACCCCTTTTGTGAATTACTTGGTGAAAAATAAATTCCCTGATATCTTACACCCATTGCCTACAAAATTCACCTTTTGTTCCACAGCGTATTATGTGGGGGAAATTTAAAAACAACACTGGGGTGTCTCTCGTTATCACAATTTAATGGAGCTAGCATTGCTAATTGGAAGTGGGAGTGGCTCAGCGGAGAGTACTTTGTATTGAAGAATAAACTCACAAGTATCATCACTATGGCAGCTATCCCCCCCCCAACTTCATCTAATTACTTATCTTAGAGGTGGATTAATTATTTTTCGTTCATTTTCTGGTGCTTAGTCATGAGATGTTGTCACTCTCATGATGTCATTCTTCAAAGTGCTCTGTACATGTTTCTGATACTGCTGAGCAGCATGAGCTCACAAGTCACGCGCACACACTTGGAAATCATTCTGCTAGAAATGACATTATTGTTCAACAGCAGCAGGTTCTCCAACCCTTTCAGAAGCGCATGCACACTCATGGAGCAGAGCTCAGTGGTGTGACTAAACTCATTCAATTATTCCTCAAGCCTGCTTTGACTCAGAAATCAAGGTACAGAGTCTGTATGCACACACACACACACACACACATGTACACACACAATGTGCACACACATGATCATACACCCATGTGCACATATTATGCAATCCAACACATATGCATGTTCATGCACACACACACAAATACACAGGCACATACCACACAACATGCGCACACACACAGAACCTTTGCCTGTATAAGTTCACAGTCTGCTGTGCAGGATTTTCGGAAGCCAGTCAGGGATGATGGCAGCTTTGAAGGTTAGTGGTGAGTATCAGGTGGAACTGGGGTCTCTGGGAGGTCACACAACAATCTGTAAAGACTTTAGTCTTGATATAAAACCGGAAAACTGAGAAGAAACTAAGAAAGATGGATGAAACTAGGAAATGTTAAATGAGACAACCCAGACTCAAAAAAACAAATATTAATACTATCTTGTAGGCAGACCATAACTCCTATTTGCTATGTATGTGTATTTACACAGAGTGCATACAGCATAGACCACAGTACTAGAAAGGGAGCCATGAGAGAGGAAGGAGCGTAGCAAATTCCTGCTTTGGAGTTCTTTCCGATTTGCTTGCCGCTGCCAAGAGAGCACAGCAATTTCACATGCAGTTCGTAGCTCCTCCTCTAATGTCAGCAACAGAGCCTCAGAAATAAGCCTTGACAGGCCACTGTTAACACAACTCTGGAATTTACAAGTTGTTCGGTTCGTCACATTAATAGCCCCTCTCCTGCCCCAGTGTCCAATCCAGGACCCTGCACTGCATGCAGTTCCTCTGATCCTAGGCAACGCCATAGAAAAGCTCAATATGTCTTCTAAGACACTAAGCTCGGAGAGATGGGAGGAGACAAAACTATTGCTCTAAAAAGTCTTATTTTTTTTAAAAAAAAAAGTGTCTATCTATGTGGTGTGTGTGTGTGGACTCTCTATGACATCTGTGTGACGGTCAGAGGACAACCTCTGCTGTGGGTCCTTTCCTTCTACCCTGATTAAGAAAAGGTCATCTTGTGGTCACTCTGTACCATAGACTAGCTGGCCCTCGAGCTCCTGGGGACTCTCCCGTCTCCACCATCCATCTCACCAATGATTGCAGGCATTTGTGCTATACATTTGTCTGGGTTCTGATCTTCAAAATGAGGTCCCTGCTTTTACCCCCTGAGCCACTTCGGTCCCAGGTCTTCCTTCCCCAGTAGAAGAGCTTCATAGCCGCTGGGATGTAAGTTCCGTTCCTTCATCCTCTCCTGAGGTGGGTGGTTTCCACGAGGAAGGACAGTGCCAGAGTCTGAAGAGGTGAGGCTTGTTTGATGAGCAGCGTTATGGGTCTGACTGGTCACAGTTCTTGCAAAGAATGACGCAGGCGAATGACTTCAAACCTCATGCGGACACAGCCCTTTGGTCCCCTAGCAATCCTTTGTCTACCAGGGCAGAGGTTCAAGGAAGATCATTATTTGGTACACCTTAGACTCTGTAAGCCAAGCACTAAATTTAATGGGAAAATTACTAAATACTTTCTATGTACCTTTCAAGGGTTCAGTCTCCAAGTGTGTGCTTTGGTGTGGTTTGAGAAAAGAAAAAAAAAACCACCAAAAACGCAACTTTGATCTGCAGCAGGAATGTAATTTGGGAAAGTATGCAAAATTTGTGATGCCTAAATCTCGTTCCCCTGCCTCCCTTTGTAGACCTGACCTATTGTGCTCTGAAGTCCAGTGTAATTTCTGTTCCCTTGCTTGTTCTGATGTGCTCTGAAGTCATTCCCGAATGATGGCCTCGCTGTGCAGAAAGGGGGATCATGTCTGAGTCTGCACAGACCTGGAATTTCTGGCAAGCAGTCATCTGTGGTGTGCCTCCAAATGAGCACAGAGAGAAACCAGCGTTAGATACAGTGTTGCTTTAGATCTTTTTCTTACTTAGGCATGCCTGTAACTGGAGCACTTGGGAGGCAGAGGCAGGAGAATCGGGACTGCAAGGCTAACCTGGCCTATAAGAGACACTTTCTGAGAAAAAATAATAAAAGAAGGAAGGAAGGGAGGGAGGGAGGGAAGAAAGAAGGAAAGGAGAGGGGAGGAAGGGAGGGAGGGAGAGAGGGAGAAAGGAAGGGAGGGAAAAGGGAGAAAGGGAGGGAGAGAGGAAGGAAGGAGGAGAGAGGAAGGAAGGAGGAGAGAGGGAGAGAAACAAAAGGAGGGAGAAGGAGGAAGGAAAGAAAATAGGGAGAGAGACAGAGAGAAACATCTTGACAGATTACTGTTACTGTCTTGGGAAAGAACACGGTACTCAGGGAGGATTTGGCTCAGACTTGGACCCAATGCCAGCATGTTCTGACATCAGGAGAAGCAATTGCCCATTCTGAGCATCCATCTTGGCTAGTGAGTGTGACAATAGAGAGAGCATGAAATGCCACTAGTACCTTTAAGAACCAGGATATCTGCTGGGAAAGCAGGAAGCTCAGGTCATTTGTTCTGATGCTTTTGTGACACCAAGTGGACTCCCGTGAGAGGGTCTTGAGCCTCATCGCACACATTTATTTGGTAGTTAGTTTCTGGAGCATGGATATTTAAAGACCCTATCCAGGCAATGGAGATGGCTTAGCGGGAAAAAGACTTGAATTTGGGCATCCAAACACAAGTAAAGCCACATCAAAAGCCAGGCACAGTATTGTATGCTTGTGATCTCAGTGATGGTGGAGATGGGAGGTGGCATGAGCAGACCCATGAAAGTTTGCCCGCGATGGTCCTAGCCACCTTGATGAGGTGCTAATCAGTGAGAGAGCCTGTCTCAAACAGTAAGTAGGGGTTGCCTCAGGAGTAACACCTGAGATTGTTCTCTGCTCTAAACCCACATCACACACACACACACACACACACACACACACACACACAGACACACACATCTCTGTGCTGCTCTGCCATTGTTGCAACACCGCCACATACCTGCCACCATCTTCTGAGGCCAAAGGTTCTTTGTAGCCATTGTGTTGGTTTCCTTTTGTCCCTGTGACAAGCACCTGAGGAGAATATTTACTCTGTTCCGTGTTAGCCCGCGACCAGCAGGCGGCAGTCCTCCGGGCCTGTGGTGGGGCAGAGTGTCATGGTGGGAGAGGGTGGCAGAGCAGGGTTGCCAGCCTTGTGGCAGGTGCCAATGAGAACAACTCTAAAAGTGGCCTTCCTCCTCCTTCTCCTTTGGTTCCAGCCGGGTCATCAGCCCTTTGGGCAGTGCCACCTGCGTTCAGGAAGGGCCTTCAGCTCTGGCTCATAGGGAGTTATCTGTGGAAATATCA
Source organism: Microtus ochrogaster (assembly GCF_000317375.1). NCBI lineage: Eukaryota > Metazoa > Chordata > Mammalia > Rodentia > Cricetidae > Microtus > Microtus ochrogaster. Next base: position 70,491,793 of record NC_022012.1, on the reverse strand, counting down.
TCTCCGATGTACCCACAATCATGCTTTTCTTAATCTCATAGGAGTGTTTCAGTGCAATCAAGTTGAGAATCAGGATCTACCAATCACGTCCCTTAAGGGCTATCATGTGAACTGCCCCTTCAGCAGAAGCTGAAAGAGCAAGGATAGTATTGCCCTCTCTAAAATCTCTGTTGCTCATGGATGCATTTGCCTCTTTGTAGGATTTGCGCCTTGAGCAAGTGTTTACTTTACCTTTCAAAAGCCTCTCCCCTCCCCCATAGTACTTGAAAAGCCTGGGACTTGGGACATAACAGTGGATAATAAATAGCTCAACAAACAGTGCCTGGTATCTGCAGCCAATTGTAGTCCACGAAAGAATAAGCCTGGCCTTGCTTATTATCCCTTCATGAATATTAGGGATCCCTGGTAGGAAGTCTGATTGAATCCTAATACCATCATCGCAAAGACCACTTTATGGAGATCTTTTCTTTGATCTAATCAACCCTGATTAGCCTTCAACCGTGAGGGAGGGAAATCAGACAGGAGACCCCAAAAAGGGAGAGAATCCCAAATCTCATTCCCCTCAACATTGCTGTGACTTATTGCCCAGCCTAGGTTCCTGGTGCCTTCTCTATCTCTGGGACTAAGTGTGAAGGACAGATGAAAAGCAACACCTTAAAAATTTAGAAGCGACCAGGAACAGGAGGAAACAGTCTTCAGGGCAGAATTACGTTTGGAGCTGACTTCATTTGCACAATGTCTTGTCCATTTAATGATTTCTAAGGGGAAAGTCGCCTACAGTTGCCACTAACCCCTTGTGATTTCCTTGAAGTCAGGAGAGCCTCTTCCTTAAAGGCTTTGAGAAAGCCACCACCCGGGAACAGCTGGGGAAACTTGAAACTTTGAACAAATATTTATAGTGCTTAATATGTGGCCAGCCACATGCTGGACACACCCTGACACCGGAGCTCTGCGACTACCTTTGGAGAGACTCTGTAAGCAAGAGGTTGTGGATCGTGACTCTAGCAAGTGGTGACTGAGCCCGGAGTTTAAGCTGAAAGCATGTGATTGAGAGGAACACCACTTCTCTGTTGAGAGACTGCAGGATATTTTCATATTATTGGCCATGGGAGGGACACTCCTGGAATTTTCATAGTAATAAAAGCCTGCCTCACAAATCACCAAATCAACTGATGACGTCTATATTTCTGGCGTTTCCTACCTCTTCATTCAGCTCTCTTACAGAATCTGGTCATTTTTTTTTTAGACTGAGGGCATTGGAAAGTGGTATTATCATAGTTATGATGGCTCATGTCCTGGTTTGTTTCAGCGGTCACCTTCACACAACCTAAAGTCACCTTGGAAGGTAGTCTTAATGAGGAATTATCTAGATCATGTTGGCATTTGAGCCTGCCTTTAGGGGGTTATCTTGATTTTGAATCGATAATACCCAGACCGCTATGGGCAGCAGCATTCCCTAGGCTGGCCACTGAGTTATATAAGAGTGAAGAAGGCTGGCAAGGAAGCCAGCAGGTAGTGTAGATGCACTTACTCTCTTTGCTCTTGTCTGTGGGTTTGATGTGACTAGCTGATTGTTTACTGCCTTGACTTCCCTGAAACAGCAGACTACACATTGGAATTGTGAGTCACATAAACCCTGTCCACTCTTTCTTGCTTTTTGTCTGGGTGTTTTATTACATGAACGGAAATGAAGCTAGAACAAAAATTTACAATGTTATAGTTATTCTAGCCAAAATATAAGAAGCTGGTGTGTTCTCATTTTCAGACCCTAGTATTTTTGGAAGGGCACCACCGTTGCAGGGCATCCTGGAGTGATTCTGTCTGAGGTTGACAGGAAGGAAACTCAAGTGTTCTGCATGGGCACTGGTGACCTCCTTGTTTGAAGTCTGCCAACTACGCCTTCATGGTAATGATCAGGTAGCCAACCTGCATCTGGCAAGCCACAGTGAAAGTAGTTCCTTAGTCATCCCTAGATTGGAAGGCATGAAGTGTGTTTCGACACTTTCTATATTCTCCTCTCCCTATGTGTGGTGCCCTGGAAAATCCTTTACTACACAGTTGACAAGGTCGCAAGCAAGCGGAATTTACATGTGAAAGAAGAGAAAGGGCCTAATAAAATGTTATTAGAATCCTTGGTTTTGCTGCCAATGCACTTCCGCTACCTCTAGTTGGAGGGATTTTGTCTTTGTTTTGTGTTGCTGTAAGAAAACACCTGGAACTCTGTGCTCTAGAGTGATTAAAAAACAAAACAAAACAATAATGTATTTCTCATGGATCTGGAAGTTGAGAAACCCTAGAAGATGAAGGTCATTGCTTCTTCTCATGGCAGAGGAAAATAGGCAAGGGAGTGAAAGCACGGGGAAGGAGGGAGGAATTTAACTTCTCTCTGTCAGAAGCCCACCCCATGGTAGCTGGCAGCTAGCCCACTCCTGGGTTAACAGCACTGTTTTATTGAGGGCAGAGCCTCCTGACCCAATCCCCTCTTTAAAGTCCCATTTATCAACATGATTGCACGAAGGATTAAGTCTCAAGCTCCTATTTTTAAGAGAGACATATCCCAACTGTAATGGGTGAGAAACCAAAGTCTCGTGACTTTGGGGGTCAAAAGGAACTGTGCGTTTACCTAGTTGAGTCTCCGTCTACAGTTTGAATCTGTGGCACAGCAGCTACACAGGCAGCGCTGGTCCCTAGACTCGTGTGTGATTCTCTTGATGACGGGAAGCTTGCTAACAAAAGACCACGGTCAGGTTTGAAGGGAACTTAAGCTAATAAAACAACATCTAATGCATGATTAATATTTAATAAACAAACAGACCTCTTTAATAAAAATAGCTGCTTTTTTCAGTTGCTCACTTAAAGTCTTGCTGTGCTAAGGGCTTAGCTGCGTGACACATACTGACTTACATAATTCAGAAGAATTTCAAAGGGCGATCCCATGGCTCCTGTTTCACAGGTAAAGAAGCCAGGGTTTAAGTGAGTCGGCCACAGTGTTCCTTTAGTTTATCCCTAGATACTACCAATGACAGGATCCAGGAGACTTTCCTTATAGGACAACATGCTTTAGAACATAAGGAAGCAGATTCTGAAAATCAAAGCTGGGTAGACAACACCAAGCTTTTCAAAGACCCAGTGAGCTTATATTTTGTCTTATTTTTAGAAATATTTGGGACAAACACAAGACAACTTTTGAAATACAATAATAGTAAAATATAATTAAGACTAGGAGACTAGAAACACAAATTATAGATTCAATTGCAAACTTTGACCAAATTAAAAATGTATTATCCAGGGCTGGTGAGGTGGCTCTTTGACAAAAGAGCTCTCAGGTGAGTTTGGCCTCCCAGACCAACATGGCCGAAGGAGTAGTCTGGTTCTGATGTAATCCAAGTCTAGGCCTTCACATGCATTTTATCTGACCAGCCGGAAACTCAGGCTTTACCCAGTTTCCTCCTGAGGTTAGATCATTGCCTAGAGATGTCAAGGAACTTAGGAAAATGAAGTGCGTATGGGAGACTTTTGTGCTACCAACGGGTGCAACTCGGGGCAGCCGGAGTGGAGGTGTGTAGACAGTAGGGTGTAGGGAAAGAGATACAGAGCACCACGCCCTGTCTGACAGATCTCCCTCCCTGTACCTCCTGTGTTGGACAGCCTGGAAGATTTTTGATTTCTGTCCTTTGGGAATTTGGGGGACAGGTGGCATCGTATAAACTTTCATCATATAAACTTGGCTGTTGGGGATTACTTCAGCATCCAGTCCTACAGAATTCCATGAGGTCAGGGATGATGCTAGGAGTTCTAACCCTGCATCACTTGGCTGTGTCCCCTGGCAACTAACCTCCAAGCCCTTACGGCTTTTCAGTTGTCACCTGATTAGCAGCAATCCTGGAGTAGGTGACAGGGGCTTGCTACAAGTAGCCAAACGTGTTCTCCTTTTACCTCGATTGCTCTTACCCCTAAGGAAACTGAGGATTTTAAAAACTCAATGCCAGGAATGGATGAGGACCAAATAGATGTTATTATTTATTTATCATAGTATATCACTTCTTATTTTAGTACACATCTCTTATCATCACAGAGCCGTTCTCAATCAAACCTAAAACACTGTCCTTATCAGAAAGAATCTTCAGTAGAGTTTCTGACACCGAGGCCGTTATTCAGGATGACACAGATGAGCGTGGACAACAGGACTCTTCTGAGGCCTAGAGAACCAGTCTGTTCCTTTGGCTAAGATGTGAAGGAAGTCTCTTTTTGGAAGAATGGGCCTTTGAGCTGAGCTGAACTGAATAGGCCCTGGAAACAGATGGATGAAAGATGCCAGGCAAAACACGACTAAAACAATTTATCTCTTTCTTTGAAATTGTGTGATGTGCCTCAGTTTCCTGTGTCTGTGGCTGACCCACACTCTTGGTGCAGAATAGGAAGTGTAATGGCAAGGTATTCTTGGGTTAGGTCTGAGGAGCCTCAAGCAATCAATTACCAGTGTACAGTCTCCTAAGGCACAGGCAGCTCCAAGCACAAACAACACCACAGGGCTCTTTTCTAAATGAATTTCACTAGTTTGCCCCAGTTAATATTAATAAACCTGAGGTTATATGCTTCTACGCATCAGAGCATGCAGATAATAGCATCATGGCATTTTCTAGTTGAAATGGACCCTGGGTACTTTCAGTCCAATGGTCTCGCTGGAGAGACCAGGGAACAGAGGTGAAAGAGAGCCGAGAGTAAGGTGCACAGAGCTATATCCAAAGTAGGTCCTGAACCTGGAATCCCTGAGGAAGACCCATCACAACTGTCTGCCATCTTCACCTTCTGCGCACCTCCCTAAGAAGCACAGTGTAGTAGAGAGACTATTGAGTCAGTCAGTGGGAGAACTGCGATTTAAACTCCTGAGTGCCTCTGGCCTCTCACTTCATCCGCATCGCATCCATTTCCTAGCGAAAGCGGATGCCTGGTCTTGTTCTACAAAGGAAAGGCAGGACAAAACAGTTTCTGCCACGTTAGCAGCACCGTCGTCCTGTTGAATCGGTTCCGACTTGGACTAGATCCCAGTGATAATGACTCTTGGTGCTCTCTGCCTCTGAACTCGTTTACAGACCTCACCGAGCCCACTCCATACTAGACTGTTGCAATAACTACACGGATAATAAATAAACAGACAACAAAGTCCAACCAACGTTGAATGTTTCGGAAAGTCTGGCTCCAAGAATCCCATGGATGCCAAAAACCCCCAGGTTCTCTAGGCTCGTCTATAAATTAGGGCGTGGTGCAGGAGTAATCTATGCATGCCTTCCCTGCCTCTGCAACCAGCTCTAGCCTGTTATTTTGTTGCCAGTGCAATGTGGACGTTATATAAACATGTGTTACATTGTTTGCATAGTGTTTAGGAAGTGATGACAGGAAGAGGCTTTATCAATACAAATGGACTGGATCCTAAACAGTTTTCCAACTGCATTTTACTAAACCTCCAGGTGTAGAACCCTTGAATACAAAGCTAGTGAACCCTGCCCCTAGCTTCAAGCCTGGCCCTGGGAGGATCCAGTAAGCTTGGTTCTCCTATAGTGTACCTGTCTTTGTCCTTGCTGATAGACACCATTTTAAGTCCATCTGTGTCTTTAAGGAACACCAATCACCCAGAATTCCATATGTTCGGCATATAGAATGATAGTCACTTACCATACCCCTTCCACTGATAAAGTAAGTCAGTCTTCAGAGTTCGTTTCCATTTCTTGTCAGCTAACCAAAACCTCTGTTTTCACCTACATGAAACCTTCTGGACACAGGACTAATAAATCACATTTCCAGTAGTCCCAGAATAGGTTGGCTTGGATGAAAAAAGAAAAAACACCAACAAAAGAGTAGGGTGAGGGTAGCAACATGAAGGACATTTGCTGTGTTAGGCTGTCACTAGGTCCCCACTGAAACCAAGAAAAATTACAGTCAATAAAACAACATTTTTCAAAACATGACACTACCCTTAAATTTACCCTGAGAGAGAAATGGGTTTGGAAAGTAATATTTGAGGGTACCCCATGCTTCAAACACTCAATATCATAAATTGAGTTACATCATTAATTTATAATAGAATAATTGTTTTGTCTCAACAGTCATTTCCCTGGCTCTGACATTAATTTTCTTCTTCATTTTCATCATCTGAACATCCTGGCACTTACAGCACCCCCTACACCGTACCCGAACCTCTCCACTCCTGCAGCAGACACACAAAAGTGATTCCGACAGGTTGGCGCACGAGGGCTGTTGGCTGTCCTTTGTGATCATGAAAGGAACGGGAAAAAGGCAGCTAATATTGATTGCGGTTGACTGCCAGCACTGCCCTCAGGAGTGTAGCTGGGTGTTTCGTGTCATCTTCCCGCCAATCCTGTAAGGTGTATGGCACCGTTATGCTTATTTTGCCTACGAGGAACTGAGGAAAGATCAGTGAGGAGCGATCAGTTTTTCCGAAGCAAAGAAAACACCAGCCTTGAGTGGGCTTCACAGTTACAGGGTGCACCGAAATGTGCTGGAGTACTATTCCTTTCCTAGAACACCCAAAGTGAGCATTACCTTAAATGTGCCTAAGGAGCAAAAGGCAGGGAAAGTGACGTGAAATAGCTCTTTGAGGTTAAACATGTCTTCAAAAGAGGAATGTGGTGTGTGCGTGCGCATATGTGTGCACATGTGTGTGTGCTCATGTGTGTGTGTGTGTGTGTGTGTGTGTGTGTGTGTAGCATATATGGACATGTGTGTGATGTACTCAGTTTGGGCACAGGAGGACGTCACGTGATTTACTCTATCACTCTCTCTCTTATCCCCTTCAGAAAAGGTCTCTTTCTGAATCTGGAGCCAGGCTGCCATCCGGCAAGCCCCAGTAATCCCTATGTCTTGGACCCTCACAGCACCGAGGTCACAGGACTGTTTGCATGTGACCACATCTGGCTTTTGATTTGAGTGCTGGAGATTCAGACGGAAGCACTGGTGCTTGCATAGCAAGTGGTTGCCCACCTCCTAAACCCCATGTCTTTTGTTTTTATTTTAATCATCGGTCCATTTAGATTCCCGGTCCACCTTATGCTGTTCTGTTTACTCTACATAACATTTCTAACTATTCTGATAGTCCTGCTTCGGGAAGAGCAGATCTCCTGGTGCCAACCCCAACTCTGTCACTCTTGTGCTACACAGAGGCACTTGCTTAATCTTTCCTAGTGTCAGTTGCAAAACATTGGTACTAAGAGGCCGGTATTCACAGGGATGGATTGATCCCAGCATAGAGACAAAGAACTGCTTACACACTAATCCTGAAGACTGTAAGGAAAAGCCGCTTGTTGGGATGCCCGAGATTTGATACACAAAGACTTCATCTTGCTCTCAACCTGTAGGAAGGGAGCCCCAGGTAATTGGACGTCAGAGGGGGAAAAGCCTACATGAAGCCTAATGATAACAATAACCAAAAACAAAAAAAACAAAACAGGCCACTGTGAAGCAGCTCCATGACACTAAAAGCTCGTTAAGATCTGTGTCCCAACTATCATCCTCCTAATTGAACAGTTACACAAATAGACGTATGGTACGATCGTGACTCTAATTAAGGCTCCGACCTCAGAATCTAGGAAAAGCCTGTGCACGTCTCCCTCTCCCTTTAAATAGCTGCTTTGGATGAGCTCTGGGGAAACATAGTGGCCTGTTAGGGCTCCACTGGACCAATGGGGAATCATGCACAATTCTTTCTTTTACGCTATGCATCCCCCTGTCTACATCTTTCTTTTGAGTTCTGGGACTGAGATGGTGTGGCAAAAAAGGGGACGTGACAGCTGCAATACTGGCATCTGATGCTCCGCTCTAACCCCCTTTCTCCAACGCCCTCCACTGTCACCTTGGCCCACAATGCTCCGGGTCTGAGAATGTTGGCTGCTGTTCCTGAGCTAAGTTCTCTCCCTGTTGGCTCACTCGCTTCCTTGATGATTAACTAAATGAGATGAAATATTTAGGGGCTGAGGTGGTGGCTCCCTCACTAAGGTGCTTTCTCTGCAAGTGTGAGGACCCAGGTTTAATACACAGAACCTATGGTAGGGTGCATTCCTTGCCTATATATACGCATGAATCCTAGCACTGGGAGGGCAGACGCAGGTGGATCCGTGGGGCTAGAATCAAGCAGCCTAGCTCACTTGGCTAGTTCCAAGTCAGTGAGAGGAAAAGGTAGATAGCAACAAAAAAAGAAAAACATTAGAGTTTGTCCTCTGGCCTTTGCACACATGCATCCGTACACATGTGTGCACAAGTCTTCACGGACGTGTGACTCTGCACACACATAAACATGCATGCACACATGCCCATATAATGAAGTATTTTTCTGGCCTGTATATACACATGCATATCCGTATAAACTCCGAGCGGAGAATTCTAGCAGACAAACAGTTCTGAGTTGCTCTGAGCGCTTTGTCTTTCCTGTTGCCTTGACCTTCACAGAGAAGGGGATGCTGTTGCCCACAGGAGGTAACCTTGGGAGGAGGAGTGAAAAATATCAAAGGTTGTTTTTGAATAATGGAGAGTCCATTGGGTTAGAGGAATTCTAAAGAGAGGGGTGAACGCGGTCAAATATTTGTACACAGCATATAGTCAGAGTGCCCGCTTCCTCTCACACGCTGGTCCCCTTGATGCTAATGGAAGTCACGATTTTCGTCAGCAGGAGCCCAGATAAAACCCCCAGTGCATATAATTTGAACTTGAAGTTGACCACCTCCATGAATTCTTTTTCCTTCCTTCCTAAACAAAGGGCCTATTTTGAGGAGAGTACGACACAGGTACCTAGGAGAGCCTGGTGACCTGGAATTCCTTTAGATCCACTGTCCCCTCACATCTGTGTGGCACAGCTTTCTGCAGGGGACACTTAGATGGAAGAGAACCCAGCACACCAGGAGACGGAAAGTCACATTACATAAAGAAAAAGTCAGTTTAGAGAGAGGCCTCCTCCCCTCTCGGGATTTCAAAAAAGTATTTTTAACACTTTAAAAGTGAAAATTGGTGGCCTTTTGTTGAGCCATAGAAGAGTCCTTATCTCAACTCCACATACCTATCCTGTCCCCTGATGAGCTCGGACAACCTTCAAAATTACTAAGAACCCAATGGGCAGAACATTCACGAAAGTGTCCTGGAAACCAAAAGGCGTCTTAGCAATGTAAACACACCCAGATCCTGCTGGTGGGATTCGGTTTACAAAAATCCCGAGAGCTGTGACTGACACTAAGCCACCTCCACTATCTTGCTTTCTTAATAGATGGGTGCACTTTATCAGTTGTGATCTGCATGGGATTCCCTTGCGCAACCTCTAATCCAATACAGATGTGCATGTGAATGCTATCTCCTATCTTCGGGGTCTGGTCTCATCGTTGACATCCTTAGTAACAGCCAGGAGTCTTTTTCAGAGCTGAAATTGACACGTGGTTCATAAAGGGACCGCCACTGTATACTTAAGGTCTTCTCTCATCACACTTCTGGTTGATGTAACTGTCAGTCCCTGCTGGGATGCCAGAGGCTCAGGGAGATACATTCTAGGACATAGGAGAGGATGATTAGATATTTTCAAAGGTGATGAGGGGAAATAGTAGGAATTCATACAAATCCTCACGGCCCTACACTTCCCCTAGCACACAGTCAGTGCCCTCAAAGGGGGCAGTGGTTGAAGATATGTATGCAGTTATTTTAAGATTTGACTTTCAAGGATCTTTAGGGATGGCTCAGTAGATAGGAATGATTGGCTCTTACTGAGGGCATGAATTTGGTTGCCAGCGCTGATCCCAAAGAGCTCACCACCTTCAGTAACAACAGCTCTAAGGGATTCGATGCCCACTTCTGACCTCCATGGGAAGCTGCACACACGTGGCAGTACAGAAACAAATTTAAAAATCCTTAAAAGAGTGGTTCTTAGGTAAAGCATGGTGACTATAATCCCAGTGCTTGAAAGGTGGAGGAAGAAAGATCAGGGAGTCAAACTCAGTTTCAGCAAGATAGCAGGTTCAGGGTCACGCTGGCCTTAGAAGGGACTACAGGGACTTATTCCTAGATGATACTGGAATGAATGGCAGATGCTTGTTCATATCATAGCTCAGGGAACTTTGCACCCCACATATGAGGTCTGATAATTGAACATGGGAATAAAATAAACTGGCGACATTAGAGGTTTCTGCAGATGATACAAGCAGAGTTCAGTCCCAAGTCAGCACATATGACCTGAGGTCTTTCTGTCAGAGCTTCCTGTGTTACATGTGACCTCATGCAGTCTTGGCTCCTATGTTGTCCCTCATCACACCAGGAAATGCCAGCAAACACTGCCCGAAACACGTCATCTCAGATTCAGGACTTCTACTTGTCAAGAACTGGCTGGTATTCACTCTACAGAATCCTCTGCCCTAAAGTAATGTGATGATTGAATTGCAAAAAGCAAAGAGTGTAATATTTTCCTATCTTTTTTTCCTCAGCAAAAAAGTATCAGATTAAGTTTATCTTTGGACTGCATTGGATTAGAATGTCTGATTTTAAAAACTGCTGTTGGGTTGCTGACTTGAGTTTCATGGAAAAAATTATTTTGTGAATTTTGCCTTGAGACGAGGACAGAATTTCCCACAATTTCTGGAAAAGGGCTTCAACATCCTTTTGCCCTTTCATGCTGCCTCTTTCTGAGAAGTGATGCTCTCAGCATTGATTATACAATCAAAACAGTGATCACCTCTGAAAAGCACTGGAGATCCTCTGCCCGCCAGCATCCGATGTTCAGCAGCCAGGAGTGAATTCTTTGTGCAAAAACAGACGCATTCTTCTCACTAGTATGAAAATTAGCTTTCATCACTAATAAACCGTATACTTTTGTATGAATGAAAGAATTACCTTTAGAATAAGCTTGTGATTTTGTATCTGTAAATGTTTGATTTGTGTACCTGTTTTATATTCCTATATAATCCAAGGTTTTGTGACAATTTCTTTGACACAAAAGGGGTGACGAGTGGGAAAAGTTTTTAGAACCCCAGCTGAGCATGATAGACTAAGGGTTCCACTTTCATTTCCCCCAAAGGTCTCAATGTTACCCCCAAACCTCTCTGGGCTGTGAGTGCGGGTGGCTGTTTCATAGCTGAACCTCAGTTCTCTAGAGCAGAACCATCGTTCAGGCTCTGGCCTTCTCTCATACACTAATGAAGAACCCAGCCATCATATGGGCGAGTGAGGTGGCTCAGAGTGCGATGCTTGCTAATACTGACTAGAGTTTCAACCCTGGAATCCACATGGTAAAAGGATAGAACCAACTCCCAAAAGTTGTCTGGCCTTCCCGATGATAAACAAACAAACAAACAAACCAACCAACCATCTTAATGATGGTTAGCACCATCTTAATGGGCCAGCACACTGCATACCTATTTTGGCTGAATGTAGGGAAAGTTACCCTATATTTTTGCCCAAAGGTTTGACCAACACATTTCATTACTGGAAGATGAGGGTTGGCACAGCCTCAAGGGAATCAAGTTTCTCATCACCTTTGTATGTTTGTGTACACACTTAGACTTTCTGTTGATGAGCAAGGTGTATGCCTACTGTTCCAGAAATGACTGTGCCCTTCCTTGCTCTCTTGGTTGTTGACCAGTGACAACAGTCATCAGGCTTAGAGTAGCTTTATCACAGATTCCATTTTCTGGCCCTGTCAGCAGGTGATTACTGTAACTCCTCTCCCACCTCTCTCTAAATCACTGAATTTACAACACTAAACTCAACAGGAAAGACTCAAGACATTTCTGTTCTGCTTGCCAAGTTCCCACGAGGGCCAGCCCATTTGGATGGAACACCCTCAGGTGCCTTGGCACAGCCAGCTCTGTTCCAGGTCCAGGTTCTGAGGTTTCTTTGAAAGTATAGGTGTGGGTGGTAGGTACTTGGAAACAGATTCATGAGTTATGGGGACTTCCTGCCAGGAGTCCATGACAGGGCTAAGGACAGAACTGTGGCGTTTTTGTTTTCTCAAACTTTGCCCTGTCCAGGAGGAGAAGCAGAGTCAACAGAAGCCATTGGACTTAGTAGATGAAGCACACAGATGTGAATCACATCCTTCCACCCCACCCCGTTCCAGAGAGGCTCACACTGTGTGTATCTGTGCATGCATTCATGTGCGTGTTTGAGGTGCATGTGTGTTGGAGTGTCATTTCTCATGGCCCTTCCACATTTTATCTGGGATAGCATCACTCGTGGACCTGGAGCTTCACCTAGTATGCTAGACTAAGGCCAGGGAGCTCCAGAGATCCATCTGCCTCTGCCCACCTTCTCATAAGCAATGAGAGCACAGGTGGGCACCATCACACATGGCCTTTTATATATGACCCAAACTCAGGTCCTCACATTTGCAAGGCAGTGCTTTCCTGATTGAATCACATTCTCAGACCAGAGGCTTACACATCTATGCAGCCATAAATCATGCAGGAACCTTATTACATGGAAAATCTGATATGCTAGATCTGGAGTTATCTTAAGATGCTCTAGCTGTCCTAAGACCCCAGAGGTGTTGACGCGGGTCATAACCATAACCACATTCTGAGCAACAGGGACAAAGCTCTATGCACAGTGTAACCAGCATGTGAACTGATGAAGAACTCATCACCCTTAAAAGACAGACAGACACACTCAAATAGCCACTCTGCAGGGACTCATGGTGATGCTGAGGGCCGTGAACCTGGGGACAGTCCTGGGATAGGTCTCAGAGATGGTGAGAAGGGCAGGAAGTGAGCAAAGAATCTCAGGCAGAATCCAGAGCCGAGGGAAAGAAAGGATCTGTACATCTTCCCTGTGGGGGCAGATACCTGACAAATGGCCCATTCACACCCAAGCCCCCAGAGAAAAGGTAAGAATGGGTCATAAGGAAGCAGGATACGTTCCAGCGTCAATAAGCAGTCGCTCTCATCTGAGGGCGCTAGGCTTTCTTTCTGCTGGGCAATGTAGTTCGAGCCTTGGAAACCAGATTGTGGCGGTGCTCTGGAATGAAGGCGCCGGGAGCCAGAAGAAATCATGAAAACTGCCATGCTCACTTACTGGCTTTTCTTGGAGCCTCATCTTCTGTTTCTTACACATCGACCAGAATGCAGTTTGGGCGTCTGCTTTGCATTTTTCTCACTGTGTATTTTCTCTCCTTGATGAACCTAAAACCCGGAGTGACAGAATGAACCCAGGCAGCTGGTCAGTCTCCCCCTGCTCCAGGTTCCTTCCTTCCCTGTGTTATGTCAACCCATCCTGTGGCCCCTTCCATCCAGAGATGAGATGCTAACCCATCAAAAGGCCCAGAACAGGTCTTCCCGTGAGTTTCACCTTGATAAGAAATTGGCCTGGGTCTCACCCCACCCCCGGAACTCCAACAAGGTTGTGAACACAGTGTAGAGACGCCACATAGTGACGGTAGGCAGTGACCAGTGGCAGGCCCAGCAGGGGCTCCAATCTGGACCTCAGAGAGGAAGCTGAGGCAAGTAGGTGAAACAAATTCCTCAGGTCAGTGACTCCTAAACTTGGGATGCAAACCCAGTGTGTCCGGTCTCAGAGGTCTTGTCCATCTTCCTCCTGTAAGCCTGTTTTCTCACTTGTTAAGCAGAGGTGAGTATCTGTGATCTGCCAAATCTCCTCCCAGCTCTAATAGTCTGGATGCGGCCACTTTGCCCCCCAAAACCAAAGCATTTTGCTTCTAGTGTCTCTCCAGTGCTCACCATTGGGTTTAATTATATTGAAGCCCGTGTTTCACTGTAGCCATCAATGTTCTTTTCATGGCAGTTTAGTTTGTTCTGCCACAGTGGGGTTAGCTGGGTGAGGGCACCTTATGTGCCATTCTGCGGGGCATGTACACCGCCAGGCGGATCGTGTAACTCTGCTGCAGGTTGCCATATTTTACCTCGATGCCAAATCCGCTGTTTGTACTGGAACAGCACCAGATCCCTAGACACTGACATCAGTAACCTTTGGCTGAGTGTATGTTTCTGGCCCTGTGCCAAAGCCCGGCACCTTGTGCAGAGGAGTTTTGAAGGTGAAGAGCACAGGGGTTCATGTATGACACATTAGCGTTGTCTCAGGTGTCTGTGGGGCAGTGTTTCAGGACCCCCAAGGGGTCAACATCTGAGGATGCTCAAATCTCTGTGTCAGTTGGTCCAGTAACCATGTAAAAATGTGTGCACATATCCTTAATAATTTAAATCATCTGCAAGACGACTTACAATACTCCATGTGATGCAAATGCTATCTAAATAGTTGTTCTACTGTGTTGGCTTAGGGAATGATAACACGATAAAATGTCTATACATGCTCAGTGCATACACACTATTTTAAATAATGTCGTGGTAATTCTCTGTCTCCTTAGATGTGCGACTCACATGTATGGAGGCTGCTGTATTTTTCTCACCTGTCCTTTTGAAGTAAACATACCCTTTTCAGGATCTGTTGGTCTGCAGGCTTAGTCCTCAGATCACCAGAATTCAACTTAGTGGGTTGGTTGCTTGGTATCCTTTAAGATTTATTTCTGTTCTGTAACTAATGTGTAGGTGTGTGTATCTGAATGTGGATATGTGCACATGAGTATAGATGTCCTCAGAGGCCAGAGACACCAGATCACCCTGGAGCTGGAATTACAGGCAATGGAGCTTCCCACCACGGGTGCTGGTACTGAACTCTGTGTCCCTGGAAGAACAGAACTTGCTCCGACCCCTGAGCTATCTCTCAGCCCTGGTTGGTTGGTTTTAAGAGAGGGTCCCTATGTGTAGCCCAGGTTAACTCTGAGCTTACAATGTACCATCCTGCCCCAGACTTCCAAAGGCTGGATTACAGGCATGCAACACCATGCACAGATGGTTTTTTGTTTTGTTTTGTTTTTGTGTAAAACTTTAAACAATAAAGCATAACACAGTGTACATGTGACCCTCAGAATCAGAAACAAACTCTCCCTGTACAATGGAAGACTCACAACAGAGTAAACTAAACAAAACATGATTGCCCCTATGTTTACCGTCAGCCTCCCTTATATGCAACTAAATCAGACCAGCTCAACCAGGTAGATTCTTAATCTTCTTAACAATGACCCGTTGCTGAATCTCATAGCAGCCTGACAATCTGAAGCCCACAAATGGATGGACAGTTTTGAGAAGAGAAGTGGGGGTCCCGTCCCGGCATGCCATAGGGTGCCCAGCATAGCTTCTTAGCCACAAAGAACAGCAATATGGGGCGTGAATCAGAAGTTCTCTAGGCGCCTATACAGCCTGTCTTGTGGTTTCCATATGACCATAAAAGGTGATTCTGAGCTTGAGCTGCCCTGCTAAACCGACTCGCTATGGTTTACAACATGAAAAGCCAGAGACATCTTGCTCCTTTGACACAGGGTGCTCTGGGAGACTTGAAAGTCTATGACTCCCCCACATCTTAGCCCAGAGCTGTGCCTAGCTGTGAGATAAGTCAGACTAATAAAGCAGACAGGGTCAAATGTGCCATCCCTGTGGCCAGCCACACAGAGAGACACACCGTCTTCAGCTGGCCCCCAGACTCCACGCCTGAGTCAGCCGCTCTGAGGTATTGCATGATATTCAAATTCCTACCAGCATCGTGCCCAGACCAGTCTATCAGGGTCAGACCTGGAACTGAGTGCTGCGCCGGGCGATTTTCAGTTTGGAGGTGTCTCATCACTGATGCTGGAGTAGGTTTCCTTTCAGAGAAGAATGAAACAAATTGTCTTCATTTGCTTTCTATTGCTGTGATACAGACCATGACAAAAAGCAACGTGGAAAGGAGAGGGTTGATTTGGCTTACTCTTTAAAATCACAGTTCATTATTGAAGGAAGCCAAGACAAGAACTTAAGCAGGGCAGGAACCTGGAGGCAGGAACTGAGGCAGAAACCATAGAGGCGTGCTGTTTACTGGCCTGTCCCTCCTGTCTTGCCCAGTTTGCTTTCCTATATACTCAGGACCACCTTCCCCAGAATGGCACTGCGCACAGTGAGCTGGACCTTCCCACATCAATGATCAGTCAAGAAACTGCCCCATACGCTTGTCTGCTGGTCACCTGGTGGAGGCATTTTTCTCCTTTGAGGTTCTTTCTTCTCAGATGTCTCTGGCTTGTATCAAGTTGATGAAAAAATTAGCCAACATATGCATACTTTAAATTACCTTTGCTATAGTTTTAAAAATTTTTTTGGAATATATGTGTATGGGTGGGTGTTTTGCCTGCATGTATGTCTGTGTGTTGTGTTCCTGGCACTGGCAGAAGACAGAAAAGAGCTTTGGATCCCGTGGCACCGGAGTTACAGATGGTTGTGAGTCTCCATCTGGGTGCTAGAAATGTAACCCAGGCCCTCTGGAAGAAGAGTTGTCCGTCTTAACCGCTGAGCCATCTACCCAGCCCCCTTTCTCACCTTGCCTACCTTGCAGGTTTAAACATCAGATTCTCCATGACTTAAATAACTGGGAAATGTCAAATGCCGGTAGCATGCTTGGAGGAACTGACACAGCCCTACTGCTACAGCGTTTTTAGGAATAAGCATCTTAAGTGTTTGTTATTTATATGCTTCTGTTGCTAGGAAGATTAGCCGATTTGTTATACGTTGCTAATTTTGTTCCTGATACCCACCCGAGGCCATATTTGTCCGTATGTTTATGCACATGTGGTAGGCCTTGTTTTTTGTTTTGCTGGATTTCTTCTTGTAATGTTTGATGTGTCATCCCACCTAAATTGTTTTGTGTAGAGTGTTCCGTAAACTATAATTATCATCAACAGCAAGTTTTGAAAATTTAATTTTCTTACCATTGTATGAGTATATGAGAGGAAGGAGGGTGGGGGGGATGGAGCAGTGGGTCGAGATGAACAGACTCACACGTAGCGAACACTGGAACATATGCCTGGAGGTCAGAAGACAATCTTGGAGAGTCGGTTTTCTCCTTACATCTTTTTGTGTGTTTCAGGGACTAAGATCAGG
The DNA here is from genome assembly GCF_000317375.1 of Microtus ochrogaster. NCBI lineage: Eukaryota > Metazoa > Chordata > Mammalia > Rodentia > Cricetidae > Microtus > Microtus ochrogaster. The sequence goes on along the minus strand of NC_022012.1, from coordinate 70,474,835 downwards.
TCATCAGGCTTTGGAGGCCGGTGGTCCTTACCCACTGAGCCATCTTGCTCCCCCCCTCACACACCTTGAAAGTGTTATGGCAGAAAAGTACTGCCTTGGCGTTGGAAATGGTAAAGATTGGCTAAGAATAATGCTATCCTTCAGGTTTGTATTTCTCTTGGACCCGACTCCTGATGAAACACTTGTACATCTTTTCCCATGCATAATCTTCACTAGGACAGTCTGCAGTAGGTATCAGAATCGTTCTGTCTCCTTGGGCCAATGAAATAGCTCAGGTTAGGGCACTTGTCATCAAGCCTGATGACCTGAGTTGGATCCCCCAGAACCACGTGGTGAGAGAGAAAACGGACTCCCAAAAGTTGTCCTCTGATGTCTACACATGCTCCATGGACCCCATACACACAAATGAATCAATAACTAAACCTTAAAATCATTACTTTTACAAAGGCACAAACAACTGTGGAATCGCACACATGAGCGAGAGCTGAGCTTTAAATACAGGTCTGGCTTGATGTCCGTTTTTATTCTCCGTCTTTTACATGGAAACTGGACTTCAACGGCTGAGGTAGCAGAGTGGTTCCCCTTGCTGGGCCATGATGATTGGAAGATCCATGCAATCCCATGGCTCGCTCCCCATGATTTTAAATCAGCACCGGCCTGGGTGTATTGGGAACCAAGTTTCAAACCCAAGGTGCGGTCCTGAGATGTTTTAATCACCGCTTTCTCCTTTCTCTTTGATGTCTTCTTGTTGGCGACAGCCTAGCCATTTGTTACGTGCCCAATTAAGTAAGCCGTCTTGTAGTCTTTTGTAGAATGTGGAAACTTCTCGTTTTATGCTTGTGACTCCGCTTCACGGAGCCGACAGGAGAGATGGTAGGAAAGGTTACAGTTCCTCGGTTTCTCTATTATCATTCTCCACCCAGAGCTTGTCACCGATTTGGGTGTCGCGGTGACAGTCATTTTGAGGCCTCATGAAAGCCTACGTACTCCCCAGTCATGCAGACAGCCCCTGACCTTTGCAGCTGGGGATAATGACCAAGGCTGTGGCACAGTGACCTTTAGGCCAAGAGTGGGTGGCGGCACTTTCTTTTCTATGACAGTAATTCGGCTTTGCCTCCCTCTGTCTATATTTTTAATTGGAAGCGAGTGTATGGCGTGAGGCTTCCTGGTTATCCCCCCCCCCCCCAGAACTCCTGAGTGGAAAGGTTCTGTGTGACTGGCTCTCGTCATAAAGCAATGCTCGCCATGCTAAGCTGGGAGTCATTATTAGTTGCCGCAGTCACAGACACAAAGGCGATGACTGGACACCTTTGGGGGAAGGCTAGCAGCAGCAGGCCTTTGTCCCATGTGGCCCAGGCTGTGTTTTATTGCTGTCTAAATGGAACTGCAGCCCTGGAAGCCATTTCTTCCATTTTGGGTTTGTGATATTACTTGCTACAGATTCACCCAGCATCCTTCATTCCCTTTCCTGCTGTTGACAGGGCTAGCCTATTCCAAAGATGTAGACAGAGCTAGCCAATATCCAAATAATATATTTCATAAACAATCCCTGTATGCTGGGCTCTGTAGTAGGTGCTTTTCATTTTGTTTGACTTCATTCTCACAACAAACCTGCAAGTTAATCCTTACAGTCATTTCCCAGACCCAGGGTCAGGGGTCACTCCTAACTGTTGAGTAGGCTACTAATGTTAACCGTACAATACCACATAGAGAAGTGTAAGGAGGCATCTGGAACCCCAAACCCAGATTACAGTAATCCTGAATCACCCATTTCACAGGGCAAGAAACACAATGGGGACCCGGTGGCTGGCTCTTGAGCACAGCTCTCTGCTGGCTGTATCATGTAGGGTCATCCATGTGAGATACAGACAATGCATGGTCAGGGTAGGTGTCCCTCTGACAAGCGCTGGCAGGGGATGGATTGGAAAATCACCAGCACCACCACACCGTCTTCAGCTCACTCAGGAAGCCATCCATACGGTGAGTGCAGGTAGGCTCAGGGGGAGGCTCTCCCAGGATTGTGGTCACATCCTGGCCCCCAGGGAGCTGAGGCCTTGTCAGGAGGCACTTCCTTCTTCCTCACAATAGACTGATGGTCCAGAAAGGACATTCTCAGAACCTGTACCCACTTGGCAGTGAGATCATGTTAACAAAAGCAAGAGAAAAGAAAACGATTGTAGCAAAATAAATATACAATATATACGTATCCACACGCACGCGCACACACACAAACACACACACTACATTAAGCCCAAGCCACCTAATTGTTCTTTAAAAAGGCAGTTTGCCTACTGCCAGTATTTACTCCCTTCTCATACTCAGAATTGATTTTTATCTTCAGAAAACCCTGAGTGGGAGATGATGGGTTTCTCTCTAAGTCATGTGATTCTGCGATCTAGGGTATTTGAGTACCTGCAGCTTTCAGATGTTCTGATCTGTAACCTAGAGCACTGCAGTCCCCCAAGTCCCCCGCCACCCCAAGTCTGTGGCTGGCAAGTGCTCCACTAAGGCTTTTACGCATGTGCCTGAGGACCATGATGTGCTAGCAAAATAGAGCAATCAGGCCTTCCTCCCAGGGGGGCAAACAGAACCTCATCTCCAAGGCAGCGTCACTGGTGCCTAACATTGTTGAAGGGACCAACAAAATGCCACAGTCTTAAAAGAACACTGTGCCTTTATGTTCCGCCAACTCGAGCTCCAGTTTGTGCCCGTACGTTGCTATATAACTGTGCCAAGGGTTACTCACGGTTTTATGTTTGTCTGTCTACCCACAATGTTGTTTGCAGTGTGATTCAGGCAGTACGAGCAGGGAAGCTCGGTCCACCTCACAGAGCGCTTCACAAGGGCTCTGACAAGTGCAATGTGTTATTGCCTTTGTTTGGACGCATCTCCACACCCACTCACTCAGCGCCAGACTGAAGGAGATGTGCTCTGGTCCTTTGTGTGGGGAGAAGAGAATGAAAAATAATGGCCATTCAGATAAAATAAAGCTTTTTTTTTTTTTGGTGCTTTTCAGCAAGCACACTTGTTTCCATTGTTGTGGCTGTGTCCACATAATGGCTCAGCCTTGTCCTTCATTGAAACACACCCCGTGTGAGGAAAACTTCTCACCCCACACACAAATGAATGTGTGCTCTTGAAGTGGTCAACAGGGCTGGCGTGGGCCTGGGAGGATATTGAACCGGGTATCTGGATGGCCCCATGCTCAGAACAAGACAATGGACAGGTGACTGTAGAGACAGGAAATGACTTGTTGGGAAATTAGCCTTCCTTCTGCCTGGCAAAGCCCCATGAAAGGAAAAAAGAAAAAAACCTAACACCATTTCACCATCCCTGCTCACGTGGACTGAGCGTGTACTATAAGGCAGAGCAGTGGCCGGGCATCTTACATGTATCACGTAACAGTCTCAAACCCTTCTGAGGATAGCATTATGGTTCCCGTTTTAGAGATAAGGGACCTAAACTCTAGAGAGGTCAAATACCTCCCCCAGTGTCACTCACCTAGGAGATGGGGAAGCATGCGGAGTTTTAATAAAGGACCAATCTGGCCTTCCCCAGCCCCTAAACATCACAATGAAGTTTTGATGGCTACTCTTAGAATTAAGGGTCTCAGACTTACATGTTAGTGAACTAGCTCCCGAATGAGGAGGAGGACTTCAGGGAAGGATACTCTAAAGTTCATACCAAGTTCACTTATAGCTCACTCATCTTGGTGGTGGGTTGATGAAAATTTGCACGTGGTACCCAACCAGATGTGTGAGAGGCAGAAGGAGTGAAGACAGCAGCCTGGACCTGTATTCGAGGAAGTCAGCTCTGAGCCACAATCCAGACTCTCTAAGATGTGCAGTGTGTTGGAAACCCTCAGCATCCTCTTGGCCTTCAGACCCTCTGCCTCTGCATTTCTCAAGGCATCCCCCAGGCTGTCTTCTGGCTCTGGGTGATTTCTGCTCAACTCAATGACAGAAAACCCAAATGACAAGGGCCATTGAGGCCTCATCTCACTGGCCCTGAAGGAACTGCTATCTTTCATTTTCACCCACTCCTCTTGGGCCATCCACAGCCTTCCTTTAGCTCTTTTAGATCCATCATAGCAGCAGCAAGGCTCTGTTCATGAATCACTGTCCTCGTCATTGGGGCAAAGTGCCCAATAGGACAGCCTAAGGAAGGGAGGGTTTGTTGGGGCTCACAGTCCAAGGGTATCATCCATCATGGCTGGGAAGGCACGGCGGCAGCATAAGGCAGCCGGTCACGGTGTGTACGCAGTCAGAGGCAAAGAGAGATGAATGCTTGTATGTAGCCCACTTTCTCCCTTTTATTTAGCCCAGAACCTTTTTCCTCAGAATGGTTCCATTCTGTTGAGTCTTCCTTTCTCTGTTTAGCCTTTCTAGAAGCACCCTCATAAACATACCCAGGTACGTGTTTCCATCTCCAAAGTTGATGATGATGGTAAACCATCACATTTGCCCTGCATATCTTTTTCTGACTCCACCTTTACTGAAGTTGTCATGATGGTAGCGTGGGATCCATCATCACAGGAGTGTCTACCTCCACAGAAATGTGCAAAACCTACAGATAGGCCCCTGCTGTCTTGAGAGCTGAGTTATCAATAGCTTGCTGCTAAGACCCAATCCCATTTCTCATTGATCTCACACTGGCCTCCATTGTAACATATACTCATGCGTGTCTGTCTATGTTTAATATAGGAGGATAAACATATTCTTTATGTGTGCTTGCATATGTGTGCATATATGTAACATTGTATTGAGGTGCACCCACCTGTGTGTGCATTTGTGGAGGCTGGAGGCCCATGTTGTGTATCTTCCTCTCTTCCTCTCTTCCTTAGTTGTTGAGACAGCATTTCTTACTGAACCTGGAGCTTGCTCACTATCTTAGTGAAGCTGACTGGCTATTGTCCCTGGGCCTCTACCTATCTATGCCCCTCTAACACTAGGATTAATGTGTCCACCACCATGCCTGGTTTTTGACATCGGTTCTGGATATCTGAACTCAGGTCTAAACTGGCTCTCAAATTCTTTTTATCTCAGAAGCACCCTCAAGACACACCATAGACAACAAATAATTCTGGTTTCTGTCAGCAGTTTTCAGATGATATCCAATTAGAGCAAATTGAATCTTTCAACTAGCCAATTCCATCTGTCCATCCACATAACCATTTATTCAGGCGAATATGCACTGTGTCAAGAATAAAACAGAGTGCACAGAGACACAAACCTGAAACGGCTTCTGCATCGGAAAGCTTGCATTCTTATAGGTGGAGACGGCATCTCTGTTTCCCAGCTTCCCAGACCCGAATAATCACACAGAAACTATATTAATTACACCACTGTTTGGCCAATAGCTTAGGCATCTTTCTAGCTAGCTCTTACATCTTAAATTCACCCATTTCTATTAATCTGTGTATTGCCACAAGGCTGTGGCTTACTGGGTAAAGTTCAGCATCTATCTCCTTTGGCAGATGCATGGCATCTCTCTGACTTTGCCTACTCTCCCTATATATTTCTGTTTGTATTTCCCATGTGGCTTGACTCTGCTAAGCCATTGGCCATAACAGCTTTATTCATTATCCAATAAAAGCAACACATATACAAAAGGACATCACATTCTGATCAGGGAGAAACATAAATGATCATTACACAAACAAACCTATTAGAGACTGTCTGGTACAGAAACAGGCTGCTGAAAAAAACAACTGGAGAGTGTGGGATTGGGTGCTTGGTGATTTCATGGTTCACATTCAGACAGGGAAATCTTTTGCTGTAAGAAAATACCTCAAATGTCAGGCCTGGAAGTATGCTTGCCTGCTCTGCCAATCAAGAGTCTAAAGCCGATTGACAGGACTTCTTGGGCTCCCGGGGAGAACATGCCCTCGCCTTTTCTGTCCTGGAGGTCACCTGAAGGTCTTGGTTTCGTGGCTCTGTGTTTCTCTAACCTCTGCTCTGTCATGTTCTGATTCTCCTGCCTTCTTTTCTCTGTGGTCATTTTTGTTCACTTTGACGATCAGGGTTAGTCTGCACGTCTCAAAATACTGACTCCTTCTTGGAAAGTCTCTTCCTTCTCCGTGTAAGATCACAGTCACAGCTTCCAGGGACTGGGAAGTAGTCCTTTAAGGATAACATTGTTCTGCCCATCATGGAAGGTAATGGGAGGCATCTCAGAAAAGCTGCCATTGGAAATGAAACCTAACGGAGAAGAATAGTCTACAGAATGCTGGGCCTGGAAAAGCCTAGTGGTTCTGGGGAGAGGGGCTGTGACTACAGCTAGGGAGCAGAGGGGGCTAAGACGAGGAAGGACCCCCGGCGTTTGGGAGGCAAAGGAGTTCATGCTGAGTGTGTGGGGATGCTCAGAGGCATCCAGAGTTGGATTTTCCCTGATTAATTCCGGGATAGAAGTGACTTTTTTTTCTGGTAATTTTGTGATCAATGTGCAGGCAGTACTGTCTAGTCAAAACACAACGTAAGCTACTGTGTCATTTGAAATGCCACGGAAGACTGGGGGTTTAGTTCAATTGGTAGAATGCCTGCCTGGCATGCACAAAGCTATTGTTCATAAACCAGGCATGGTGACATATGTCTGTAATCTCATTACTTGCGTGATTGTGGCAGAAAGGCCAGAAGTTTAAGGTCATCCTTATCTACATAGCAAGTTTAAGCAAAGCCTGGGCTACATGAGACCCTGTCTCAAAAAAATAAATAAAATAAAATAAAATAAATGGAAAGACTGATGACTGATTGAGAGGTAGATAAAAGATAGGTAGATAGATAAATAGATAGATGATAGATGGATGGATGGATAGATAGATAGATGGACAGATGATAGAAAGATCAATAGGTTAATAGATATGGAGCTATCTGGTAACTACATTTTAAGAAGCTAACCAGGTATTATAAGTCTCAACAAACTGTTTTACTTGGCCCACTGTATAGATATTGTATTCATATCTGTGTATATTCCAATAAGGAACAACTTTTAAAAATGATATTCTACCTTACTTTTTAATGCCATCGGCACACTTTAACGCCATCGGCACACTTTAACACCATCAAAAGCACACTTCAGTTTGAACTAGCCTTCGTGTTCTCAATAGCCATGTGTATGCACAGTAGCTACTTTTTGGCACACCACATGTCTAGACCCTGTTCCCTGCATCCTGTAAAAAAATCTATTCAAGAAATGTTTGAAGAAGCTATTGGCAAGCCAGGCGATGGTGATGCACACCTTTAATCCCAGCACTTGGGAGGCAGAGGCAGGCAGATCTCTGTGAGTTCGAGTCCAGCCTGGTCTACAAGAGCTAGTTCCAGGACAGGCTCCAAAACCACAGAGAAACCCTGTCTCGAAAAACAAAAACAAAAACAAACAAAAAACAAAAACAAACAAACAAAAAAGAAGCTATTGGCAGCAGAGTGCCCCAGAGAATATGGGTCACCTGTCCCCATCATTAACCATTCTCCTTAGGTCCACAGCAAGTAAAAACTGCACAGGCAGATCAAGAAAAGGATGTCACCTGCCAAGATAAGCAGGGCTCTATTCCCGACCCTGGTTAGACAGACCCTTGTTTTGGAATATTGAACGAACAAATAAAACACTATCTTTGTCCTTTTAATAGATCTTTTTGTTCATCTGTTTTTTTACAGATTAATTCTCCTAAGGGAGTTCTGGTCACAGGCTGACTTTTCCCAATTTTTGTAGTGCAGACAATTGCTCCAAGTCATTATACCAATATAGCTGAAAACCATGAAACAATGAGAGAGTAGCAGTTGCAGGGAAAGAAGTCTATCCTGACGGTTGTGTATATTCTTGTACCCACACTTTCTTAAGCTCTTGCTGTGACCCTAATATTAAACACAGAGTTTAGTCCCAGAAGCTCAGCACCAAGAGAACATCATGTACATCCATTCTGATTTCACAGTGATATTAGAAGAGCTTACGAAATAGAAAATAAAGATCTGAATTTAGGTCATAGTGGTTTACATAAAGGCTATTTTATGAGAAGTATATTCAGTACTGTGCAAGGCAGTAAAAAAACAACACCAGGTTTATTAGAATACCCTATATAGAGGCAGCCTGATCTTGGCAACATAGGTGCCTTCCAGAAGAAAATCTAGCACTGAGGTTCATTCAGATAACGGATTAGAGGGGCTGGCGTCTCAGCCCTGACATCAAGACAGTCCTGTTAAAAGGCAGCTTGGACTGGATAAGTGGCTCAGTCTGTAATCTGCTTGTCTTACAAACACAGAGCCCCAGAATCCAAATGAAAATAATAAGAAACCAATTTGGGAAATTCTAGTCTAATAAGAGAACTTACCTTAAAATTTAGAGTGTGCTTGGCTCCTGAGAAATTATTCCTAAGGTTGTCTTCTGGCTCCTGGGTCTATGTCCACACATAAACAATGCCAAGGTGAATGAGGAGGTGGCTCCCTCGGGTTGTTAAAATGCTTACTGTGCGAGCATGAGGACCTGAATTTGGATCCCCAGAACTCACAAGGTTAGGAAGTACCAGATCCCACTTTTCAGTAGAGTAGGCCATAGAGCATTGCAACGACTAACACCATAGAGTGGGCCGAGCCGGGTTCCTGGAATGAACGAACTTCCGTTCTGCCATGATCTCAACCGGCTATGAGCCCTGGCATCTCTGATTCAGTCACTGTCTAGCCGATTTGATAGCTACCCAAGGCTTCTTTGCTTAGGAGAAAATACTTAAGCTCTCTGGACCTCGGGATTCTCTTTGATCCATTGCACAGTACCGTAGCTCCATATAGTGAGCACCTCTCCATGACACTCCTCTCTGCACACACTGACTTTGTGTGGCCCGTGCTAAGGACTTGCCATGAATGACCTCCTATTTCTGCAGCAAACTGAATGTGGAGCTGGCTTGAAACTTAGGTTAAGGAACTTAACCAAACTCAAAGAGCATTGACAGATGCCAGAGCTGAGAATTTAAGCACATCTTTGCACCAGTACAGTCTGGGACCTATGCCTCAGCTCTCATGTTGTATAGTGCTAAGGACCTTGAAGAACCTCATAAAGATTGTTTGAGGGGGCTGGCAAAATAGCTTAGTGGGTAAAGGCACCTACTTCCAAGTCAGATGACTTGAACTCAGTCCCTGGGACCCACATGATGGAAAGAGAGAACCTCTGAGTTATCTTCTGAGCTTCACATGCACACTATGGCATACACACACACACACACACACACACACACACACACACACACACACTTATAATAATGATGACGATAAAAGCACCCCCAAACCTGATTAAGCAAAAAAAAAAAAAAATGCTTGGGTTAAAAAAAATAAAAAAGAAGAGAGGTTAGAAATGATTGGAGAGATCACATTGCAGCAAACATAGGAAAGTCATGAGCCTTCCAGAAAAAAAAAGTCATCATTGATGTTCAGAAACCTGAGCACCCTATATCAAGGTACTAAGAAGCTGAGTTCATCCTCTTTCCAGGCTACCCTGAGCCATCACTACCCATTCTCTCAATGCAACATTGTGAAGGCCATTCAGCCCGTGGCTTCACGTAGCAAGCAGAGTCACCCAGAAAGGGACCTCAAGGTCGCTGCATGAGAGGCCACCTCACCTTTGCAACCTTTCTTTTCTACGCAGGTGTCAGCCACAGCCAGAGAAGCTGTGAATTTCACTTTAGCCATGCAGCTTAGTGGATATACACACACACACACTCTGGCACCCACAGCATCTTCCCTCCGAGATAGGCTGTCTCGGTTTCCTCTGCTCACACACTGATGCTGCCTGGGGACACTTTTATTTAGGTGGCTCATCGGCCACAAGCTGTTTCATTATGTGTTGCCTGGCTACCTTCACTTCCTGCACATTCTCTTGAGCAGATAGTTCATCTCCTTATCTCAGAGAGCTGCTTCCCCAAGTGGAGCCCTGGAGTCGGCAGTGTTGATAGCATCAAAGCTGGTAAGCATGAAACCTCCCCTTTGGTAACTGTGAAGAGTGGTGCTTTTTTTTTTCATGTTTGCTTCATGAAAAGATGATGTGGTTAGATTTGAGTAGGGCCTTGCTGAGGGTGTCATCTGTGCCTGGGGTTACCCACATCGTCACATGGTTCACTTCTTTCTGCAACATGGTGATCTTATCTTCCAGGCTGCAGCTCTCCACGACACTCCATGCTCTGTCTAGCTTCTGTGTGTGCGTGGCCGTGCACACGTGGGCACTGGGCATGTGCGGGGGCTTGCTCAGAGCAGCTGCTCACCTAAGGGCGCTTGAGTCATCAATCATAACAGAAACTGGTCAACCAGGGCTCCAGGGCTTGCAGCTCTTGTGCTTAAAGAGTGGAGCTTACCCTACTTTTTCTCTTGGGAATTTGAGGCAAAGTTTGCCTGACTTGGAGAAATATATATATATATTCTAAGCTGGCAATCTCTTTGTTCCCTCTCTATTCCAGGAACTCACCACTCAGAGTACAAAGGTGACTACAACTGAGCAACTGTCCTTGA
>NC_022012.1:70445721-70464251 GCF_000317375.1 Microtus ochrogaster | reverse complement strand
AGTGAGTTCCAGGACAGCCAGCATTACACACAGAGAAACTCTGTTTGGAAGAGAGAGACAGAGAGAGAGAGAGAGAGAGAGAGAGAGAGAGAGAGAGGACGAATACTAGAATCTAATTCAGGAAGGGCCAAGGAGATAGCAGGAGCAGGGTTATGTGGGAAGACAGATAAAGGGAACAGAAGAGAAACTGTAGAAAGGAAGAGGCATTTCAACTCCATCTTCAAAGTCAAGAACAAGCTTGCCACTTAAAAAAATGGAGAAAATGTTCCCAGCAAAGGGGAAAAGCCGTATGAAGGTGGGACTTTGTGGCCTGTTTGTGTCCTGAGCAGAGCAGCTGGCTCAGGGTCAGGTTGCACAGAGCTTGCCAGCTTCTCTGGCATGGGAGTTTGTGTCTTGTCCTGAGGGATTCAGCACTTGGTGTGTGCTTTAAGATTTAATCCAATGAGCCCACCAGAGACCCCAGAATATCCAAAGGAGGTCCGGGGGAGGGGGGCTTGGTCAGCCTGCTCACTATTTGTGGTTGTGAGCCTTGCCCTTCCTGTCACACATCATCCGATCCTGAGCTCCCTACCCTAGTTCCCCAAAGTGCTAACCTGAAATGTATCCTTGACCTACCCACCATGAAAAGTAAAAGAAGAATAAAAAGAGAGAGAAAGGAAAAACATGGGTAGGGTGGCATTTTACATCCCTTGAGAAACTGATAGGCCTTTGACTATGACACCTATGGTTGGACATGGGTTGGAATGGCTGGAGCTGCACGGCTATGGGGAGGAAAATTCGTTCTCTAGTTGAGGACATGGGACTTGTGATCTTGTGATTCTGACGGACTCTAGCCGTCTCCTTCATGGACACATATTTCTCTCCAGGCTCCCATTTCCTCACAGAGGCTGAGGGATCCTGAAGTGATGGTCCCTAACATCCCTGCTACTTTACCTGCATCGTCCTTGCCTCTTCCGCGGATGTACACTTTGCCTCTTCCATGGACGAGACTAAACACCTGACCTTAACCAGAGAGTACTGGGATCTGTGTGCGCGTGTGCACACCTGTACGTGTGTGCTTTGATAAAGAAAGAAAGAAATCACCAGAGGTCTCCACTGAGCATGGTCCTTTCCCTGCCTCCTGGCAACTCACACACAAGGAGCAGAGAGAGGGAGTCAGAATACAGCTCTGGGCTGAGTTGTTCTTGGGTTCAGACGTTTGGGGACCTCAACCTAGGAATGAAGTTTCATGTGGGGTGCAGGTAGATGAAAAGGTACCCAGAAGTGGAGCTGTGCAGGAAGTGGTCAGGGACCTGCATCTCAGATGAGCAGCCACCTCAGGGGCCTCCTCCTACTGTCACCCAGCAAGTGCGGCAGGCTCCCAGTCCCCTGGTCCATGAGTAGATGCCAGCCCAGTCTCCTTTGTTCACTCACTTGCCAGCTGGAGGACTTGGCAGAGGCGTCAGGTTGTCACCTGCCCTGGTTTGATTCCTGTGGTTGTGATTAATGTCCTGACAGAAAGCAGCAGAGGGGAGGGGGGCTGACTGGGCTTCCAGTTACAGGTTCCAGTCCACCAGTGTGGGGAAATCAAGGCAGGCGCTTAGAATGTCACCTCCCATCTACAGTCAAGCCCAGAGAGAAATGGATATACCCTTGCTGCCAGCCTGCAGCTGTGCTTAGCTTGCTTTCTTCATCTCCTACAGCTCAGAGCTCAGCCTGTGAATTGGTGCTGCCACATTCAGGGTGAGATTTGTCACCTCAATTAACAATCAGCGTCAGCCACCACAGGCCCCCCTGAACTGGATGGATACTCCTCAGTGGAGAGTCCTATCTAGGGTGCTCTAAGCTGGCTCACGTTGTCAGGAAAGAGCGAGCAGCATGCTGTCTGACACGGTTTGAGGTTTCCTAGGGAATCATCTTTTGCACTGGCCATCAAGGTGGATTATGGAGGGGGCTACTCATAGGAGCCCGGGCTGGACAGGAAGAGCAGAGAGGAAGGCTAGTGGGTAGCGCTGCTTCTGCGGGTGTGAGACCTCAGCTTTCCACTGTCTACCAGCTCACTGTGTAGCCGTCTCTAGTCCCCTCCTCTCTTCCTATATAATCTTCTAGTGTCACTGTCCTACCTATGAAGTACTATTAGCCTAACTTCTCAGGACTCCTATGAGAAGCAACGCCCACCTCCCCGCCGCCCCTGCCATGAGAACTGGTATGGAGCAAGCAGCCTATAAATGGTAGCTTGAAACGTATCTTATTGTTTTTAATATCTAGAAAAGTAAGCTACGGTGGAAATATAGAAGTTCCTGTCTGCCAAACCAGACATTTGGACTTTATCCCCCCGCAGGGAATGGCATTAAAGAAATTGGTGTTTGGGGAAATTGTCACCTGTCATCACTTGGAGGAGCCTTGGCATGAAGAAGGAATGTTGGCGAGGAAGCTGGGTCAGTGTCCATGGCAACTAGACTCTGGACCCAGGGAGGTGGTGGATGGAAGAAACAGATTCATGACAGAGGAAGGTGGCTAGTGAGCAGTGGTTGGTGACCACGAAGGAGGCAGGAGGCACCAAAGCTATGCCCTGGGCTGATGAAGTGTGAGGGAGAGGCAGGGCAGTGCCGTGCTTTCCCGGGACAGAGCAACCACGCTGGCTCTTGGATCGCATGTCTAATTGGTACATTTACTGCCTTTTCTCCTCAAAGAGTGTGTTAGAGATGGGTTTATGCTGTCACGGAAAGGGAGATGACTTCTACTTCCCTCTAAGTAAAAGGGTTAAGCTAGGGCGGCTAAGGTTAAGTTAGGCAGGGTTAAGCTAAAAGTGAGTTTAGCAAACAAATTGACAGAGGAGGTTCTGTTAGTCTGGGTCCATTCATAGACTTATGATTACGTCTGTCCTTTGCGATCCACTCCCTTTCGAAAGAAAGCCTGCTCTCAGGAAGGAACCACAGAGGCAAGTTCTTTTTGCCTCTTTTTTAAACCCCAGAAATACTTGAGAGGTTTTTTTTTTTTTTTCAGAGATGTTTTTAATCTTTGTACTATCCAAAGCCAAGGCAAGTGTTTCCTTCTCCAGAACTAAAACCACCCCAGAGAAAGGAGATGGAGAGAAAGAGGGAGAGAGAGACAAAGAGGGAAGGGGAGAGAGGGGGGTGGACACAGCACCTCCAGAGGCAAAGCCAGCTGGCCCATGGTTGCTTGGAGGCATCTGTGGTTGCCACAGACCCAGCCTGAAGCTTGGTTACCTCTCCTGCAGTCACTCAGCCTTTGATCCCTCAAGGTGTTGAAGCCTGGGAAGTGGGTGAAGGCTCCATGTATCTGCCTAGCGCATTCTGAGGGAGTTTATTGTCCCCTTGGAAGATCTGGAGTTTGAGCTGGGCCAGCTAGAGTGAGACTAGAGCGAAACCTGGGAGTTTGGGGTAGGGGGGAAAGCTGCTTCTCTTGGCTCTGCTGAAAGGTGAGTGCACCGTCTTACCTTGAGCTCCTAGTTCCCTGGCTTCCAGAAGATGCTTCTGCCATCAAGGAAAGAAGTTAGGTGTGACTGTGTCGTGTCCCCCCTCCCCCCACACACACACACCCAACAGTGTAACGGGTCATCCATTGCTAACCTGAACTCACTTGTCTTACCTTTGGGAGAGAGTGGTGCCTTTAAAAATGAAAACAAACAACAACAATAAAAACGCACTACTAAACTCCTGCTGACCTGGCTTCCAGCACTTTCGTCGCAGAGCCAGGCGAGTATTCTGGAGGCTAGAGCTGCTGGGTGACAGGGATCATATACTGGCTTCCGGGGACAGTGTTCATGTGCCCTCCTGAACACAAACCAGACTGTGAACCAGGTTCCTTGAAAGTGGAGAGAAAATAGCTAGCCCAGGGAGTGCTAGCTAACCCATCAGCTCCACCCACCAGCCGTGGTCATACCTGTGCATGGCCCCTTCAGAAGGGGAAAGCTGCCCCCCCACATCTGTCCACAAGGGAATTTGGAGGCCTGGAAGACACAACCCACTCCCACAGGTCTAATCCGTGGTCTCACGGAGCTGGGACAGGCTTTGAGGTTTAAAAGGCTTCTTGGTAAAGTGCAAAGGCATAGCTGTAGCTGGACAGAAGCAGGCAAGTGTTGCCTATGAATTGGAGGACTTGCTCTCCACCAGCTCAAGGCCAAACCTCAGACCCCAGCAGGGGTGTGCAGTTGCCTTTTGCATCAGAAGCTGAGGATAGCAGGGCACGGCTCCAGATGAAAGAGGAATAATATTCTTCTCCTTTCCTAATGAGCAGCCCCTCTTAGCTCCCAAGCAGAACTATCAGAGGACAGCAAAGCCCCAGAGCTCAGGCAGAGGTTTACCCCAGAGGCCGTTCTACCTGCTAGAGACCCACGCCTCCTCCTCCCACTGACGGTGATCTCAGGACCACTGTACACAGAGCCCTTTCTCGTCAGCCGACTGACATGCATGGCATGGCGTCCCTGTGGGAACGACTCTCTGTACAAGCTCTCCGCTGACCTGTGATACACAGTAATGCCTGACTCATAGCTCATCTTCTAGTCTGGGCACTCTCCTCACCTTGTAAAATAGATTTGTTGAAAGAGAAGCAACTAAACTACCAGGGCTGTTGATAGAAAACCCATCGGTGTAGCTTTTTAAAATCGTGTGGATGTGTATGATGCGTGTGTTCACGTGTGTGAGGGGCACATATGCCAGGTGTATGGATGGAGGTCAGAGAATAAAGTTAGATCTGTCCTCACCTCCTGCCTTGTTTAAAGCAGGGTCTCTTATTTGGTGCCGTGTGCTCTGGTCTAGATGGTCTCAGACTTCCTGGGGCTCCTCTTGTCTCCATCTCTCCTCTCCCTGCAGGAGTGCTGCCAGTGCAGACACATGCTACCAAGTCCTTTTGATCATGATGTCTAGGGATCCGAACCCAGGTCCTCACCCTCATGCAGCAAGTGCTTTGCCCTCTGAGCTGGTGCCCAGCCCTGGTAATTCCTTTCGGTAACTCCATCACCTCTCTGTGAGCTCAGGGCTATCCTGGGGGCCAGTCTCACAGCAGGGTGCATAATTTTCTCTGGAATGACAGACCCCCTCTACAGACTCACTGTGAGCAAGCCAATGAATCTCTAAGGTTCCCAAGAGATATTACAACTGGAGAACCCTTAATGCAAAGATGGAAACAAATGCTTCAAAACCCAGATCCCTCTAAACCAGTAGGAAGGGTTTCCTCACTGCTAAACCTTGTTTCTTGCAGGCAGTTACTTAAAGTGTTGGGCTAAAGTGCCCTCCTGCACTCAAAGGCACAAGCCCACACTCACACACAGGTTTATGCCTAATTAAAAATAAAAATCTTTACTTTTAAGTTACGAATAAAAGGTATTTGAAAAATAAATGTGTTTAAGGTTTAGACTCAGGCTGAATCCTCATGATACCAGTCTATTGATAAAACATGCAAATTTCACAAAATTACCCAGAAAAGAAAATTCCCAAATCTGAAACACTTCTAGTTCTAAATATCTCAAAGAATGATACTTAGCTGAAACTTTATTTTGGGGTTGACTTAGTAAATTAAGTAAAAACACAAAACAAAGAGAAACCATACTGAGATAGAAAGTAACTATCTGAGGTTATCATCTCCAACGACATAATGATGTTTGGGCTTGGTCCATAGGTTCACTGAAGGGAGGCTGTACTGTCCCCATAATGCCTGGCAAGGAGCACTTCATGGGCTTGTGTTGAGAGAGGGCTTTCAAGGCTGAGCAGGTAGGAAGTTAAGTACTCCCTTGCAACAGGGAAGAAAACCATCCCATGTCCTGAATGACAACCACAAGTCCCTAAGCTTTTTGGAGTTGACTGTGGTCAAATTGCATTGACTAGGACAGGGGACATTTCAACCTGGCTGTAACTTCAGCATCTACAGGGCTGAGAAGGTATGTGGTCACCTGCGTGTCACCTTAGAAGTGAGAAGTCTAGACCCTGCGAGCCGAAGCTGAGCTTATCCTAACAGGTGGATAAGCCTTCGCCAGCAATGATAAACAAATGATTAGAAGAACCATGGACGAGTGAGTTGCAAGAGAAAAACCGCAGGCCAGAGGAAGAAAAGAGCCCGAGCCTAGGTCATCCTGCAGCCTGTGAAGGTGTTGGAATATCTCCGAGATCAGCATAGGTAGCGAGAGTGGCATCTCTGTGCCTCTTGGCTCCTTCTCCAGGATAAGATCAAGGCTACTGATTCACGAGACTGCATTGCAAGCATTTTGAACCTGTTCTCCGCTGGCTCCTGTGCTGGCAGCAAGAACACAGAGGTACAGGAGAAAGTCGGTCTTTCAGGCAGAACTTCATAATGCCTTGTTTCTTTGTACAAAGCCAACATCTTGGTTACTCCCATAGATTTCCCAGATTCGGGTTTTTTTTTGTTTTTTTTTGTTTTTTTTTGGCATCAAGAGGAAAATAATCAGATACTAACTTGTTCTGTTGGGCCCTGTCTGACTTCAGCCAGCTTTCTAGAGGGGGTACACTATCATTGCGGTTAGCAGGGAGGCCAAGGACAAGGCCACGGGCCAGGATGAGACATGGCATGGGATGGGCACATCTCTCTACTTGAGGCAGGCATCCATGAAAGAACCAGAATGAGGGATCGATTCTCTTGGCTTTTGTTTTCATGTGCTGAACACGCAATACCTTCTGCCAAGCCTAGTCTGGTGTGTACAAGGAGGAGTGAGTCTGGCAACATGCAGGGCGCACTGATTGATATACGTGCACTGGTTTGGCACGGTAATTGCTGTGGCCCCACCTGGGAAGGAGCTTGTATTTGCCAAGCCCCATTCCATATCTGGAATCACCTAAATCATAGCCTGCACTTTATTTTTCCCTTAGTCAGTTTTTTTCCCTATGATGACAAGTTGACAGATAGGAATATGGGATAGGAAAGTAACAAGAATGAGTTTTTAAGACAGATACTCCAAGTTGGAAAACACGAACAAAGGGATGGAGTGGTGGTTCAGATTCAAGAAGAGCCTTGACTCTTCTTCTAGAGGACCCAAGTTAGGTTCTCAGCATCATTGTCCCATGGGCCTACAACCACCTGTAGGTCCAGCTTGAGGGTATCTGATGCCCTCCTCTGGCCTCCATGGGCACTTACATTCAGGTGTACACACACACACACACACACACACACGAGAGAGAGAGAGAGAGAGAGAGAGAGAGAGAGAGAGAGAGAGAGAGAGAGAGAATGCTGAGACTTCCTCTAACTTGCTACATCTGTGCTCTGTGCTGGACTCCATCTAGAGAACAGAAAGGGAAAAGATGAGGCTAGTGGTATCCTTAGAGATCAAGCAAGGCTGGGGCTTTGTATGTAAGTGTAAGGACAGAGAGCCCTAGCCCCTGCTGGAGTTTTTCAGTAGGAGAGTCAGATTTACTTTTTAGTAGCATCACTAGCTGTATAGGACCCTAGAATATAGCTATTGCCTTAGCTAACAGAGAGACCCACAGGGCCTGACCCAGGATGGCTTTGGTAAGAAGGCTGGTGTGGGTGGGACTGATAAGGAATTCATCAGCACATGAGCCTTGGATAACTCCATGACCAATCAATATGGACCATGTTCATGTCGTATCAAGGCAGCTTGCAGGGAGATTGCCCCCACCCCACCCCCTGCTACAGCTTTCCTGCTAAGACAGAATGGGGGGGTGTCTCCAGCTGAGGTGGTGATTCAGGAGGGAGTTGGCTATGTGACAAGGTCATGAGTTTGATCTAAAAATGGCATATCTGGAGTCCCCACTGGGCCTGTGCATAGAAGTCTTTCGGGACACCTAAGAGAATGAGGACAGAGCAGAGGGGGCCTTTGCTCCAGAGAACATGCTTGGTGCCACAGACAGCAGGAAGTGTGCAACTCCAGTCTGTTGATCCAGGCAGCCAATGTGGCCGTCATTCGGCATGTGGGGAAGAGGAAACCATGGCACGAAGAAAGACCAGAGAGGTTAGTGCAGCTGGGGCCGCACTTCCGCTCTCTTCCCATGCCGTGAGTGCTCGAAAGAAAAGATCAGGCTGGATTTCCTCTTCTCTTGGTCCACACTAAAAGCAGCACAGGCCCATGGGAACCAATGGCGTCATACTTCAAGCCCTGCTGTTGTTCCAGACAGGAACAGTCGTTTCCCATGTTTCATATGTACACTAGCATGTGCTGACTGAAAGGAACACAATTATAGATGATATTTTTCAGTTGAATGTCAATGTATTTGGGAACAGCAACAACAGCAGAACCACTGTCAGCAGTGGTCATAGGAAATGACCATGAAAACAAGCCCATCCCTAGTAATCTTCAAAGAGATCTGTGAGAGAGGAAGTAAGTACTCGGTATCATCCTTGGTACTGTTTCTTGACTCTCATAGGACTTGAGTCTTTCTAAAGAAAATGGGTCAAGAAGGACAGGGTCTCTCACTGGCTGGTTTTGCTGACGAAGCTGACCGGCCAGTGAGCTGCAGAGAACTCCTGTCTCTGCCTCCCTTGCTCTGGGATTACAAGCACAGTGTCTATTCTATTCTAGGAGTCAAACCCAGGTCCTCATCCTTGCCTGGCAAGCTCTTTACAGACTCATCTATCTCTCCAGTCTTGAAATTGTGGAAGGAAAGTTGTTTCAATAACTTTTTTCCAGCCTTTAGAGGCGACCCTGATCTCGCAGGCTGGCCATCTGCAAGGCAGGATCTGACGACAGCGAGCTGGGTGGAACACAGCAGTCACTCAGCACGTCACGTAGGGTCAGAGTGTATCAGTAAGCTCCTGAGCAACTTGCAGTGGGAGTCAGAGGACCTGGCCTCACCCTTCCCACTCGTGAGTCTCAGGCATCTCACCTGTAAAGAGAGGTGACGGGAACTTGAACTCCCTGGTTGTCATGACTGCTAACTGCATGTAAAAATGGCTTTACTGTGTGAAGTGGGTTGGGCATGGGTTGTGTGAAGTGGGTTGGGCATGGGTTGTGTGAAGTGGGTTGGGCATGGGTTGTGTGAAGTGGGTTGGGCATGGGTTGCTAATACAGAAAGATCCTCCTATTCAGGTCTCTCCGCAGTCCGGGAGGCCTCTTGGAGAACTGGTGATGTTCTCACAGGTTCTGTCTTTGAAACTTTCTTTGGGCCACATGGTTTTCACTTATCCTCACACCAAAGAAGATTATAAGATTGACTGATAGAATACCAGCAACCTGGAGAGCTATTGCAGCAGGCCCAGGGCTATGCTTTCCGTTTTTATTAAAATTCTTATTAACTTGTAGCCCAAGAGCTTTTAAGCCAAGCCTAATCTCCTTTAGGGCCCCTAAATTTGATCAGAGCAATTTGTGCGCAGGATTCTGGTCCCCCTCTGTGTGGATACTGCGAAACATGCAGCCAGCTTGTGCTATTCTGAAGTTACCTCTGGTCCTCAGCCCCTCTGGTGTGGTTTCCCTTCAGGATACTGTTTCCATCCTGTCTGCAGAGACAGTTGAGTTCCACAATTATACCTCCATTCCCTAGGTTGAAAATGAAACTCGAACTTTCTGGAAATATTAAGTACCAAGCTTTTCTCCCTCAAGGATGGTGAGCTTATTGGCTCCTATTCTTGGAGGAGGAATTCCATCGGTGAAACCGTACCCTTGTAAGGTGAGGGTAACAGAGGCGAGAGAGCGAAAGGGACCTGAAACATGGGGTGTTGCTCCGAGCTAGCCAGGGGGCGGTTATGTCAAGATACTGTGCTGCTGCTTCCCCAAGGCAAATGAAGAGGTGGCTTTCCTCTGTGGCTGGTACTTAGTCTGTAGACCAGGTTCTTGCATGTTATTCCCCAGTCACTTTGGTTCTTCAAATGGTGCCTTCTCAAGGACCTCACGGAATGACTCGCACACATCATTCCATTCATGGGTGGTCTCAAGCTGAATGTCATCAGGAAGCTGCTCAAGTCTGGAGCTCCTGGAAAGAGCAAGTGTCCTTGCAGCTTGCTGAGTGGAAACTATCTCTTTCATGACATAAAACACACAGAGAGCCTCTGTGATGTCTAGCCCTGCTCCTGTGGAGGCCAGGAATACGCAGTGTTGACACTGAGGAGGGCGGTGGCCCTGTTCTTAGGAACTGACCTTGCATGCCTAGCGTGATGGACAGATCTGATGGCCCTACATTAATTGCTAACCTAGATCTCAAAGCCACTCCTAAGTAGAAACTGAAATCTGATCTTAGTGCGACATAGTCTCTCTATAACTTGCCTTCTTTGCATTATAAAGATGTCCAGACAGCACCACAATCTTTGCAATTTCTCCACATCTGAGGGGCATCATCTTTGCCTCTTCCTATGAACGCACTCTGCAGAGACATGGAGTCAGTCCCCGCACAGGAGTGAGGCAACTAGGTGTGTGTGGTGAAAGATTAGAGAAAGGGCGTATTTCACCAAACCATCACAATGGCTGTGGTGTTTGGTGGCTGGTAGCTTCTCTCATAGTATCTCCTTGCCACAGCACCACAGAGGAGATGTCGCCATCACTCCAACTTACCGAGGAGGAAACCTATGTTCAAGACACCCAAGCAGCCCACGTTAGACCTCGCATTTGAATATCGACCCTCTAACTCCTAGCCCATGTTCCCTCAACCGTTCTGCCTCCCTTCCTGGGTATCAGGGTCTTTCTAGAGATGCAAGGCTTAAGCACCTGATGGGTGGCATGTGCGTGCGTGCACACACACACACACACACACACACACACACACTTGTAATTAAATGTCTAATGTGTACAGATGTCATCAGATTTTAGAAGAGGCCACAATTATGATAATCAAACAAAGTAAAAGAAGTGCTACTTGATAGGTTTGGTCATTGTAAGAGAAATTATAGACCCATAGCTAGAGGGCAATGGGGAGCAACACCCAGCAGATTCCAGACAAGAAACAAAGTCAGAATGGAGCAGAAGGCTGAATATCAAGAAACAGGACAGAGAAAACAGGAAAGAGAGGATGTAGGTAAAGATATGAACTTTAATTCAATTTTCCCCTTAATGCAACCTCGTAGGTGAGGTCCTTAGTAGGATACCCACCCCTCCCGACAGATTGAAATCATGAAAACTCTGCCTCCTTTTATTCTCGTCAGAGGGATAAATGAATGAAATTATTATGGTTTAGCTATCTCCAGATATACTGGAAACCTCAAAAGCTAGTCACTTAACCAAAGCAGAAGTTGACTGATAATGACCATGAAGTCTGAACTGCTCTGATAGCCACGCGTCGTGGGCGGGATGTGATTCCGGGCTCCTTCTTCCATTCATGAGCTTCATCATCATCTGCATATCCAAGATGGTTCATGTTCTAGGCGCTAAACTAAAGAAAGACAAAAGTAAAGGGACAGGTGAGCAACATCCCACTAGGGGATTTCCCAGGGTGGAGAGCTTTCAATGGTAAAATCAGGAAAGTCCCTGACAAACTAGAGGAGCTGGGAATCAGCTTTCGCTTGAGTGCTAGGCCCTGAAATGTGCATACCTTATTCATCGGTACATCCTGTTGGCTACAACTTGCTCACAGGGTCATAACCAGCTGCAAGGAAAGCTGGAAAATATAAATGTATTTAATGTAGTTAATATGATATATCATTTTGACGTGTGCCCAGCTAAAGTTTTTCTTCCTATGCAATAAGAGGGTAATACATATTTGACTGTAACTGCCTTTAATAATATTCAAATCTTCTTTGGTGAAAGAGAACATTGTTTACAAAAATTACTGCTTTTTGTCAGTCACAAAAGCTCTTCAACTACTATCCCAAAACATCAGACTATGTGATCTGTATATCTCCTTCTATACTGACTACAGGGTCTCTCTTTTCTCAGTTCCCGAGGCACCTCCGAGAGCAGTGTTTGATGCAGATGGCCTTGAGCACAGCTAGTTTCTTTTTCCAAAGTATCAAATACCACAGACATGTCTTACAACACCTCCAGTGTTGGTTGCGACACACCGTCATGGTCAAACATGGGAACACAGATGTGCCCTAGCAAATTGCCAGATGGCTTTGAGTTCAAGAGTTATGAAGCTTCATCTAGCGGCTGGAGGGTCTCCCTTCTGAACCACCAAATAAGGTAGAGGCAAATCTCTGGATCCAGGAGTCTATATTTAAATATTATCAGAGGTATGTGACTGCGGGCTCTAGAAAACTTGAGGATCTGGGCCAATCTTACCCTCCTTTAACTAGCTAATGAGAATTCCAGAAACGATTTAGAGGGGAAAATCTGCTTTGTATCCTGGTCCATGGGGAGGTAATGTCAACAGTCCAGCTGGCATATCAGAAGAGATGAACCAGTGGATACTGGGAAGTCATAAGGGCATCCCGCTCTGAGCTGCAGGCATGCCATCCAGCCTCTGCTGTGGTCCATGCTGGAGTGGTTCTCCATACTAAACCCCCAAACCAGATGGACTATGTCTAACTTGTCGGTGTTCTAGTTTCTGGACAAAAAATCGGATCAGGGCAGGATGAGACTCAGGAGGAGGAAAGACTATGGACAATGTTTGGAAACTCAGTCTTGGTTAGGAGAAAACCTGAGGAGTGGTTCCCTCGTGCCCATGTAAATCTTGAGTTTTTCTTGAATCAACTAGACACTTGCCATGTGTTTCCCATCACATTCTGGGCTATTTTCTTGTATACCCTGGAGCATCCAGCTTTCAGAGAATAAACATTCCAGAGGCATTAGTCTGGGTGTGTGAATTTCAGAGCTCTAAGGAGGGAAAAGAAGAAGATGAGATGCACCCATATAGACAGCGGCTTCGCTTGCCTGGGAGCATTTACCAGGTCATGAAGGCTTTCTGTCAGCACCCACCACTAAGACACTCACAAAAGCCTGGGAACTCTTGTGCCTAGGCTGTGGATGGGAGGTATTATGGACAATATATGTGCACTAATTAATAAGTAAAGAGCTATACTATAATTTACACAGCCATCGGGATAACATTTTTAATGGTTACTCAATGACATCATACAGTGTTAAGTGGGAAAAAAAAATCAAGATCTAAAACTGCAGGGTTAGAATAATGCCAATTTTACCAGTTTCTGGATAAAGAAAAAAAAAGGCTAGAAGGAAATCTTCTAAAATGGTAGCAGAGGGACTCAAGAGATGATAGCTCATCAGTTAAGAACATATACTACGCTCTATGAAAACTCACATTCGGTTCCCAGCACCTACATCAGGCAGGTCACAATCACCTGTATCTCTCACTATGGAGGATCTGGTGCCCTCTTCTGGCCTCCAAGGATGCTGCACTCACATGTGCACATACTCAGACATAGACATATACTTGTATTCACTCAACATTTAAAATAAAATGAACCTTTTTTAAAAAAAATAAAATAAAATGTCAGCAGAGTCCCATGGCAAGTGTGTGCAGTGTCTGAGCCCTGCCCTTTTGCTTGATTGCCCCATAAATGACAACAGCTCATGGAAGGACTGACCAGATCTTTCCAAGTGCTGTCCTGGGCTGCTTGGACTGTGTTAGAAACAGATGGCTCGGGGAAGAGTCATGTTTAGAGGCCTTCAGATTTGTGATGTCTTTCCATTTTCATCCTTATTATCTCAGGGCTCTGGGGAGATCGGAATCCCTTGTTGGTAGAATGGCTCAAGGGGGAGGGTGGAAGTTCATATAATCGTTTCTTGGTATCTGAGTCATACTGAGCAAGAACACAAATCCCTTCAAACTTGAGTCCTTCATGTAAAACAGTACCATTTGTAGAGAATCTACACACAAGCTCCCATGTGCTTTAAATCATCTCTCAATCACTTCTAATACCTGGTGTAATATAAACACTGTGTAAATCGCTCTACTCTGTTGTGAAGGGAATAATGACCCAAGAGTAAATCTGCACATGTCCTAAGCCAAGTCATCCATCTGAGGCCTTACTGTAGTTTCCATCCAGGCTTGGTTGGATTGAAGAATGCAGAGCTATGGACACAGAGACACCTCCTGCACCTCTGAGGTGTCGTCTATAGTCTGGAGATGGCTGCTTTTATCCCCCACTGCCCCCTCTCCCTGACTGATGCAGAGGCTGAAGAAAGCCTTTCCTGAGAGTGGGGTAGGGGCTGACTAATAGGTAATAGGCCAGGCCTGAGTTCTGTTTGCACAGACACATTCCAGGGGAGTTGATGACTCCTGCTGCGAAGGCCCTGGGGAGGCTCCTGACCCCACCCTGTGGGCATCCATGAAGGTGAAGCCTGGGCCGAAGGAATGGTGTTTTCCTCCTGGGAGGTTCTTACTAAGTGCTGGACCTTACTCTCCATTGCACTAACCCCAACCCCCATGGAGCATACAGGATTTGTGAGGGGCAGGGGGTGGGAAGTGCCTAATATCTTCTTTGCAGAACTCCTGGAAATCCTTGAATGAGCTAAATAAATGAGTAACCATTTGGATATTGCAAGATGAAAGTAAATGAGCTACCCCAAGACCATAATGAATGCTAATGAATTCCGTACCTTTCCACAGGTTAGGGGAGTCTAGAGCAGCTGCAGGTGGCAAGGGTTGTCTGAACATGAGAAGGAATCAGAATCAATGGGAATCGGGAAGAAGAGAGAAGGGAAACGGAAAGCGGTCCTTAGAGTAGCTATTAAGAGTGGCTTCCCTTTCATCGTTGCCTTCCTGGGCTTGTAATCATGTCTCTGCCACTGGCCTCCCAGGAGCCTCCTCTTCAGGGTCCACAGCTCCAAAGGGCCGGGCCAAGAGGGTTGGTTCACCCATATAGTACTCTGCGGGCTGATTATCACCCAATGCTCTTCACCAAGGGTCAGAGAAAGATGCGAGAAAGTAACCGGCCACTTACTGTGCCTGAGCCTAGCTTTGCCCTCATCTCTCTCCCTTGCCCACTTTAGATTCTCATTCTAGAAAGGTCTCCATATCTGTGCCCCAGTCACAGATTTCCTCCTGCTTGCAAGTGGCCATTCGAAGAGCAGGAGCACCCACTCTCCTGCTGCCTCTCTACCCGTCCCCTGCAGGCAGGTGCCCGAAGTCAGAGCTAGTGGAGCTGCACCCAAACTTGAGTGTCCCCCAGCATCCCCACACACACGTCAATCCATGCCACCCAGCCCCTGTGCTGTCTCGGTTTGACCGCCTTTCCCTTCAGACCTCCTAAAAGCTCCCTGTTCATAGTCTACAGCTCCTGGATATCACCAAGCCTTTACCCCTGAGAGCCTGCCGCATGAAATCCCTGCCCACACTTGTACTGATGGGGCTAGAGGGACAGTGCAGTGGCTAAGAGCCCTGGCTGCTTTTGCAGAGGACATGGGTCTGATTCCCAGAACCCACATCAGGTGGCTCACAACTACATGTAACTCCAGCTCCAGGGCACCCGGTATCCTCTCTTCTGACTTCTTTGAACATCAGGTACACACATGAGACACAGACGTACGTGTAGGCAAATGCTCATACACATAAAGAATAAAAATAAATCATAAAAGTCATAAAAGAAAAATATTGCTGTTTCTAAATGGACACAAATCTATCTTACATCTTCCGGTACTAAGTGAGCATGTAGTACATGCTGGCCGCATTATCAGGGATTCTGTATCTGTCTGTTGATAAAACATATACAATGGAAACTGTATTAGTGTTCTGGCTGCTGCAGAGGAGTCTTCAAGAATGCTGGCTTGCTGGAGTAGCTATGATAAACAACTGGCTAACCCCTGGGCTCAGGGGGAGCAAAGATCCACACTAGGACCTGACCTCTTCCTGTGAACCGGAAAGCCAGCTTCTCCCCAGCTCGGTTCCTCCAGAGCCCCTTCCTCTCCAGAGGATCTAAGTTCCCATGGTACTGCTGTGGGAAGGTGGACTGATGGACTTACATGCTGGTCCTGCCTGAAGCCTAGCCATGCACAGTGGCTTGAGAGCAGTCTTTAGAATTAGTTCAAGGACACTTAATATAAAACACGTTTTTCTTTTTTCAGACCGTGCTCTGGAAACATGATCGTCTTTCATAATCTTCCACTTCCAGGGGAAAACTTCCAGAGGGCAGGGGGGCAAGCACGTTTTCTTCCAGCCTTTCTCTCCTGCACTCTAGGCTAGACCTCCAGTTCAGCCCAAACATGACCTTGAACTCCTTCCTCCTCTATCAAGTGCCAGGGTTACAAGTGTGAACCACCTTGCTCAGTCTTATGAGCTCAGGGATCAAACCCAGGGCTTCTTGAATGCTAGGCAGCCCTTTACCTGGTGAGCCACACTCCCACCCCTGCCACGTTTTCTTACCAGCCCACTAGCCCCTCCAAACTCCCATTCAAGGTTTTACTTATACAAGCTGAAGTCTTGTACATCAATGGCAGTGTGGCTAATACGCCATTTTTCTAAGAAACATATAATTAACGCAATGCATTATGTAGTAATGTAATTCCAGTCTGTTACTAATGTATGTTGTCAGAGTCTTCCGATAGAAAAATATCTTAACCTTGAGCAACAAACAAACAAACAAACAAAAATCCTCTCCCTAACTAATACAGACAAAATCTCAGGGAAGTTCCGAGGCAAACCACAAGAGAAGCGTTAGTCATTGAAATGTTTGCGCTGCATAAACCCAGAGTTATGACACACACTATTATAATTCCAGCTCTCAGGCATTTGGGGGGCAGGAGGATTTAGAGTTCAAGGTCGCCTTCCCCGCATATAGAAGGTTCAAGGCCAGGCTGAGCTACGTGAGATCCTGTCTCAACAAAAGAGAAAAGAAGGAAAAATTAAGGAAGGGAGCAGTCAGGGTACCCTGAAGTCATAGACTTTGAGTCAAGTCAATGCATGGACATACACCTTAAATGCTGGGTTTTGCTTAGGTTCAGGTTACACCCCTACCAACTCCTCACTTTCTGCTAGTACACGGGAGATGGTCCTGCTCACCCAGGTTGGTGCCTCTTCTTCCTCAGTGTGCTGGCGGAGTTTTTGAACTAAGGTTTTCATCCTGGGCTTCAATTAGTGCTTGAAAACTAAAGCTAAGGATGATAAATATCTTTAGTTTGACATTTGATTGGGATGGGGGAGTACATCTTTAAGAAAA
This sequence comes from Microtus ochrogaster, assembly GCF_000317375.1. Classification (NCBI taxonomy): domain Eukaryota; kingdom Metazoa; phylum Chordata; class Mammalia; order Rodentia; family Cricetidae; genus Microtus; species Microtus ochrogaster. Next base: position 70,447,304 of record NC_022012.1, on the reverse strand, counting down.
AAAAAAAGGCGGGGAAGGGAGCAGTTAGGATAGTGTCCCCAGGCCAGGAAAGTACCAACCATTTTCAGATGAATTATACCCTCCTCCTCCATGGGAAAAAAAAAATCATAGTCAGACTTAACTGTCCCTTTGGCACTTTTGTCAAATGAGTTTTAGTAGCAGGAGCTGCTAAAAATATAAGCCAATTTCTTTCTTCATTTAAATCAAGTGCTTAAAAAAAGCATAAAGCCTGAAAGTGGCGCAGCAGCAGCAGCCTTGCAGCAGGGCTGCTTTCCTGCAGCCTGGCAGTGTTCGCCCTGCTCCCCAAATGGTCCTTAGCAGCAGCCTGGGGTCTTCTTAGTGTCAGAGAGAGGCAGCAGCAGGCCTAGAGACTGTCCTCTGGAGAGCAGGGGATTACTTCACCCTTCAGTCCCTGGGACCCAAGTTCAAAAGCTGCCCTTGAGTCCATAGCAACCAGGTTAGAGGTGTTTCTCTACTTAGATATAATGTTTAGATGCATCAGCCTACAGCTAGCCTGAAGCAGAATTTGTGCAGGTGAATGAGACATGTCCCCTTCCTCTCTGGTACTACATTCAATGCCATCACATCCAGCAATCTATTCTCACCTGTTGTGTTTAGAAAATAATCTGACCACTTGGTTCTGCCTCCAAGGTAAGAGCAAGTAAGAGGTTCTAAAACTGTCTGCCTTTTACCAGAACATTCTTAAGAATGCAAAAGTCAGCCGGGCAGAGGTGACACACGCCTTTAATCCCAGCATTCGAGAAGCAGAGGCAGGTGGATCTCTGTGAGTTCGAGGTCAGCCTAGTCTACAAGACATAGTTCCAGGACAGGCTCCAAAGCTACAAGGAGACCCTGCAAAAAAAAAAAAAAAAAAAAAGAATCAGTTCTGAGTAGGCAAGTCATTCTTCCCTGTCTGCCAGAGGAGCTAAATCTTGCACAGTTTGAGACTGAGGTAGAGTAAGCAATGTAAAACTTCCTCACAAAGTACAAAATACCACATGAATATTACTATTATCATTCAGAGAACACATGTTAAAAGGGTGAGAAAAGTCGTAAGAACTTACATTTTTCCAGTGGAACTGGACAATCTTCTCATGTGCACTAAAGGAGCAATCTGCTTCAGGGCACTGCAAAGTTTGACAACAAAAAGACAATTCAGCGATGGTCACAATGTAATGGTTCACACCACCAGAGGTCTACAGACTTTGGCCCAACAGCACAGCAAAGATCACCCTGAAACAGCTGCTCTTAGAATGGAATGGCACCCTTGGGGAGAGCAGCACAGCCACTCACTCATTTCTGCCTCCATTTGAGCCAAGCTAAAACATTCCTAACTCCTAAAGGTAAGGCATTGCTGCAAATCAATGTTTCCAAAACAAGAATTTTCTTAAAAACAAACAAAAAACAACTTTTAAGGATTCTAATTGGCTTAACATTTTGTTGTTGTTGTTGTTTTTTTAAATCATCTGGGTTATATTTAGAGAATAGCTAAAAAGAGCTAATTCAAACTATAAGATTTCAAGTTAGAAACCCAATGAAGATTTGGCAAAGCATCTGTCAAGATCTAAAAGTAGCCAGGCGGT
>NC_022012.1:70430163-70445621 GCF_000317375.1 Microtus ochrogaster | reverse complement strand
AAAAAAAAAAAAGAATAAAAAAAAATGCAAAAGTCAGAATGGAGAGATGGCTCAGAAGTTAAGAGCATGTGCTACTCTTTCAGAGAACCTGAAAACATCCAGGGTGACTCAGAACTACCTGCAAACGTCCTGATCGAGACTGTGAGAGAGCGTTACTGTGGTTCAGCTTCAGTCTCTAATGAATCAACAGCACAGTTATCAATGTCACAGTGACTTCTACAGTCTAGCTACACCTTACACTGGTCCCTCTGGCAGTCACATCAACCCTGTATCTAAGCATGCACGGTGTGGATACAGAGCCAGCTGAGATATGTTTCACAGTGTGGATTGTGGCAAGCCATCCCATAACACTCTTCCAGTTCTGCCTGGTAAGCGTGGAACACGTAACAGCATGTGCCTGTTGGCTTGTCACCAGAGAGAGATCACTGTTTCAAAATAGACTGACCTCTGAACTTTCCTAAGTTTCAGGCTCTAATCACCCAAGCTAATTAATTCTCAGGTATCAGCACTAATAAGATCCCAAAGTTCCTGGCCACATAGCATTCCTTTAGCCTGTGTGGGCTGTCTATATGATGTTTTTCACCTCTGAGGTCACTGCTATGACATTTTTTCATAGACATAGCATTATTTTTCCTTTCATTAGCTGCTATGCTCTTCCTTAGCAGTTATAACTTACTTTGTTATCCCTTTTGCATAAGAAAACATATATTCATAAGATCCATACTTGGGATCTGGAGAGAGACTTGGGTCAGCGGTTAAGAGAGTGTACTGCTCTTCTAGAGGACCCCAACTTGATTCCCAGCACCCATACCATGTAGCTCACCATTGCCTGTATCTCTAGCTCCAGAGAACTATATCTCTTCTGGTCTTTACAGGCACCTACACACCCAACATACACATATACACATAATTAAAAATAAGAATAAAATAAAATCTTCTTTTACTAAAAAAAGAAGAAAGAAAAAGAAAGAAAGCATTCACAGTAGTGAACATCGTCTTGGTTTCTAGAGAAGGCTTGCTAACTATGCCTTCCTCTGGAATGTTTGTTGGGAAACTTGACTCAGTTCCATCATGTAATCTTCACAGACACAATGTGCCCGATGGAGATACTCCTGTGTGTCCCATTGCACAGATGGGGAAACAGGGCGACACCACATGATGTAATTTGCCAGAGTTCGTGAAACTATTGAATGGCAGGGTTGGACTCAGTCTCGCTCGTCTGGTCTAATGACTGCAGCATATGCTTGCTAACACGCTGAGTGTTTTAACATGGGTTTTATTATTGAATGTAACACCCTGGTTGCTGGCACGGTGGGGTTCTTTTTTACAAGGGAAGATGTCTGTAAAACGAGCCAGTTGGCCTCTGTCAGCAAAGCTGTATTTAGAGTTCACAGAGATAATTGTGTCTCCTCATTTGAACTCCCAAAAGATATCCAATAACAAAGTTTGTCTTGACTTCATAGATGAGGACTGTTTCCACACCAGGACCAGGAGGAAATGTTGGCTGTATGAACTCCCCAAAGCCTACTTGAGAGAACAGTGTCTCCCCATCCTCATCCTGCCAAACTACAGTGCTCCTTTCCGCTGTTGTTTCTTTCTTGGATGTGCTTGGAGCTGATCTGTCGAGTGCCCATTGACCCAGGCACTGGACATGTCTGCACGGTAGAGACAGTCTCTCATGACTTACTTAGCAGACCCCGTGATTCCTTATCTGTGAGCCTAAACTCTGTTTTCCCAATAAATTCAAAGGTCAGAAAACCTTGTCATAAACTTCATTATTTCTCACAAATAACCTTATTAATATGCTGCCCCCTGCCTCAGTGCAATTTAATAAGAACTCAGGATTTTGACCTAAAGAGACAGTCCTATTTTAGGAAAATGTACTCTTTTGAGCAAAGTTGTTACATTAACTTAATTTTTTTGACCTGTCAGTATCTACTCTTTTTATTTATTTATTTACTTATTTACTTACTTACTACTATGAATTAGACTTTCTTATTTCTGGGAAAGATAAAAGATGGCTTATGTATGTTTATATCCCGTCTCTATTAGACCATGACAATAAATTCTGAAAAAAATAAAAATTTCAACAATATAGACACCTCACCTGTTCAGCTGTACATTGCACACATGCATTGTTCATTCTCTGAATATATTCGCTGAGTTTCCAACCCATTTCAAGAACAGGGTGCTCTGAGCCTCCAGATGCTGTAGCCGGCATTCAGGGAGCTCTCCATCTAAGGCCAGAATGATGGAGTATCATAGTTAGTTTCTGTTGACTCAACACAAATCTAGACATACCTGGGAAGAGGATTTGCCTCCACCGGACTGACCTGGCGGCATGTCTGTCTAGCATTTTCTTGATTGCTGATTAATGTGGGAGGGCCTGGCCCACTGTGGACCACACCATCACCAGGCAGGTAGGCCTAGGCTGTACAAGAAGAGATGCTGAACAAGTCAGAAAACAGCTTTCCTCCATGGCTGCCCTCTGCTTGTGCTCGAGCTCCTGCCCTGACTTCCCTTGATGCTAGACGGTAATGCAGAAGGGAAGCTGCGATGACCGTGCCCTCCCCAAGTTACTTTTGGTCACCGTATTGCTCGCCAGCAACAAAAGCAACCTAGGAGAGCAAAGGGCACTCAGTGAGTAAAGGTGGACTTTTGGCTCTTTCTTTGTCATGGAGACTCACTAAAGAATGTACGTCTGGTGGAGAATTTGGCATTCCAACCATTTCCCATGTGAGGATGCTTTTGGATGTAAGACATGGCCCTTGCTGGATGGGTCACAATCACCTCAGAAATGAACATTTTTATGCCTGGCCAGAGCCTAGAGGTTTAGTTTGTGTGGGCTATGTGCTCAGCGTTTCTATAGGTACTTGATGATCGCAGGCTTGGGGGAGGGGGTTAAAGATAACAACAGAACTGGAAGCCAGATGTGCCTGGGAGGATGATGTTGAACCCTGAGTGCTGGTATGTACAGACCTGGAGGTAAAGACCCACCCCAGGGCTGAATCGTGGCTCAGTAACCAGTCTGGTTGGGGGAGCTGTGCCTTCCTTCCGGGGCAGATCTCCCAAATCCCCAGTTACAATGCGATTCTGTCATTCTACCCGCCTGTCCTCTGAGAGCACTGGGTCTTGGTGGACCTACTTGCCTTGAATTTGAGCTCCAGCAGGGAATGCTTCTCCTGAGCTCCAATGGCAAAGTGCTAACCCTGTCCCTAGCCGGATGTTCCTAGCTGGGAGGATGAGGACCCAGGGGGTTGGAGACTAGTGGACCTGTCTGAAATCCAGAGACCCACGGTCACCCTCAGTGTCCCTTGAGATCAGGGAGGGTTCTGACTCTTCAGGCTGCAAGGAGAATGTTGACTGACTGGGAGGTTGGCAGAGCTGCTTTTTCGAGATCATATTCTAGCAATTCCAGTTATGAAAATCAATATGAAAACGATACTCCGGTTTCTTCCTCCTGATTAAAGCAGGACTTGAGATTCTGTGACTATTTTCAGCCCCGGATGTGGCCACTCTCCCAGTCTCCAGAGCATTTAGAGAGCAGATGAAACATACTGGGAACGACTCCACGTGCCCCTGTGATCTGATTTCACCTAGACAGTAAAACAACATGATCAATTCTATTGTTATCACCTCTACTTTGAGAGGTGAAGAAACCCAGTAAGAAAGAGGGTAATGGACCCACCCAAACAGTGGGTGGCAGACTTCTGTTTTTACCTATGTCACCTCTTGATGGTTAGGACTTACACCCACAATTCTGTTTGCTGCTGCTCACTTCTCTGGGTACCCAAGCACTCAGTTTCTCCAGCACTCAAATATAATTTGTACCAAATACTGTCTGCTTGCTGTGAACTCTAAAATACAGTGTTTCTATGGACATCAAGACCCATTCACTGGTCTATATTTCTTTTATTCAGCAAGCTGCAGTCTTGAGATCTGGATGCCTGGATTCCTAGCATAAATTGACAACTTACTAACTAGGTGATTTTATAAGGTCCCCGAAGCCCTGTGCCTTCGCTCTCTGGCCTCCTTTATTCAAATGTGACTGATAATAGCATGGATCTTGTAGCGTTATTCTGAGGATAAAGTGACATGATACATATTGCATAAAAGTAACATACTGCCCCAACTTGGTGCCTGCCAAACAGTAGGCCCTCCATCAGTGTTTATGCTGATATCGCCAGGCCCCACACTGGTTGCTAGGGATGCTAATATGAGTAAGACATAGGCCTTGGCGTCATAGAGCTTATAACTTAGGCAGGGTGGAGAGGTGGCTACAAGTCATTAAATTGGATCTGAACCCACAGAAGTGTGTTCCAAGCCTTTGGGCCATAGAGAGGAGGGAGTGGTTCTTCAAGGGGCAGGAGGTGAAGTTAGGTGAGTTGCCAGTCCCTCAGGCACCCTTACAAGGAAGCATCTAGACCACTCTGGGCACAATGAGTTTGGAGTAGAAGGCTAGTGTCTTCATGGAAACTCCACCTTCTGGAAAGCTGCAAAACACCAACATGGAGAACAGCTGCCCTCATCCCAAGCAGCCAAGGAGGCCGTGGTTGGGTCTAAAAAGTGGTGGAAAGGCGGCATGGAGGCAGAAGGAGGCTGCCATAAAGGGGGAGGGGCTGGCTGGAAGAACTACACATACATACCAATGACCTGGCAGCTGGAGGGAAGAAGGCGGGTCCCTGGCATTGCCAATTAGCCTTGCCAACAAGTAGAAGGAGCCAGGCCTGGCTGCAGTCCGAGGCCCTGTAGCCAGTAGCAGGTAATGGTGATGTTTGGTGGAGGGGAGGTGCACCCTGCCAGTGGGGCAGCCACAATACTAGCCGATGCCATGTTCTGTAGAATACCAGAGCTGGGGTGGAGAGGGAGGGATAAGGGGAGGGCTTGGAGATTAGACACCCACAATCTCCTGCAAAGGTTCTTGAGTGACATCCTCCTTCCTTCAGGTCAGAACTTGGGAACCTGCATGTTAGCGAGCTTCCCTGTGGCCCATTACCTGAGGTGAATGACTGCCTGCTGTAAGGCTGTGGTAGAGGGAAACTTGCTCTAAAAAAAAACAGAGATGTGGGAGCTGGGGGTGTGGCTCAGCTGGTAGCTTGCCTGGCATGCCCAAAGCCCTAGGTTGGATGCTCAGTTCTGCATAAACCAGACATGAGGGTACACATATGTAATCTCATCACTGTGGAAGTGGGAAAAGAGGACCAGGAGCCCAAGGTGATGGTCAGCTATATAATGATCTCAGGACAGCCTGGGCTGCGATGGGCCACTGCTTCATAAAGGAAGAAAACAGAAAGGGAGGGAGGAAAGAAGAGGAAAGGATTCTGGTGTATGGAGAGTCGGTCCCTTAGTAACCAAGCTGAAGCCTCCAGACGGTCGGTTTTGACAGGTTTGGGGAAATTTGTGTCATTGTCCTCAAAGTTTCTTGTAATCCTTATTCACTTCTGCTCCCACCCCCACCATCTCTTTCTCACTTTGAAAGCCATGGGCTAGCAGGTGAAGACTCAGCCTAAAGAGAATTTGTACAGTTTTTACAGGAAAACATGTGGCCTAATTTGACCTCTCCTCTTCACCCACTTCGCGCCACGCAAGCCTTGTTCCCATCAGCCCTCCCCCACCAGTGCGATGTTGAATCAAGGCTCCAGCCATCTGTTTTTTCAAAGCCCTCCTGACACAAGGGGGAGGGGCCTTCAGTGATAGAGTTCTGTCTTCCTTCTTCCTTTCTGCCCTTGTTTTTCGCAGTCTGTTCATACTGAAGGGAACTGTCAACGAGCTTGGATCTGCAGTATTTGTCTATCTCTAGGTGGGAAAAACAAAAATAAAAAGGTGGCTTTCGAAGCACTTGTTAGGACCTGCGAGGAAACCTTATGAATTCCCAGAAGCACCCTTGGGTGACTGGGCTGTGGAGCTGGGTGTGCTGGATTGCAGTGTCTTTTGTCAGCCTGTCTCCAACTTCTAGTTTCCCAATGACAAGCTAAGAAGGAAGGTTTGAGACTTCAGTGGCTCACTAGGAGACCCGCATTTGTGACACCCAGTGGAACCCCATATGTGATGCCCATGGAACCCCACCCTCCCACCCATTCACATTTCTCATTGAACAGTGGGTCTAGAAGAACTTCATGAAAGAGATTCCTATCATTCAAAAATGGAAGGGGTAGAGTTGCTAGTCCCAGAAGCAGGAAGGCATCTGCTAAAGACTTTAAAGGTCCTGTGGCCTGATATTAAAGCACTTAGACGGGGCAGAGAGACTGGCTACAGATTCCACCCATGCGTAGACTCTGTGTGTGTGTGTGGTGTGTGTGTGTGTGTGTGTGTGTGTGTGTGTGTGTGTGTGTGTGTGTGTTGTGTGTTGTGTGTGTGTGTGTATTTGACGTTAGTCCTTGGCTGGTATTTTCAGGGAGCCCCTTAACAGAACTCAACTGCTCACCCAGCTGAGAGGCAAGGCAAGAGAGGAAGGCGCTCACACAGAGCTCCCTGGACCCCACAGACAAGTCTAAAGGGCAGCAGCCACAGTCGAGACGCTGTGGAAATTTCTCTAGGGAAATCTCACAAGCCTGTAAGAAACTTGACCTCATTTGCATTTTCTGATTGAATCTGGGAGAGATTTTAGTTCTCTCTTTTCCTTTTACAAAGACAGGCCCTGGGATGAAGAAAGCCAGTGTTACCTGGTGTTTGCCAGAGAATTGTGGTTTTACTGGCTGTCCAATGGGGCTCTCCAGATGTTCCCAGGCCTCAGCTAACAGCATCATGGATGTTTCTGTGTTGTGTGACTTCCTGCTCTCCTGCTTATACATCAGAATTTGAAAAAATAATGCCAGACAGCACCAGAACTTAGTCCTGAAGGATTTTGTTGGTTAGCAAACTCTAACTCTTCCTTATGGTGGAGGTGGGATTGCTGTTGGGGAAAAGTATCCCAGGGATCTTGTAAATCAAAGATGAGATTGTTGCTCCCTCTACTACATACAGAATCTTCTTTTGAGTACTTTGCCAGAAAGGAAAGAAGAATTTAGATATAGAAAGTTAGAGAATGAGACCACGTTACTCAAGATCTTAGGAGTCATCGGGAGAACTCTACTCATTGGTGTCCATAGCCTCCGCAGAAGGCAGCCAATGGCAGAACAGGTGTTCTTCAGCCCGCCTGGTGACCTTCCTTGGACAGGTTTGCAAAAGTCCTTAAATACAGTTCTGTCTGCCTGACCCAGACTGGGTGGAAAATCTTGCTGGGTTAGGGACTTAGCAGCCTTCTTGCTGGGCCTATGTACATAGACAGGCTCTGAGACACACACCTAATCTTAGGAAAGTGGAACCAAGAGCCAAGAAAAATCGGCTCAATTTGTTTTCCTAATGATGATGTGGAATTTTTTTCATACAAAAGCATCACACTGCTGTTCAGTGTGCTTAATACTTCTGTGGGCACTAAAATCTGTTCCTGCTTAGCAGGTATGCCCCTTTCTTGTTGGGATCTCTAGAAGTTAGGGGGCAGAGTGTTTGAGGCAAGGTCTTTATATAAACCAGGCTAGCCTTGGGTGTATAGAACAGGTGGCTTTGAATTTCTGATCCTCCTGCCTCCACCTCCCAAGTCCTGGGATTGCAGGTATGTGCCACCACACAGTTTTACGAGATGTTGGGTTGAAGAAGCCCAAGGCTACTTGCATCTGATGTAAGCATTCTGTCAATGTAAGTACTTATCCACCACGAAGAGTGGCATTTTGAGAGCCCAGGGTCTCAAATGAATGGTATTCCACCATACTTCTAAATGGAAGTGTTGTAGTATGAATGCCGATGTCCCCATTGGTTCATGTGTTTGGAGAGGTTACAGAACCTTTAGAGGATAGAGCCTCCTTGGAGGAAGTGTGTCACCAGGGGTTACTAGCCCTGCCACATTTCCTGTTTTTGCTCTGCTTCTGTTGTATGGAGTGAGTTCCATGCTCCTGCAATTCTTCCTTGCCTTGGCGTCCGCCATGGAGCTGTACACTAAACCCTTTCCTCTTTAAGTCACCTCTGGTCGTGGCATTTGATCACAGCAACAGAAAAGGAGAGAATACGGGCAACTTGGGGCTCAGACCCTACTTGAGTTTCCTTTGGGGCTTTTCCACTTTGCAGCGCGATCTTTAAGGACATACTCTGTCTCTGGGACCTTCTGTAGCATCCTCAGTTTTCTGTGGCTCAGCTTCCTGTTGAAGAGAGAGAATGGGAGGAGCAGAGAAGGTAATGCTTGAAGAGAATCATGGCCGGTGTCTCCTTCCCACACCTTTCCTCTGGTGTGGAAGATTTCCTTAAAAACGGAAACTTGAGGATGGCTTTATTTTCAGTATCTCGCGGGGAAACTCCCTGGTTTCAGAACTTCCCTTTCACTAGGTTCTTCTCCTCCCTCACTGGGCCCTCTTCCTAATCTCCTTTGCCCACACAATCTCTATCCTTTTGATAATCTTCTTTCTTTTCCTCCTCCTCCATCTATTTTCGTCACCAGTGATAATCGTGGATAAGGAAGGGATAGTCAGTCTGGAAGGTAGAGTCTAAGAGAATGAAGAAAAAGAGGGACGTGGAGGAGATCGTTTATTTATTCAGCATACTGAAGAAGCACCTACTGTATGTGGCCCTGCAGAATGACTTGGACACCCTGTGCCAGTGGGCAGAGGCACATGGACAAATCCAGAAGACTGGAATGGATTTGATTCTCTCTGTCAGGGTTTGGTACATATGATCCTTCTGTCCAAACTGAAGAAGGAGATACTAGGGGTAAGATGAGGAGCCTTCTCAGGCTGAGAACAGTGTTTTTGCAAAGGCATGGCAGACAGATGGACCTGGAGTCTGGAACATGGGCATCTTGCTCTGGCTGTGAGAAGCTGGGTCCTCTTCTTATTCCTGTGTGAAAGTCTTTCGTGCTCACACCCTGGGCCCTTGGAGTTGCTCACATGCAAGCCTTGATAGCAAGACACTTTGCTAAAGTGTGGCCATTTCAGTGGGCAGGAGAATAAGCGAGATGAAAAGAGGTCCCTGTTGGCCAGGCGCTGCTGAAGGACTCTGCAGAGGGTTCCAACGGGTACTTTGGAAACGTAAGACAAACCATAATCACTGTACGATGTGCTCTTGTTTTACCAGCGAGAGACATTTATAGGTATTAAACTTGCTCCAGAAGGCCTCTAATACAATTCCTTAAGTGCAGTAATAACGCAGAATTATTAGTGGAAACTATTATTATTATTCCGAGTAATAACATAATTTTGTGCCTATGGAGGATGTCCAAAGTGCCGAGAGAAATGAGCCTTGGTTAATTAAGCCTCTCCTCAGCAAGTTGGGCAAAGCATCGTTAGATTCACTTTTATAGAGGAGGAAGCCTGGGCTGGGGTGGGCGAGTTAGATTCTTAAGGTCAGACTATGGGAAAGGAGACTGGGGACTTCTGCACCTATGAGGATCCGGTTTCATCCAGTACCTAAGTAAGAATGAATGTCCATGGTGAGGCATGTGAAGACCCAGACCCTTGTGAAGACTCAGTCTGAAGTAAGAATTTGGAGAAGAGTCACACAGAGAGTGAATAAGAAATGTGCCCCCTGCTCTTTTCAAAGAGATTGGTATGTAAGACCCCAGGGAGTAGCTAATCACAACTTGATGGGAAAATGCTCTATGCATCCAAGCAGGGTGGCAATGGGTTAGAAAGCAGAGAGGCCACTTTTGTTAGGGTCTCCTCTTCTGATGCAGTAATATGAACCCCAGCAATTCCTAAGCACCTGGTAATGAAGAGCTGCCCCTAGATCCCTCTGGATTTTTCTTTTCTCCTCTGGTGTCCTGCCTCCAAAATTCCAGAATTAGGCTGGCAAGATAGCCAAGTGGATGAACTGCTTGCCGCGTAGGCATGAGAACCTGAGGTTGAATGCCTAGACGTGCTGTAAAAGCCATGCGGTCTTAATTTCGTGGGTGCAGTGAGACGACAGATGGAGACAGGAGATATTCAGGAGCTGGAGGGCCTGCTAGACGGATGTGCAGAACAGCAAACAACAAGAGATAGACCCTGCCCCTCGTACAAGGTGGAAGGTGAGACCTGCACCTGGGGTTGTCCTGCCTGCAGTCGCTCACGTGAACATACACACAAACCAAATTACAGAGCAGAAGAAACACTTCCACATCTGCACTGTGGAATGCACTGTTTTCCTTTGCCACTTCTGATTGGTTTTCTCACTGCGTGAACCTTTAAGTGTATGTCAGGAATAACCCCAGACATGGGAGACCCAGAGAAGAAAAGACTGGTTGTTCCTGCCATGGAGCCCCAGGCTGGAGGAGAAAATGAGGCCATGTATCCCCTTGTCATCTCTCCCACCTCCAACCAAACCCAGCATCCTTACCATGGGGATGTGTACTCCAGGACAGCCAGGGCATGTGCAGGGCACCATCACAAGTGAGTTGAGAAAGGCTTTGTGAGAGGAGCAACATTTTGTCAAGAAAAGAAAGAAAAATGTTGAGCTGAGAACTAAAAGACTTTTTGAGCAGAAGGAGTAGCCAGGGACACGTGACATTGCGAAAGTTCAGGAACCATTTTAAAAACCAGCTCTCCATTACCTAGAATTCCCTCTGTGGACTGTAAGAGCTATCTTTGTCGCTAATTATACACTCTCTCATAATATTCACAGTTTGTTTTATAAAGTACAGCATGCTTTTCTAATCCAAATAGATTATAGGTTACTTAAGTTCCAAGAACTTGTTTCCCCTGTAACGTAGAACTGGGCAGTGCAGAATCCAGATGGGCCGTAGAGATCTACAGGAAAAGCCAGAGTCTTGCACATGTTTGAAGTTGAAGTTTAAGGGCCACTTCTGTCCCCACCTCACTGAGTGATCTTGAACGTGATGATCTTCCACATCCTACAATGAGAGATCACGGTAACTGTGTTACTTTTAGGGATTAAAAATAACGTATGCAGTCTTATCTTGTTTGAAAGTCTTTTTGGCAAGTAGCCTAAAAGGCCAAAAAGATATGGAGAGACTCTATCCGTTACGGTATCTTGGAAGTTCCAAAACTGTTGGCATCAAGGCTCATCAGAGAGCAAAGGGCTGAGTTTCAAGCCAGCAGCAGAGCAAGCTGAAGACATCACAGAACACGTTGTCCTGGGGGGTTAGGATCTGGTACCGCCTGCTACCTCTGAAGATGGAGTAGGAAGCCGCACAAGAGCTTCTTTCACTTTCTTTTTATTTTTTGAGACAGGACCTCCTGTGGTGACAGCGGCTAGTCTCCAACTTACTGTGTAGCTGAGGATGGCTTTGAGATGTTGGTCCCTCAGCCTCCAACCTGAGTACTGGGATTACAGCTGTTTGCCCCCATGTCTGGTGTATATAGTTCTGGGGGTTGAACCATGGCTGTTCATTACAAGCCTGTTTTCAATAGGAGTTTAGTCATAGATACCTGATGAAAAACTGTTCCATCCTCCCGTAAACTGCCCCATCCTTTGACTGGTACCAAGCTGTGCCCCTAGACTTGGGACCCATAAAAACTGCAGTGCTCTGAATACGCTCCTGTCTTCACGGCAGTTGTCGAGACCGTTAAAGGGACTATGTCTTGTCCATATAGTGTCCCTTTACAAAGTGTCTCTCCCGTCACACCAGGGATTTGCTCTATATTTAAACTCATTCTTAATGAGCCCCGGTGTCGATTCAAACCAAGAAAACACAAAAGAAATCTGTGCAGAGGTTTCCCGGGAGGATCCCCTCCCTTCTCTCTCCCTTGGACATTTCTTTAGCGTAATAGTACCCACATGTGCACTTCTAATCAGGAACAGGGATCTTTTAAGACCAATCCAAGAGAAATAAAATACAAAACACCCTGGCCATGGATCTCCCCAAGGAAATGGTCTCATCAGTGTGTGAACCCCTCCTTTGTGTCCAGAAGTCACCCATCTCCTTAGTACTGCCCTCCTCGGTAGGAGTCAATAACTAGGAATGGCTGGCATCTAATGTGAAATACAAAGAGTATTGTTCTGAAGGCAGCAAATTAGAGGAAACAAACTATAACGAGAAAGAGACAGAATTAGGGAGGGGTGAGGCGAAATGTCTGGTCTTTCACAAACGCAGGAAGACAAGTAAAGATGGTACAGTCATAAGAAAAGATGGTGATTGACCTTTAAAAAGACAATTCAGAGATAATAGCCAAGGCCTGGGGCTAGAGCTCACTTGGTAGAAGGTTTGTCTAGCATACATGAAGCCCTGGGTTCATATATGTATGTATATATACCAGATGTGGGGGTGCACACTTGTTAATCCCAGCACTCAGGCGATTAGAGGCTGAAGAACCAAGAGCTCAAAGTCACCCTCAGCTACATAATGAACTACAGGCTAGCCTCTGCTCATATATGGCACCCTGACTCAAAAAAGAGAAAGATCAGTAAGGAATTAAAAATCTAATCATAGAAATGAAAAGCAAAAGGTGGAGGGGAAAGGATAAAGTAATTCAAGAGATATTTTTAGATGGTTTCTCCAAATTAAAGATTCCTACCGAATCTCTCATATGAGCAGTGTAGATCCATGGGAAGCCAGAATGATGTGTAATTTTCAAGCAGCAAGGGGAAGAAGACCCTTCGCTTCCAAAGAGAACAGTCAGCAATGGGACTGGTCTAAGCCCCCTTAGGAGCAATGGGAGACCAAGGGGCGGAGAAGCAAAGTCACCATTGGCCTATGGGAAAGTGATTGACAGTGCAGTCTTCCATACCCAACCAAACTGTGGCGTGTGAAGTTAGAACAAACACATTCCAAAGTTTTACTTCTCACAGGCAGTTTCTCAGAGGACTGCTGAAGGATACACCTCCAAAAATGATGGAAGGCAAGACAAGGAGAAGCTCTATAAATGAAGGGAGCTGGAAATGGAGAAAAGGCACCACAGTTATGAGCACTGGTTGCTTTTCCAGAGCATCTGGATTCAATTCCCAGCACCCATATGGCCGCTTACAACTGCCTGTAACTCTAGTTCCAAAGCATTCGATGTGGCCTCCATGGACATCCGACATACATAATGCATTCAGGTAAAACACCCATACACATAACAGAAAGATAAATAGAATTACAGAAAGCAAACAGACAACAACAAAACAAAGAGGCCAACACAGCATAGTCAGATGAGCCCCGGGATTAGAAACAGAGAAATCCCAACAGCTAGAAGAAGAAAAGGTAGTTAGGAACGGATAAGATCAAAGAGGACCTGAAGACAAGGCTTTGAGAAGGTAAAATTGCTAGAACATGCAAAATATTTGAATTTAGCGTGACTTCCCAGCTCTGAGAAGATTTGGGGGAATGAGTTAGTTAGAAGTATATAGAAAACTAAGCAAGAAGAAAGGATGAGTTCTGAGGTCCAGGCGAAGCACAGCACTGTGAAGGAAACCGGTGAAAGTTGTGGTAAGCAGAAGGATGCAGCAGTGAACAGCATTGACCTTCTCCTAAAAGCAAAAGTACAGACTGTGGACTCAACCACAAGACAGACAGAGTTGCAGTGACAGGACATGGAAGGAGGGGAGAGGACAGGAAAAGGCCCTGTAGGTGGTGAAGGCGGAAGTTCTTAAAGAAAGACTATGGGTGGCCGGTAGACAAGGCCTCATCAAAAAAGTCAAAGAAAGACTCTGGGTGGTCAGCAGACAAGCCTTCAACAGAAAAGTCAAAGCCTGAGCTTTAAGATGTAGAGGTAAATATCAGGAGCAGCTGCTGAGGGAAGGGAGCGAGCTTGCCCTAAGGGCATGAGAAATGCAGACAAAAGCTGTGGGTTTCTCTATTGAGCATTGTCTCTTTACATTAGCATGGGGTTATGGCTTGGAAAAAACAAAAGTATTTTACAAAAGAATTGGAGCCAAGGAAGAGAGCCTGGTTGGTAAAGTATTTCCTTGCTGTGCAAACATATGGACCTATGTTCAGATCTCTGGCACCCATGTAAAACTGGCCGTGGGGGTATGTGTCTGTAATCCCAACATTGGGGAGGCGAAGACAAGCTGATTCCCTAGAGCTCCTTAGCCAGCCCACCTAGATGCTTCAGTGGGAGGACCCTGCCTCAAAACAAGGTAAAGAGCCTTTGAGGAAGATACCTAATACCACATGCACCCAGTCCCCCAAACCCTCTCTCTCTCTCTCTCTCTCTCTCTCTCTCTCTCTCTCTCTCTCTCCCTATGCCTCTCCCTCTCCCCTTCCCCTTCCCTCCCCCTTCTCTCTCGTGTGTGTGCATACACATATGCACACACACACACACACACACACACACACACACACACACGGTAGACTTGCACTGAGAAGATATCTTGGTTGCCAGAGTGTTTTCTTAGCCTTCACAAAGAATTATCCAGCAATGTGAAAACAGAACACAGTGATTCACATTTATAATCCCAACCCCTGGGAGATAGAGGCAGGAGGATCAGGTGCTGCACATCATCCTACATAGCAAATTACAGCCCTGTATAGCCCTGACCAGGCTACCAGAGGCCGGGCCTCAAAAATTAGTAATTAAAATAAAAGCACAACGAGGAGGAACCGTACCCATTTCTACATGTTGTGGCCATTCAGATCCAGGCAGTTTCCTACACAGCTTTGTCATCCTGAGGCACATGGAGTTACTCTCGGGAATTCAGAGATGACATTGGGCACACTGATACTAAAGGGGCCCTCATTAGAAGTTAAGTGGCTCATCTATAGTCTCCCAGCTCAGGAGGGGCAGAATCCATTGGAAAACTAATGCTCCTCACACAGGAGCCACTCTGTCCTCTAGACTTTCAAGCCTGATCCTTTCTCCTGTAGCCTGTAAAATATGGTCTGAATAATGAGGGGGGACAATGAAGGCACTCAGGTCCTAACACTGCTGTCATTTGCCGCGCCCTAAAAGCATGGTGGTTTCCCCATCTGTAAAAATGGCCATAACGGTACCTGTGCTGTGTTATTTGCAACGTTGTTATGGGAATCTAAGGAAAGTATACGGATGAACACACTGTGTCTCTCTCCAGATACCCAGAGTGCTTCTCATGGCAGCTCCCCAGCTCCCTGGGAGCAAAGACAGGACCCATCATTTGGGAGCTCCCATTTAGGGACACTGATGGGAGTCATGGGTTGTATCGAAAGAGGCCTTTAAGAAGACACATAGGAGGTGCTTTGCCCACACCATCCTGGCCTGGCCTAGTTGCTGCCATGCGCTGCTGCTGCTGCACGTCTGTGATAGGACAGACAGCTCACAGAGGCAAGCAAACCTGCAGTGGGCACTTTGAGCTCAGGCTCATCGCCAGCTGCCATGTAGGGCTTTCCTCTGCCCTGAAGACTGTTTTATTTTTTCAGCCCTTACTTATTTTTCCCTCTTGGGCTCTAACCAAGAAATCAAAAGCAGTAGAGTTAGATGACGTCAACAGATCCCACTTCCCCACTGGAAAGGCAGTTTCAGGGAAGCATGTCACTGCCCAAAATGCCTATTAGAAATGCAGAGAAATTAATGAGAGTGCTCAGGAGGGAGGTGTTATGA
>NC_022012.1:70419410-70430063 GCF_000317375.1 Microtus ochrogaster | reverse complement strand
ATAGGTCATTCTTTCCTGTTTTAGTTTTTGTAGAGCTGCTCCCAAGGGAAATGGTCCTGGACCCTTGAAATACAAACCTCTATCACTTGGGTTGACAGTTGGTATTGAGCGGTGGGTACTGCAAAAGATACCACATTATAGAAATATCAAGAGACTTTTAGAGGGCATCTGTGTGTACGCTTGGCAGAATTGTATATTGGCTCCTGGAAATCTTATTTGCCTCATCCATTCAGTGGCAAAATCAGAGCTAGAATGGATGCAAGCCTCGCCAATGTCCTTCTTAATGCCGTGCCCTGAACCGGTGAGATGGCTCAGAGAGTAAAGGTGCTTGCTGAGCAAACCTGACAACCTAAGTTTGGTCCCCTGGACCCACAATAAAGTAGAAGAAGAGAAACCAAGGTACAACATTGTCTTCTTATCTCTGCATGTGTGCCCTGGCATATCTCCTCTCTGTCTCTGTCTCTCTCTGTCTGTCTCTCTCTCTGTCTCTCTCTCTCTCACACACACAGCACAACACACACACTGCTCTTACATACAATACAGTTGGCCAGAGTAAGAGAAGTCTGTTTAGTTCTAGAATGTTTAATATACAATGGTATCAGACTTTCCATATAATTCTCTATAAATAAAACAATTTAGTATCAGCCATTGTAGCTTAATTATTAACAACTGTCTATATATCTAACATCAATACTCAGACTCTTACAACTCAATGGGTTGAGGCTAATTGTTGTTCTATGTTATAGTAGAAACAGAATCAGAAAAGGTAAGTTACTTTCTCAAGACTTCATGCCCGGTAAAAGCAGGCCAGCAGGCCCTTCTGCCTCCCTACTCCTCCCTCTTCCTAAGTCCAGGGGTAGAAGCTCGGGTTTTCAGCTGCAGCGGTAGCCCCATTTCTTACTCTCTGCCCTTTGCTATGATTCTGTTTGGGTTCCCCAGATTGGTTGGAAATTGTTTATGGTTTAAATGACAGGCTTCTCTTTGGACTGTTATCAGAGTGACTGGGCATGGTAAGGTCATCTTCTGGCACGTGTTCCCTGGCCAGGCAAAAGAGTGGCATCACGGTAAGAGGGGGTAGCTGCTGGGGATGTAGTTGAGGGGACAGAGAAGCTGGAAAAGTGACTGATAGAGGTGGCGATTTATCATTCTGGATCCAAGAGATTTTACCATCTACATGCCCTGAACAAAACAAAAAAAACAGAGCATTTAAACCCATGCCTTGGAAGTCTTTTCCTTGTGATTGATTTGGGCTTGGCTTAAGTTATTCTAAAGATACATTTTTAAAGAGCCAATGACTATAAGAAAGAGAAGTAGGAGGAGGAAGAGGAGAAGGAAGAATAAGAGAAGGAGGAAGAGGAGAAAGAAGGCACAATCTTCAATTTAGGCTTCTGGTTTTTCTTCTGGTAAAGAAACTATTAAAGAATCAGAATCACGGGTATATTACTGAGAAGCAGTGTCTGGATGCACAATTAAAACACATGCCCCTTGGCTAAGGTGTAAGGAGATTAATTTGTAAGTGTGACTCTTGAAGTCGATCATTGAATTACATACATATGTAGTCACACCCCTTGCTTGTGAAGATTCAAAAAATATTTCTAGCTCCTCTCAGCTTATCACAGATCTTAATCAATGGACAAGCAATTAGACCTACGTAGCCAGAGTTGAAATAACCCCCATTCATGAGCTCTCTCATTCAGCAGTGTGAGCAGGGCCCTTGCTCCAGTGCTTCCTCGGGAGCTTCCGCCCCCTTGTTTTCTACACAGACGAGGTCTTAAGGGAGACCGCAAAGGCTGTTGGAGTGATTAAATGAGAGACCCATTAACAAAATACAATGTGATGCCTGATGATGCGTAGATGCGTGTTGGAATAAACCAGCTACACTCACAAGCAAGTGCTTGAGTGGAGGTTGGAGAATGTTGGAGAAGAACGATCCTGGACACTTTGTCTTTTACCATGAAAGAAACTGAGGCCCAGAGAGGTGGCATGACTTCGCCGAGGTGACAGGGAGTTAGCAGAAAAGCAAGAATTCTAGTTCAGTGTAATCACCCTGTCACCTGTGCCCCCTCTGAGCTGTCACCTCCTTGGTGCTGTAGGCCCCTCCGTGTCACCAGCACTCAACTCCTTTATCTTCCTTGAAGAGTCAAAAATCTGACACACATGGACTGGGGAGATGGTTCAGTCCGTGAAGTGTCTGCCTTGAGAGTAATGGAGACCTGAGTTTCATCTCCAGAATCCTCAAAAAATCTGGGTGTAGTGTCAATTGTAAGATCAATTCTGAGGAGGTGGACACGGGTGGCCCATGGGGTCTCCTCACTGGCCAGCCTAGCTTACTTGGTGACTTCCAGACCAATGAGAGATGCTGACTCGAAAAGCAAGGTGGGGGCTGGAGAGGTGGCCCATGGTTAAAAGCACTTGCTGCTCTTCTAGAGGATCCAGGCTCAGTTCCAGCAACCACACGGTGGCTCACAGCCCTCTCTAACTCCAGTTCTAGGAGAGCCAATACCCTTCTCAGGAATTTGTTGGCATTAGGCGTGCATATGATGTACAGACATACTGACTACAGGCCAAACATTTATACACAGAAAAAAATAAATCGTCCTTTAAAAGAAAGCAGGGTGGGTATTGGCTGAAGAATGAGACCCGAGGTGATCCTCTGACCTCTGTGCACATATGAACACAGATGCGCACTCATCCAGCCACAAGCACATGTACACAGAGAAAGGAGGGGTTGCGTGTTTCTTCTTTCATTTGACTTTAGCAAGCATTCTATCTGAGGTTGCATCCTTAAACAGAAGCTGGC
Source organism: Microtus ochrogaster (assembly GCF_000317375.1). Classification (NCBI taxonomy): domain Eukaryota; kingdom Metazoa; phylum Chordata; class Mammalia; order Rodentia; family Cricetidae; genus Microtus; species Microtus ochrogaster. Next base: position 70,427,263 of record NC_022012.1, on the reverse strand, counting down.
TGGCAAGGCCTGGCTTTCTTCTGCCCGTTTACTCTGCCTGTAGGAGAGACAAGAATGGCATGGCTCCCTCCTGCCCTGGGGATGCACTTGGACCAGAGGAGCTACTGTTCTGGGTGTGCACATGAAAGGGGAGATTCCAGCCAACTTTGAGTCCTAATTTGAGGCATAAATTAACGCACACCTGACCAGGTGACATTATCCAAATGATAAATTGCCGCAGGCGCAGGCCATTGTGTTCATAAGGGTGATTTATGGCCCAGGTTTGGAAATGAATAGAGAAAGAAATATTTCAATGTAGCCATTTAAAACCCAAACTGTTAGGTTTGGTTGGGGCTGTCTTTAAAAGATTAAGGTGTCTTTCTTTTGTTGAAGTTGTCCATATTAATCAGAATGGCATAGCTTTAAATTTTTTTTTTTATAAAACAAGGGGGAAACATTTGGGTTTAACACAGGACAGTGGTTCAGGATAGGTCATTCTTTCCTGTTTTAGTTTTTGTAGAACACAGAACACAGAAAGAAGCTCCCGGGCATCTCTCTACACCTTTACTTAGGCTTCTGTCAGCATCTTGTCTTTGGGGGCTGAGCAGAAAATGAAAACTTTCATTGATTTCCTGCCTTATTGAATCTGGGCAAAGATTTTCATCTCTGTCGACACAGAAATATCTAAAAAAGACAAAGGTGGTTTGACAACAGCAGATGAGGAGTGCTTTAAAAATAAAGAGCAAAAGAACTAGCCACCAGATTCATCACATGTACACACACACACACACACACACACACACACACACACATGCTCTGACTTCATACACACAGTTACCCCCCACACAATGCTCTGCCTACATATGCACAGCTACACACACACACACACACATACAAGCCCTGACTTTGTACACACAGTTACCCCACACACAATGTTTTACCTACATATGCACAGCTACACACACATACACACCCTGACTACTTCTTACTCACAGTTACCCCACCCACAATGCTCTGCCTACATATGCACAGCTACACACACACACACACACACACACACACACACACATATGCTCTGACTTTATACACACAGTTACCCCACACACAATGCTCTGCCTACATATGCACAGTTACACACACAGACACACACAGACACACACACACACACACACACACACATGCCTTATGGCTCATCAGGCTTGGAGTTTTCTTCTGAATGTAGAAACTAGATGCTTCGTCTGATTGCCTTTTGCTTAGCCCCTGCAGTGGGAAACGGGGAGAGCTTTGTGAACTATTTGAGAGAATTCCCACCCAGGCTGAATCATGGGGGAATAAATGGACTTAATGCCTTTTCAGGACAGGTAAAGTCTGAAATAATAATGGAGAATTTGTGACTGTCATTCTTACAGTTTTTACCATACAAGGTGCCCTTCTTTATCACTTGATCCTGGCATCATCCCATGATGGCTCTTGATCTGTCCTTGGCAGGGTGTAGGAACAGAGTATGATCTTTGGGGTTCCAGTATTTATGCCATCTTATAACTCCTCTCCTTATAGTATTGCCCCTCCCCATCTACTGTAGCCCACTGCCACCACCCTAAAGCCCCTTTGGGATCTGGTGCTTGACATCCATGGCCAGGAATTAAATCTGAAGCTAGCCTTCATCTTCCACATACGTAGCATGTGTCTGGCTAGTGTGATCAGTGTTTCAGTATGAAACAGCCATCGACATCATCACCATCACCACTTTGACCCTCACCATGACCACATTTACAGTCATCACTGTCTCCACAATTACCATCACCACCATAACTGACACCATCAACATCATCACCACCTTCATAATCATCATCACTCCTGCTACTATCACCACCAGCATCAGCACCACTTTCTTTACCGTCTTCATCATCAGACAGATGAGCTGTATGATACACAGTTGAGGAGTTCCCCCAGGCAGGCCAGTTTGTTGGTATTTGCTTAGGAAATTCCTATAACCTAAGGTCCCTGTAGGCAGCTCTGAAATCTATCTGAGATGGAGAGTCTTTCCCCCTACCCTCTGGGGTCTGCTCACAAATCCCACATGGTGGCAGGCCTCTCCACTGACCGCTCCAGGCCTTTTAAAAGCATGGCTTCTGTCTTTATAACATTATGCATTAAAGTAGCCTGTAAAACGAAGAGGCATTCCAAATAGCCCTTCTGGTTTTCATTTTTTCATCTTGGCATGGGGACAGAGCAAATTTTCCAGAATGTTTTAAAGAGGAAAAACCGGCTATTCTCTAGACAGCTGTTTTATATTGCACAGCCTCTGGGTCTCACTCACTCAGAAATCTCCAAGCTGCTGAAGTCCATGTTCCTTTAAATGGACTGTTTCTTTTATTAAAACAAATGAAGGCTGCATTCATCCCTTATATAATCTTCTTACCTCAGAGCCTGTGGGCAGGGAGGGTTCAAAATCCTGAATCAAGCAGTTGGGACACACTGACAGGAGAGGCAGGCTTGCTCTTCAGAAAGAACACTGTATCCCCGCTGCTTCCTTTCCCCCTGAACCTGCAGGTGCTTGGGCCTTTTTAGCCAGTGACAGTGGATTAAATGCTTGGACAGGGTCGGTTCCTATTGCCCAGTAAGGGTAATTCTCAGGGTAGTCAATAGTGTGTCCCTCCCCACTGTGAAGTCTGCCCTTCATGATAACTGTGTTATGATGGTCACAGCTTGGAACCCCTTCCCATCCAGTTTCTCAGATCACTTTCATAAGCACTAAGCCCTCAAGTACCAAGCACCATAATAGTAAAGAAAATGTAGACAATCTGCCCTTCAAAGTAACTGGAGGCCTTACATCAACAAGAGTTAACTGACCCAATATACTGAATGCTGTAAGGGAGAAAGAGAAGGGTGAAGGAATTCTCACAATGAGAGAGCATCCAACTGGGTCTGGGAGGATAAATAGGAGTTTGAGAGATGTGTGGGGAGGGCTCCCCAGGGGGGTAGACAGAGAAGGTGTCATTGACTAGTCTGCAGCATAGGAAACCCAGACTCAGAGAAAGTAACTCTCTCGCTGAGGTCACCAAGGGGAGTGGCTGTACGTGACTGCACCCGTGAGCCTGGCATCCTTCCTCTTGTGGCTCTGTCCTGGCATTTAAGACAGTTCTCTTTTGAACATCAAAAGAATTGAGAGATGATGTGAGGTGCTTGCCTGTTCCTTGAGGGTTTCTAAAGTTGATAACTTTCCACCAGACTTGAGTCAGAAGCTCTGTTACCCAAGAGATTTCATTTTAAATTGGTCCTCCTGGCATTGCCTTCTGAACCTCACAGCTAATCCTCCCAGGATGGGGCCAGACAGGTGTTGAACTGGTTGAGTTCAATGCAACCCTCTTCACTCTCCCTTTGTGTATTTAACAAATGCGTGTTGGGTAGCGTTATTATCTGGCAAGTGTTTGATAGTTGGCTGTAGCAGAGACAAAGAGCAGAGTAGAAGAGATGGTAAAGTACTATTAGGACCTGAGTTGGTTCCCCAGATCCCGCTTTAAAAAGTCAGGCATGGTAGCACATACTTGAGATCCCAACACTGGGGAGGCAGTGACAGGTAGAGCCCTAGGTTTTGCTGGCTGGCCAGCCAACCTAGCCTACTTGATGACTCCAGGCCAGTAAGAAACATTTTCACAAAACAAACAAACAAAACAAAAAACAAAAAAATCAAAGTGGGGCTGGTGAGATGGCTCACTGCATAAAGGTGCTTGCCACACAAGCCTGGCAACCTAAGTTCGGTCCCTGGAACCCACGTAAAGGGGAAAGGAGAAAACTGGCTTCACAAAAGTCACCCTCTGACACCGCATGTGCACTGTGGCACACCCCGCCTCCCCCAGTAGTAACAAACAAACAAACACAGTTTTTAAATAGCCAGTGCCCTGAGGTTGACCCCTAGCCTCAACATACACACATACGTGCACACGCACAATAAACTTTTTAATATGAGTAAAAACATGATCTTTGCCCATTTCTGTGGTGCACATGTGCTTGTTGTAGCTAATCCGAGGTCCCTGTAGCCCTGTGCTAGGACTAGAGAGAAGCCACTACACAAGGCTCCTGCTTCCAGGCCTCTCTAAAACAGTGGCATCGCTAAGGATGTCTCAGGACCACCGCTACCTGAGAGCATCAACTATTGTCTGTCCGACCCTAGTAGTGTTTTGAAAAGGCCCCAATGATAGAAGCATGGGAAGGAAGAGGGAGTTAGAGAATGACGCATGAAGAAGGATATCCCACTTGAGCTGATCAATTCTAGACTGAGATGTCAATCTCTTCCTCTGGCCCTCCCTCCTTATCTACCTCTTGGCTCTCACAGTCTCCCTGCACACGGGGATTTCAGAGAACACCAGACTGCAAAGGAAATGAGACGAGCCAAATAAAATGAGAGCTGTCTCTCAGTTTGAGTGTGAACCGTGTTGAGATGCTGTGTGTCTTAGCGGTGGGACCTTCTGGCCACCCAACCTTCCCTTAGCTGATGGCCCATCTCCCCCAGTGCTTTGTGGCCAATGTTGAGCATAAATAAATTATATAAATAAGTAATTCAAGGTTAGGGAGATGGCTCAGTCTGTGAAGTGCTTGCCTTGCAAGTGTCGGGAGCCTGAATTTGATGGTATGAGCTGGGAAGGCGGAGAAGGTGGGTCACAGGGTGTCTATAACCAACCGGGCTAGCTGGCTTAGGTAGCTCCAGGCCAATGAGAGACACTGCCTCAAACAAAAGATGGGCAGGGCTTGAGTAACGACAGTTGAAGTTAACTTCTGGCCTCTATATGCACATCCATACAGGTGTACATACACATGTGTGCCACACACATGAATAATCCACATGAATGAATCAGAAGGGGACTGATTTAAATGGCTCTGACCCAACATCTCACTGCTAGAATTATCAGCTCCCAGCAGCAGCCCTTGTGCCCAGGTACCGTAGGACAGTATTTCAGACTGGACAGCCAGAGGGACTGTCCGTAACACATTTTGGAGAAATCTCCAGGAAGTCTCCCTTCCCCCACACTAATTTCTCATTGGACATTTCCTTTGTGGGGAAGAACTCTGGCTCTAATCACACACACACACACACACACACACACACACACACTTCAGAGTGAGTTAGTTTATCAAGGGCAGTGACTTGGCTCATGCATGAAGCACTGGGTTTGATTCCCATTGCTGCATAAACCAGAGCCGTGACCCCTTTACTTTGAGGATGGAGGCGTAAGAAGGTCAGGGCCATCCTCAGTGAAATAGAAAGTTTGAGGCCAGCCTGAGCTTTAGGAAACCTTGTCTGACAAAAAAGTAGTTTCTCAGATAGAGTGTACAGAGAGAATGAACTGAAAGCAGACCTCCAAGAGGAGCAGAAATTTGAATGTGCTTTGGAGATGGAACCAAGGCATGGAGGTCAGGAGGAGCTTACAGCCAGGCGGGGATGATGAAGAATCTTGCTGGGTAAAGGTCATTCTCTTCTGCCTGAAAACATGACTATATGGCAGCTCTCTACAGATGACTCAGGGGTCTCACCTTGAACATGAAAAGACTATCACACTGCAAGGCACTGATGTCTTCTGGTCCTTAAAGAAACACACACAAAGTAGTCTTTCTATTGAGAGATGAGTAGACATCTTTCTTGGTCCATCACGTAATTGTCTCCTGTCCGGGATAACCCTGTGAGGCAGGTACATTCTATCTTAGACAGACAGGCCCCTGATTTGTAAAAGGAAACCCCGGCTCAGAGAGGGGAAGCAGCTTACCACTTACACAGAATTTCAAAGCCAGGAAGCAGTTCTCCAACTGTGGGATCCTCTTCCCATGTATGCTGTGGATCAATCTGGCTCCTGCTTAAAAGGGACGTGGGGTCAAACACCTTTAATCCCAGCACTCAGGAAGCAGAAGGCAGAGGAAGGGAGATCTCTGTGGTTATGAATCTAGCGTGGCCTTCACAGCAAGTTCTAGGCAAGTTCATGGTTACCTAATGAGATTCTGTCTCAAAAATAAACAATAAATTAATTAATAAATCTGTGGGTGTGAAGCTGAGTGACAAGGGACACCTACAAATTTTAGAATGATTTTTGAGACCCATCTGGACCAAGTCTTAAAGTTTGAAATGAACTATGCAATGTCTTTTATTAGTAAAATATTCCATATTTGTGTAGAATCATTGTGTGTGCACCTATTGTTGTGTGTGTAGGGGGGTTATGTGCACATGTGTGTAGAAGTCAGCTTCAGGTATCCTTTCTCAGGAGCTGTTCTGCTTGTTTCCTTGAGACAGGGTATCTCACTGGCCTGAGACTCACCGGTTTGGCTAGGCTGGCCAGACTGTCTCAATCTCCTGTCTCTGGAATCCCCTGGAGTGACAGACTTATTTGTGTTCTAGAGATGGTATGCAGGTCCTTATTCTTATGAGAGAGCCAGTTTACCAACTGACTCATCTCTCCAGCCTTGATACATTTATCTAGTTGCCCCATACATGCACTAAGCATGTGGGTGCATACACACCACTTATATGTATATGTCTATGAGAGAAGAGAAAGGGGAGGGGAGGGGAGGGGAGAAATTGCTGACTCAGTTCATTGCTCGGGGCTCGCATATTTAACTTGGTCAAGCAACAGTGGACAAAACCTTTCTAACTCTACTAAGCCCCTCTTAAAGGCAGATTTCCAGCTCCAAATATTGGAACGGTCACCTTGCTCATTCTCTGGGTTGCCATGAGGGTTTTGAACCCGGCGATGCTTGTCTTTGCTTCTTTTCTGGCGTGTGGGTGATTATAAAGTCTTCAGTGCATCACAGCAGGTCATCCTAGCTCTTAGGAAAAGCCTGGCGTTGTCAAGGATATCTGTTTATGCAGGCAGGGCCCTCTGCCCATCAGGGCCTCAGTGGCTTCACATGGAGGAGGACGGACAAGGCCGGATGGGGCTGACAACTCCTTCATGTTGAGGCTGCCCTGAGTCCCCTAAGCACACTTCGGTGATAGCAGAAACCAGAACCTTCTGGTTGGACCTTCCTGAAGGATGCCAGCCGTTGGTTGTGCTATAATGGGCTAAGGTCGTCTATGTGGAGTGGGAGCAGTCTTGTATAACTCACTCAATGGCTGTGAGAAGCTTTTGTCACAAAAGAATCTGGGTCTTTCTCCCTTTTCCCTGGCTCCTCACAGAGCTGTGTCTTCAGGTACCAACTCTGGAGCTTCACGACGCCTGCTGAGTGCAGCAGTCACAGCGGAAATAGGAGCGAAAGGTTACAGGACTGAAATGTCACAGAGCATCAAGGGCTGAGGACGGCCACCCCACCCCCGGCAAGCTGGCAGAACGTGGTGGCCAACAAGCCTTGGGGTCTGGCCTGGCGTGAGTTCCTCTCAGTGGCAGATCACCAGAAAGCTCTTTGAAGGTTCCAAGAGTTTACCCCAAGGTGAAACACACACTCACCGAACAGCTAATGAACTGCTTTGGGCCCTGGGGCTCTAGTTCCCTCTCTGCATGCTCTTACTCAGCTGGACGCAGTGAACGTCTGCACTTGGCCAAGCGTGTTCTGATGTGGTATAGTGGCAGGGCATCCATGCTGAAGATGACTAAGAAGCTGTGTCCAGCATTAATGTCTCACACATGTGAAAGACCATCAAGATAACAAAACCACCTCATCTTCCCCAGCATTGAACTTTGCAAAGTGCAAGCATTGTTGACTCCCTCCCTGGATCATGTGGTCTGTAGGAGTGTATTAAGGGCTATTATATGTTGGGGTGGGTCTGGGACACTTCTGAGATTCACTAGCTCTTGAGTGAGCTTTTGTGTTTGTCTGATATATAAGGATAAATTAAAATAATAATAATGTAAAACAAACAGAGGCTATTTCTAACATACTGCTACTGGTGG
>NC_022012.1:70413865-70418608 GCF_000317375.1 Microtus ochrogaster | reverse complement strand
AATTTAACTTTTTGTTCATGGTCTTACTACCAAGTTTTCTTTTTTTAAATCTCTTTCTTCTCTTTTTATTTTTGTAAGTTTAGGGCTTGCATCACAAAGGTAAGGTGTCAGTTAGCCTAGGGTAAAATAAGACTATGCTGTATAAAGTCACTACCCATTGGAGAAAAAAATTAATGACAGCTAACTTTTTTTTTTTAATGCAATCTTTGTAGAATTCCTCTATCCTCTCTGGAGATCTGAGCTAGCACCCCATGTCATGTGCCTTCTGATGGATGGACTTTTTTTCATCCTATCTCATAGTACAGATCTCTTTGGGGTGTGATCTAACTGCCTTTCTGTGGCTGCAATCAAACATTCTGACCAAAAGCAGCTTGGGGAGGGAAGGATTTATCTCAACTTATACTTTCAGGGCATGATCCATCTTGAGGGAACAGGGAAGGAGCTCAAAGCAGGAACCTGAAGCACACACCATGGAGCAACTCTACTTGCTGGCTCCTTCTCTGATTCTCTCGCTAGCTCTCAGCTAGCTTTCTTATATGGCTGAGACCCATCTGTCTAGGGCATGGTGCTGCCCACTGTGAGCTGGGATCTCCCACATTAATCAGCATTCAAAACAATTGCTGATAGACATGGCCACAGGCCAATCTGATGGAGAAAAGTATTCAACCTGAGGTTCTCTCTTCTCAGGTGACTCTAGGCTGTACAAAACTGACAATAAAAACTAACCCGCACAGTATAATATGAAAATGACTTTGGCTTTATTTTTGAAGACAGAAACTCGGAGCTGACATTGTATCATTTTTTGTTTGTCTTTTTTTGTTTATACTTTAGTGACTTCTTCTCATCCTCTCCTAGCTTTTGTTGACAGTTGAGAAATGTCAACTCTTGATCTCATTGGTGTTTCCTTGTATCCAACCTGTCTTCTCTGGTTTCTTCAACGATTTTCTCTTTATCTTTAGATTTCAGAGAGCATTCTATAGTGTTCCTAGATTTTTTTTTTTTGTATTTGCCAAACTTGGGGTGTGTTGAGCTTCTTGATCTGTAAGTTTTTATCTTCTATCACATTTGGAAAACAGCCATTCCTTCAACTATATTTGTAATTCCCTTCTCTCAGTTCTTAAAATTGTACATATCATTATTGTGCGTGTGCCACACTATCCATGTGGGTGCTACAGTACACATGTAAGTGCCACAGGACAACTTTGTGGAGTCAGTCCTCTCCTTCTACTTTAATGTAAGTTCTGGGGATCTATCTCAGGTCATTTCGTTGGATTCATGCAATGAGACCATTCGATGACCTGGCATTCTCAGGACACTGGGTCTGTTCACTTTGAACCTATTTCTCTTTCTCTCTCTGTCTGTCTCTCTCTCTCTCTCTGTTTCTCTCTCTCCCTCTCTCTCAAGATTGAACACTTTCCATTCAAATCTATTGAATTTCCTGCCATCTTCAATGTGCTGTTAAGAACATAAAGTAATTTTTAGCTTATTTTTTAATACTGTAGGATGTCGAATGGTTCATTTTTTTAAAATTTCTTGTTCTCATAGAAGTCACATCCTGCTCATTTATAATGTCTACATGTTCTTCAGTTTCTAGAACATAGCTATAGCAACTCTGTAAAAATCTTTATCAGTTAACTTTGTTCTCAGAGTGTGATGGGTGTGTTTCTGCCAATCGCCATTCATCATGTTAATGGTTTACACTCTTTTTTTTGCATGTCTAGTGACTGGCTTGGATTCTAGGTCATACAAATGGTTGATAGAGAGACTCTGGGTTCTATTATGTTCCTCTAAAGACAGCATCTGTTTTGGTAGCATGGTAACTTGTGTGAACTCAAACTCCACCTATGTTCTATGTGGCCAGCAAGAGCTAAACTCTCTCCCTGTCATCAGAGTCCTTATTTCTCCAGTCCTCAACGTTTCCTTCTGACATTCAAGTTCATGGGGACCAAAATCTAACTGGGGAATGGATCAGAGTCAGAGACTAATTGATTGGTTAGTTGGTTAATTTTGCTAGGTCGGGGCACTGCTTTTCACTATCCGATGCTTTCAACTTGTTTGCTTTTGGTTGCGTTTCAGTGCTTTCAACTGGTTTTAAAATCATTTTGTGCTGATACCCTAACTGCTAGTTGGAAAATGGTTAATAGAACATTAATGAAACCAGTACCCCTCATATTTACATTTAAGATTTCAAAACACTGACTCAGGATGTAGCTCAGTTCCTAGAGGGTTTGCCTAGCATGCACAAAACTGTGGGTTGAATCCCAGAACACAGGAGTTGGAGGCAGGAGAATCAGAAGTGGAAAGTTATTTCCAGTTATCTAGTGAATTCTGAGATAGCCTGGGCTATATAAGACCCTATCTCAAAAATAAAACTGAAATGTTTTGCCTCTATCATTCCAAGAGAGCAGAGCTAATAATAAAATTCTTGCCTACCATTGAGGGAAACCATGTGGGGACTTACCCAGACCCAGTAGGCTTGGACATAGAGCCCCTGACTGGAGCCTGCATGTGCTCAAAAAACTGAGAGTGGACACATTCAAAACTGATAAATATTAAATTTCAAGATCCTTCAGTGAGAGTTTCTAGTAACAAATTCTGGTAGCTATACTGTTCTGTAAACTATGAAAATGTTAGGCAATTTCCATTTGTTTTGTGACAAGATCTCATATAGTGCCACCTGGACTTAACTCCATAACTGTCTGAGGATGACCTTGAACTTCTGATCCTCTGGAGTTCCTCAGCCAGAGTGCTAATATAACAGGCATGTACCAACACATCTTGTTTATGTGGTGCTGGAGATTAAACCCAGGACTTCTTGCATGCCAAGCCCGCACCCTGTCTACTGAGCTACATCCTAGCCCCTTGATCCTTTTTTCCCCTAAGGTAATTCCTTCCACTTTGAAAAACTTTTGCAATCCCAAATCTAAATTTCCTCTGCGAGGAATTCACACCTAGTGAAAAAAAGACACATGTGCAGAGACTATTAAAGGGTATGGGGTGTGGGCACAAGATAGATCTTTGCACTCTGAGTGCTCATATTTGAGGAAGGCAAGTGGTCAGGGAATGCCTCCTGCAGGAAATAATATGATACCCCAGGCAGCGGATGAACTAGGGAGAAAGAACGCTCTTCTGGAGAATAGTAAGAGTCAAGTTACAGAAGTGAGATATATCATTGTGTCGTGGGGTGTGTGTGTGTGTGTGTGTGTGTGTGTGTGTGTGTGTATACCAGTGTGTGCATATGGAGCCCTTTGCTAGGGAGAGCATTCTTTTCCTTGGACAGGATCTGATGACAAAGTGGGGGAGGGGTCATTCATAGACTGGGGATGATGCTCCCAAGGGTTCTCTAGGTCACAGATCCCAGGTGGCCCTCCTGCTCAACCTTTGGGGGGACCTAGCGGTGACTACAATGATAATTGTTCTTCAAGGGAAGCAAGCCCTCTGATGCTTGCTTCTTCCCGCCATCTCTCCAGCCATCCTCTCCTGTCAGCCTCACGAATCAATATTTCATTTTCAAGAGCCCTGTTTGATGCTGGTTCTGCTTATTTGCTTCGCAGCCACTGTGGGTAATACGCTTTGTAGGTCTGTCAGTATGTAAATTAAACCAAGCATAGATAGCTTTGTGTTGCTTAATGTTCAGCTGATAAAAATTAATGTGGTGTGAAATGAGCATTTTATCTGACTGCAGATACAGTGACGGAGTTAATTAGACAGGCAGAGGGAAAGTGCTATTAAGTGGGCCAGGGGCTTTCTCCTGGAAGGGGTGTTCTGACCCTCAGACAACAGGTTCAGATGGAAGGGGGAAGCCAGGAAGACTGGGCAAGAGCAGGCTCAGAGCACTGAGGCAGGAAAGGGAACCTCCTTTAAGCAATCATTCATGGTGATGATGACTGCATCCTGCCTGGGGAAAATGAGGGAGGTACAGGCCCAGCCAGGCCCAGCAGGGTACTTCCAGCTCACTGCAAAATGCATGTGTCAGCGTTTGCTGAGGCAGCTTCCTTTGGGTTGCAACCTCATAGCCATTGGCAGAGAAAGGATTTTCACTCTTGAGGAAGGAGGAGTCAAATGAGAGGCACGGCACCACCCTGAATATCAGTCAGTCTAGAGAAGCCCCTAACCTCTATCCAAATGTCTGGGGTGCTTTCTCTTAGCCTCTGCACATGCTCTTCCCTCTTATAGGGAAGCACCCCCTGCCCTGTCATGAATGAAACCAATCTCACTACAGTTAGCAGCACCCAGAGGCCAGCATGTGTCTTCCACCTCACTGAGGGCCTCGGGGCTGACGCTGTGCCAGCACACACAGGCCTGCATAAGAGCCAGTGGAATGTAGAATGTGCTCAATGCTCCATCACCGGAAAACCCTCGCTGTCCTCGCTTGCGGCCCCTGGACCTCACTCACTGCTGAGCATCCTTCTGTCTCAGCTCCAGTGCCACACGCTGGCCCAGGCTGCTTCTGCCTTCCAGACGAAACCAGGTCCCCAGGTGGTCTCTCTTTAGACACGGCGTACTTTCCCTTTATAGCATTTCCCAGATTTATGACGACTCTGTGCATGCATATCCTCCTCCCTCTAGCCTGGAGTCCCAGGAGGGTGTGGCCCAGACCATCCTGCCCTCCAGTTTAGCCCCAGTGCCTGGCAAGGGCAGCATAATCCATCCTTCATAGTATTTGTTGAAAGATAATTAATCGACTGATGGGGCTGGCAAGGTTCCCCAGAGACTAAACTGTTTAGCTTACAAGCATAAGGA
>NC_022012.1:70369620-70413757 GCF_000317375.1 Microtus ochrogaster | reverse complement strand
AAAGGAAGGAAGGAAGGAAGGAAGGAAGGAAGGAAGGAAGGAAGGAAGGAAGGAAGGAAGGAAGGAAAACAAAAGCTGGTGAGATGATTTAGCCAGTAGAGGCACTGGCTATCAAGCCTGACAAGCTGAGGCATACATGATAAAAAGAGAACTAACTTCCCCAAGTTGTCTTCTGACCTCCACAAATATCTCCTCCCACAGATAGATGATAGATAGATAGATAGATAGATAGATAGATAGATAGATAGATAGATACAAAGATACAGAGATACAGAGATACAGAGATGTGAATTTATTTATTATTTTTAATTTTAAATTAATTTGATTATTTATTTAGTTTTTTTGTGTGTGTTTTCTTTTTTGAGACAGGTTTTTGGCTGTCATGGAACTCGCTTTGTAGACCAGGCTGGCCTCGAACTCAGAGATTTCACTGCCTCTGCCTCCTAAGTGCTAGGATTAAAGATATGAGCAACCATCACCCAGCTAATAAATGCCATTTTAAACATTTTTTAAAGAATTCAGATGTGGGTTCATGTGCAGAGACCATTATCCCTAAAGCTAAGGCCATCCAGGCCAAGGACAGACTTTGTCTCAAACAAACAAACAAAAAGAAAACTCACCAAAGTGGATAGCACTTTAATAAAACATCAGCTGAGATTGTCCTCTGGCCGACATACACACTCATACACATACACACAAGGTAAGATTGATAGTCTTCTTTGTATGCTGCATTGATAAGGCCACCCAAGGGCAGTTGTGCCTCTTAATCAATTAGCAAACAGTCCTTTGACAGAGTCATAGCTCAGGGCATGTCCTATTTAAGGGCTCAAAACACACTGTAGACTTAGTCAAGAAAGAGAGGTAGGCTTTCTTAACTGACCTTTCTCTTAAAAAAGCAACTGCTTAGCCACTAGAGCAGGCTGTGCGTCCTCCGTAGCTAAGGGACAATGCTGAAGACACAACTGATTTTGATTGTCCTCTTCAGCCTGTAATGTCCGTTAAGAGACAGAAAAACAAGGGGATCGGAAGTTCAAGGTCAGCCTGGGCTACAGGAGACTTTAACTTAAAGCTAAAAAGCAAACAATCACAACAGCACTGGCAAGACTCCCTGGCTTCTAGTCAGTGGATCTGGAGTAGCTGAGCCCATCCTGGGAAAGGCAGGACCCTCAGCCCATGATCATGTACTTAGCACACTGTTGCCCAAGTAGTTGCTGAGCGCTTATCACAAGCTGGGACTTTAGGAGAAGTGAGTGGATGTGCGCAGAGTCATGCATGTAGCAAAAAGGGAGGGTGTTGGAGGGAGGTCACTTGTTGGTTCCCGGCTGCCCGGCTAGCTTAGACCCAAAATAATCACACAGAAATTGTATTATTTACATCACTGCTTGGCCCCTTAGCTTTAACTTCTTATTGGCTAACTCTTACATATTAATTTAACCCATTTTTATTAATCTGTATATGGCCACGTGATTGTGGCTTACCAGCTAAAGTTCTGGCATCTGTCTTCTGTGGGCTTACATGGCATCTCCCTGACTCCACCTCCTTCCTCCCAGCATTCAGTTTAGTTTTCCCTGCCTAGCTCTGTTCCCCTATAGCTCTGCTATAGGCCCAAAGCAGTTCCTTTATTAACCAATGGTATTCACAGCATACAGAGGGGAATCCCACATCAGGAGGGGACTTCCTGTGTGTCTGTCCATCACAAGTAAGAAGGGCTCAGGCATCATCAGTGAAACCACAGAGCTCGTGGCACCTGCCATGCTACTTCACAGTAGGAACCCTCCCCACTGACCCTGCGCATCCTTCTCCTATCCCATTACCCTTGCCTCTGTTTGATACAAACTTGATCAGGATCTCTATTTCTGAGAGGCCACCTAAATTATTGTCCTCCAGGGATGACCCTAGTGGCAGAAGCTTTGCCAGAGAGCACTGTGACACTAACCTGCGCTTAGGGGGCAAGCTCTATCTTATCAAGGAGAGTTTCCAACATGGCTAGCTAATAAAGACCCGGTCAGGATTCCATGGAGTTGGCTAAGTAGGCAGGTACCTAGTGGTGGCAAGTGTGACCTGTATTTATTTTCTCATAGCAGTTTTGCTTCTGTCCTCTGCAATTATTCCCTCACACACCAGTATGGAAACCACATGGCATGGGGCGAAATACAAGAGCAGAGACCTCTAGGGCCTAGTTCAGACCGATGTATATCATCTAGAACATGCTGGGTTCACTTTCCTCCATGATGATGATGATGATGATGATGATGATGATGATGATGATGATGATGATGTGTGTGTGTGTGTAAATGATATCTCTAGCTGATATCACCCCCAAAGGCCTGGGACCATGTATTTTTACACATTCCACTGTGTTTCTAGCACAGATATTTTGGTGACATTATTTGTCAGAGATTTGGCCACTCTGTTCATTTAGTGCTCAACAAGTAATTTCTCAGCCCTTGCCATGTGAGGGGTTGGGATCGGATATAAAGGAGTTTATGGTCTTCTGGGGGAGGCAGAGTTCATCAGTCACCAAAGAAATGTAAAATAACAGCTATGACTCACTGACTGAGACATCTCCTGAAAATACATAGTCCTCAAAGTGGAAGGGAGGACCTACAGGGATGTGACCGGCACCAAGCTGGCTTCAAAGGCTCCGTGGAAAGATGAGGGGTTCTGTATTTGAGGAACTAGGTAGTCAGAGTCCAGAAACTCAGGAAAAAGTGTGGTGGGGAGCAAGTTGAGAAGCAGAGATGGGGCTTTCCCGGAGGCCCCTAGGCTAAGACAGGTAACAACTCTGACCTCTCCCTGGGCTTCAATTTACAGATGAGTTTGATGACAGAATGTGTGGGATTGTCCAGGCAGTTACAACTCTTTTTCTTTCTTCTTTATGCTCCACTTAGGAGCAATTAAGATCCAAACTCCTTCTCTGTCTACCTCTGCATTTCTTTAAAGTATTTCTCACTGCATAGTGAGGACCCACAGTCTCCCCTTGTCTGCCTCGTTGACTCCTGGAAGAAATACACAGCCTTTCTGCTGGAGTCTCTAGCAAACCATTCAGGTTGTGAATCGAGCCAGTGAGAACAAGCACTCTCGATGCTGTTAGCTTTCACGTGCTTAAGTCCAGACACCGAAACTGTTCAGTCAAAGTTCCTACATTCAAGCAGCCAAAGGGAAATCATTTCAGAAACTCCGTAATGAACATACATGTGGGTACAGGTTGTCTTGTCAAACACAATAATCACAAGGAAAAAGCAAGCAGATGCTGCTTGTGTTTGATTCCGTCTTTAACTGAAGCATGCTGACAGCCGCCTCTGGCTGTCTGCTTCTTTGAATCGGGGCATCTGGCCTTTGCGTGGTGATCCCTTCTAGCCAGGACTGGGAGCATGGTGATGTGTCTAGGTCTGAGAAGCTTATGGTTAGGGAACAGGATGAGAGCACAGAATTAAAGAAGCATAAATGTGGACACTTTCAGACGTGAAGGACGCAGCTCAGACGCTGGTGGGAGGCAGAAGAGGCATTTCTAACTTATGGAAGCCAAGATGGCTTTCTGCTTCATAGAAAGCGATTGGGTGCAGGAGATAGAGCTCAGGTGGTAGGCCTTGGGTTCTATCCTCAGCAATACATAAACTCAGTATGGTGAGGACTGCCTGCAATCCTAGCATTCTGGGAGGGGGAAGAAAGAGACTCTAGAGTTCAAGGTCGTCCTTGGCTACATAGGAGTTCGAGGCTAACCTGGACCTTGAAAGACCCTTTCAATAAAGGGATGGGAGGAATAACAGTAAAATAGAAAAAAAAAAAAACAAGTGGTGACATCACACAGATGTCACATGACAGAACCAGGATGTGCATCAGATACTCTCAACGATTTGCTGTAGTCCAAGAGGGGTGGCTGGAACCTCCATCTGCCTATGAGTCTGGGATTCACAGTGAATGTTTGAATGAAGCAATGTGACCTCAGAATCATTGGGCTGGCTGAGGGCTCCTGGATTTTGTTATGCAGTGATACAAATCAGCCGATAACACAATCTCTTTTTTACCACCTTTCCCCCAAAAGGATGGAATTCTAACACTGAGAAAATAGAAAGGACATCATTCTGGCTTTTGAACATATTTAGCCTGATCAAGCCATCATGGTATCCTTCCTTCCCCCAGTAGGAAATAAAGCAATAAAAAACAAGTCATGAGCCTGTCCCTCTGTTCCCTGGCCCCACTGACCCTGAGTCAAGGTTGCTGAGATTCAAAGGGGCAGCTTCACTTGGTCTGACCATGCATCACGAGCTAAACCAATTTGGGAATGGGTTTAGGATCACACATAAAACCTCCATAATATTTTCATGAATGTGTGTATATACTAGCTTTTGGTCAATTCACAGGCTCGTTGTCACGTCTTTACAAAAAGATACTGTGTTAAGAAAAGAAAGACATCTTATTCCTTCATCGTCTTTTCCAGACAAATTGGAATTCCTGACTTTCAAGGTGGTAACAGGCAGGTTGTCTGTCCATCTGGAAGATTCTGGAGCCCCCCTGGCACTAGGGGTTTTATCAGGTGTCATTCAAAGTAAAGAGGAAATTTGTGTGGCTGGACTGCTAGCGTGGGCCTATGGCAGTCCCTCTGAAAGTCATCCTGCTTCAAACACTGAAAGTAGTTCTCTCTGACGCCAAGCCTCCTGTGGCACTCAGGGAAAGCATGGGCCTGGGCATTGAGGCCCCCTCTACCTACATGATCTAGGAGAGCCTCTCTTCATCAGAAAAGTCTTTGGAGGAAGCCCCTTGAATGTTTCAAGTACTCTCACCTTCCAAAATGAGGGGACAGCTCAGTTGCAAGTGGGAGAACCTGAGGTTGGTTCTGCAGAACTCACATTAAAACAAAACAACACAAAACCACACAAGTGGGCATGGTGGCATGTGTGTGTATAATCCAACCAAGGGTCCTGGGGAGGCAGAGGCAAGAGGATTCCTGGGGCTCACCCATCAGTCAGTCCAGTCTACAAGGTTAATGAATGAGGAGTGATGGCGGGCGTCTGAGGAGCAGCACCAAGATTATCTGTTCTCCACAGGAACCCACTACATATACCTGCACACACATGCGCACATACACATACACATATACTTATGATGTGCACATGATATTCCTATGTTAATTATCTCAGTTTATCTGTTCCACAATGGATATGTATTTTAAAGCACCGTGTGGTATACAATAAATGCATAATTTTAAATTTCCCAATTAAAAAATTGTTTCTGAAATTAGTAGGAAACCAAAAGCCCCTTTGCCTGGATGATGTGGAAAGGAGCACAGTCGTCCAAAGGCCTCCTGGCACTCTCTATGACACAGTCCCTTTTGTATGTTAAAACACGTCAAGGAAGACATTCTTTCATGTAAATCCTACCATCCTGGTGACACTAGTCTAAACTTTGTTCCTTGTGTCTTTTGGACCTTGGGGGCTGTGTAACATCCATTGTCAATACACCATAATTTGTTATGCCATCCCCAGCAGCTAAACGTTAGCTCCTTCCAGCAGTGTGTGTGTGTGTTGTGTGTGTGTGTGTGTGTGTGTGTATGTGTGTGCGTGTGTGTGTGTGAGAGAGAGAGAGCCAGACAGACAGAGATAGAGAGAGATGGAGAAAGAGATATGTGTGTGTGGGGGGGGGGAATCAGAATTGAGCAGCAGCAGCCACTTTTCAGTTTGTGTAGCTGTTTGCTTGTTAGATGGTTTCTTTAGAGTAAATCCCCAAGAGGGGGGATTACTGAGTCAGGGTGAGTGACTCTTCGGCTTCCTGTTACAAAGCACAGCATGGTGTTTCTTTGGTGAAGAATTATGCAGATTTACAGACTAAGTCTCCCAGGTTCAGTGCAGCCTGACCAGCATCAAGGGTATTTTTTTTTTTTTTTTGGAAGACAAAATAAAAAGTCATCTCCCGAATGTGGCATTAATTTTCATCTTTTATTCCGAGCAGGAACTAGCATTTCTCCATAAGTTCGCTCATGTAGGTCTACTCATGAGCGATGTTTTAGGGCCACGTTTGTGCAGACAGATGCAGAAAGGGAACCATTTCTTCTCTTGGCTGGGAGGATGGTGGCAGGTATGGAGGAGCCGCTAGAGTCTCTATTGTACAACTTAATTTGGTTTCTGTGATGGGGTATCCTTATGACCATCCTCCCAGTTAAAAGCAAATAGACGGCTGTCACTCTTGTGGCCCAAAGAGACAGACCTGCAATGTAAAGGGCCCCATGAGGATGCTTTGTTCTTCTGTTGTCCTTATCGAGAGCTTTGAAGGAACTAGGGGGAGTCTTGGGCTCTCGGGCATCCACTGTGAGGCTTCAGAAGAGAAAGCTGACTGTAAAATACATGCTGGATCTGCTCCTTCATTTCCATTTTCCTGTGTCCTGAACCACTGGTCTTCTGAAGACAGGTAGAAGAGGGTTTCTTTGCGGTCGTTGCTTTGATTTGTTTTGTTTGAGATAGGGTCTCACGTAGCCCAGGCTGGCCGTCAACCTGCTATGTAGTCAAGGATGACTTTAAACCTCTAATCCTCCAGCCTCTGCTCTCCTGGCAATTGCTCCCACCACTCTGCCTGATTCTATGCAATGCTGGATATGGCATCCCGGACTGCCTGCATGCTAAGCAAATACACCATATTGAACCATATTTCTAGAGAGGGCTTATTTTAGGTCTTAAGAAGTTGGGTCTGAAAACCCCAGCCCCGTTCCCTCTGCTGGTTTCCCCTAGTGCACAAGTGAGGGCTTGAAAATTGTGGAATGAGACAGGGAGCATGGGGCTCCAGGCTCTCAAGACAGCAAGCTTTCTCTGTCTAGTTTCTTATCACATTGCTAATAAGGCCTTTCCTGGTCCCCTCCCACCCCTCCCTCCCCTCCCTCCTCTCGCTTGCCAGGGAGGCAGGCAGCCAGGGCTTTTATGTAACTGACTTGACTCCACGGCCAAGTTGCTGGCTTGTTCAGCCCACTGAGCTGTGGAAAGCTGCTTTTCTTCTCCTTCCTGCCCTCGCCTGGGAGGAGCACCAGGAGAAGATGACTGACTTGAGTCACAAAACCCCCTACCCTGGGCTCTGTGGACCTCTCCGGGCTGTAGAAACACCCACCAGGGAACTAGCCAGGCATAGTCCTGCCTTGGTGGCTGAAAGCCAACGAAAGGTTCCTCCGGTACCAGGTGAAGTCCCAGCATGCAAAATGCCAGCTGCTTGTGTTTCTCTTCTCCCTCATGGGTGTGGTTTTAAAGAGGCTAGTCAGAAAAGCTGCCCAGGCTGCTGGGACATGCAAGTTCAAGGGAGTCCCCAACATCAATGTTGACGGCTACAAACAGCGCGTTCACACTCATCTGGAGCAGTGCTGACCTGGGTGAGGAAAAAGCTGTCGGTTGTGATGGCACATTCTGGTAGGATTTGCTGAAGGAAGAAGCTGGTCTCAGCTCTCCCCAAGCTACTCCACCACAACCGGTCAGCCTGAGTCCCCCACACCCAGAGCAACCCCCTACACACACACACACCCACACACACACACACGTACAAACCAAGACCTTCTGCACACTTAAGCAGCAGAATATGATGGGTTAAAATTCTAGCCTGCTGAATCCAAAAGACTCAGCTCTCCTCTTTCTTGGTTTTGTGATTTGTTTGTGCATTGTGTGTACACATGTATGTATGTGTGCATGGAGTGGCGGGGTATATGTGTGCGCGTGTGCATATGCATGGAGCCTAGAGGTTGATGTCATCGGGCATCCTCCTCAGTCACCCCACCGTATTTGCTAAAGCAGAACTCTCACCGAACCTGGATTAGGCAGGTCTAGCTCTAAGTTTTTTGGGGGTAGGCTCTGGCTCTCTAGCCCTGGGTTGACAGCTAGAGATGGCCCACCACTTTTGCCCGGCTTTGATTGGAGCGTAGGAGATCTGAACTCTTGTGGTCCTCTTGATAATGTAGTGAACACTTCAGCCACTGAGCTGTCTCTCCAAGCCTCCAGTTTTACAGCTTGTGCAAAGTGACCTAAGCCTCTTAGACCAAGGTTCTTTATCTGGGAAGTGATGAGGATGAGTGAACCCACCTAATAAAACTTTGGAGATGGAGCAGCAGGAGGGAAAACAGAAAGCTTTTGCAAGATTGCATGACCTGTGTAAGATGCAAATCGAAATTTCTGGGTTTGATTTCTGGGTTTTTTGTTTGTTTGTTTGCTTGTTTGTTTCTTTTTCTTGTCCCTTATGCCTTTTTAACCCAGGACAGGTGTCATTTCCCTTCAGGGACCTTGATTGCTGGCAGTCCCCTCAACAAGGTCATTTCATTGAATGGACTATGTTCCCTGGGTATAGACAACGCACAAAGCAGCATAGGTTTTGCTTTTGCTGCAGTTCAATTTATTTTTTCCATTTTTAGTTACTTGGAGGTCCATGATCTATCTCATTTCTCCTCATCCACGGGGCAAATTATTTTGAATCCATTTCAGTAAAAATGATAATGAAGAGACCCTTGTTTTAAAATCGTTCTTCATATGAAAACCACAAATGAAGTCAAATTCCGAACTGAACAGTGATGTTTACTATAAACAGCTTCCCAGGGAAAAACAAACCTGATTCTTCCTAAGGGGCTGTCTCTCTTGCACACACGAGTGTATCTCATGTGTTTACTGTTCCAGGCTCTCGTGCCTGTCTGGGCATCACGGCTGCCCCCACCCCCTGCCCCGACTCTAGAGAAGGCAAAGCAGTGAGCACAAGCGTTACTCGTTCACTTTCTCTGTGCCAGGGAGCCCGCTGCTTGATTCCCAACTCTCCAAAGTGACCCCGATAAGTAGCCACGGTTGAGATGTGCCAGGCTAAACCTTTCTACGACCTGGATGCATGGAAAAGAGAAAGGCAACCTTTCTCCCTTTGTTTATCTCTAAATTCTTCTCCGTTCCTTATGTTCTCAGCCAAACTCCTCCTCCTCCTTCTGCCTTCACACCCAACACCATTTCAGGTGTGTTCTGCCAAGTGGGAGCACCGTTCCTGGGATATATAAAGATTTGCTTGCAGCCCAGATGCATTTGGGAAAACACATTTCCAGATGTTACGGATGAGGAAAGGCTGAAATCCGAGTGTCACAGCACTTTAGCTGAGGCCGCCCTCCCCGTGCAAGTGAGCCACAGAGATAAATCCACCCAGGTCTCAGTTGACCGTGCCATGACGTTTCAACCCGTGGATAGGATATCCAGGCTTATCAGGTTAAGGCAATTCCTAGGGAAAAGGTGGAACTATTTCCACATCATGAGAGACTCCAAGTCTAGAATTATCTAAAACGAAACAAAAACTTTGTACAGTTGGCTATAACATGATCAGCAGCTGGCCTTTTATAAAAGAGAGGTAGATTGCTGCTGTTAGTAAACTAATATCGTTTTTTTAAAAATTTGGTCCTCGTGTAGATGTTTAGGTGCGGTTTCTGTATCTGTCTGAGGGGTTGTGCGCATGCCTATGTATGTACATATGTGTACACATACATGCAAATCAGAGGTCAAAATGAAGTGTCCTTACTAGGACTCTCTACCTTCATTTTGAGATGGGCTCTCTCGCTGAATCTGGAGTTCACTGATCATCTGGGACGGCTGGCTGTAGGGATCCATCTGCCTCTTTGCTTTAGCAATGGAGTCATAGACACCTATCCCCAACCACATTCAGCTTTTTATATGGATACTCAAAATGTAATCATGAGGGCTCAGATCATCATGAGAAGAGGGTGAGCACCCTACTAACTAAGTCATCTCTCCAGCCCTAGAAACCCAATTTACATAATGACAATCTGTACAAAGGGTTGGCCTGTTAGCCCCTCCTTCATGTATGTATGTACTCATTTGATACTTGAACCAAATAGCGTTCATACTTAGACATTCCTGACCACCCATTCAGCTGCACAAGCAGTGAGTGACCACGTTTGCAGATATCATGCCTGTTAGGCTGGTAAAAACCTAGGTAAAACTCCGGGAGTCATATCATTTAGCAGAATGTCTGTACCTTCGGATGGCCTATCCAGAGCCCTTCCTTCTGCCTTTTGGTTACCTTCAAAGAAGAATCTCTTGAGACCAGAAAACTTAGGTTACAGGATAGAAATGGAGTCAAGCTTGGTGGGGGCATACTGACCACTGTAGGGAGATAAGGAGGCTCACTTCCTGTTTCTATAATGGTGACGGGGCCTTTATTAGTTTTTTCTGGACAAGAGAAGCCAGACAAGCCATTAATGTGCACATGTCTTTCCAGGTTACAGTCCGTATAGACTTGAAGCAAGCCATGCAAGTTTCTTACCTAGTCATTCCCATCTATAAAATGGAACTAATTGATACCTCACACCGTGTTGAGAGGAGAAATTGATTAATTAATGTTTACAGTCCCCTTTGAACTTGAAAAAGCTTCCCTGGAAGTTGTTATTAAGTCTATATCATTTTCACTTTGAGTTTTGGGCAGTGTCTGAACCTGAAACTCAAAGGGAACTTTCCAGATCGTCCTCCCCCTTAGAAAAGGGAAAACATAGTAAGAGTGATGCTGGTGCTCTGAACATGGCCACTCTTCCACCAGGAGTCAGGGTGTTCTTCATAAGGCCCTAGATGGAGGGCTAGAAGCAAGAATAATACAGGGTTAGCGAGTTGCCCTCCAAAGTGAGAAGGACTGGGGAAGAAATCCATTGGTTCTCAGAAAATTCAGCTCTTGACCCCTTGGCCTTCATTGACTACTAGGAAAGTCAGACTGGAGACAAGAAGGCAGAAGGGTTTGGGTGTGAAGTATTAGAGTATGCTTAAGAGTGGGGAGATGACTCGGTTGAAATATTGGTTGAGCAAGGATGAGGACCTGAGTTTGATCTCAAAAATGTGTGTGAAACAGCCTGGCTTTGTGTGCACACTCGCAAGCCCAGTTCTGCAGAGGCACAGGCAGGCAGATCCCTGGGCCGAGGTTCTAGAACAATGCACTAGCTTCAGACTGATGAGAGACCATGTCTCAAAAGGAAGGCGAGGGCCAGGCAGTGGTGGCACACACCTTTAATCCCAGAACTCGGAGGCAGAGACAGAGCTCTGTAAGTTCAAGGCCAGCCTGGTCTACAAGAGCTAGTTTCAGGGCAGCTAGGACTGTTAAACAGAGAAACCCTGTCTCAAAAACAACAACAGAAAAATAAAGGTGATAGCACTTGAGACCTGAGGAAGACATCCAAGGTAGTCCTGGCTTCCACACCACAAACACACATGCACACAAGCACTGGCACACACACATATGCACACACACACTTTAGAAGGAATAGGCAATATAATTTCATCGCTATCTCTGCTTATTTAGCCCATTTTCTCGCAATAGTAAGGTGGCCGGGAGTAGACAGATAGTCTCTAGTCAGCTCCTCAGGCTGTGGTCCGGATTAGGTTTGATACTCATGAGGGAGAGCCGCTATGGGGAAAGTGACTCTTTAGAACTGGGGTATTTAGCCTTTCTGTTTGGTTGAGCAAAAGAAGGTATAGTGTCTTCAGCATCGGAAGTGGGGATTCACAATAACCAAATTTCATTAGAGAACCATTGTAACTCAAACAGATAACAAGCCTGGGCTCAGCTCTTCAATAAGCCTGATCAAAAACTTATTAGCTGCTTTGATCTGGGAGCACTGACCAGCCCCACCCAAGGAAGAAACCGCTAGCTGTGCTGTGCTGTGCGTCTACGAGGTCTGCACGGTGGAGCTGGATTACTCTCGCAGGAGGTGAAGGCTCGCGTTTTCGTTCAATGGAGTCTATACAACAAGACCACATATTGACTATTGGATTAAACAGCTAGTCAATTTCCTTCTCCGGGTTCAATATTCAAGGATGCATAAGAGCCGAGAGCCCCTCCAGATGTGCTTTTGTGAGGCCGTGGTAACCCACTTATGCCGCAGCGATGCTTCCTAAGCCATTTGAAGCAGCACCCTCACATCCCTGGCTCAGCAGTTCAATACGCCCTCAGCTATTGGTATTTTGCTCGTTCCCCAGGCTAGTGAAATAGCTGCTTGGTTCTTAGGGTCTCCAACGTGGTTATTAGAGGTGTGCACCTGGCCTCTGCAGCTTCTGTTGCTCCCACCACCCCACCTCTTGGTTTAAATGCCCGATCTGCTGAATAAGGAAATTTAAATGGAGGTGGTGCACTGAGCACCCAGGGACTGCAGCCCTCTGTGACAAGAGAAGGGGAGGCAGAAGTGGATATGTTTATTATTTATTTATTTGTGTCTTTGTGTGTGTGTGTGTGTGTGTGTGAGAGAGAGAGAGAGAGAGAGAGAGAGAGAGAGAGAGAGAGAGAGAGAGAGAGAGAGAGAGAGAGAGAGAGAGAGACTGCAACAGAGACAGTACAAGTTTGGGGATGAGGGCATAGCTCGTAGGAGTAGGTCCTCATTCCAGCATGTGGCCCCCAGTCCAGGTCCAGTCATCAGGGTTGGCAGGAAGGGGCCTTTATCTGCTGACTCATCTTTCCAGCCCAGGACATGCAATTTTAATTTCTCTCCTACGAAAGATCAAACTTTGGTAGTCGTCTATTTTAGCATCTGAATATCAAGCAGAATGAGGTCAGCTTTTAGCAACTTTTGAAATCAAAGTGAGTGAGTGGTCATTTGCTTTTTGAAATGAACACTTAATGTAGGTGGAAGACTGAGTCACAGAAAGGCAGAATGACATACCTAAAGCCAATTTAAACAAAGCGGAGACTTCAGCCAGGGGTCTCCTGGTTGCCGTGCCAGTGGATTTGGGAGGAGACCACAGCATTCCCTTTGATTTCTACCAGAGCTTTCCTGACTCCTTGCCCTGGCTTTGGTTTTGCTGTCAGGTGTCCCCTTAACGGAGAGCACTGCACACTGTTGCAGAGGACCGGCTCACACCAGTTCTTTCCCTTGCTTTGTGTCTGCTGCTGTCACCACAGACTCTGAGTCTCCAGAGAGAAAAGGACTGCTTGTGTTGGTGACCATCGTGCGCCTGGCCCTCTGGTTAGTGCTCACTCAGCACCTGATGCTAACTAAGCATCACTCCAGGCCCTAGGGATGAATACAGCAAGATGGAGCAGTATGTGTGCCTTTGGGGATTTCTATTCCCTCTGAGAACACTGACAATCAGTAGCAGAAAATTAAGCCAAGTGTGTGCTGAATTAGAAGGGCATCAGGAGTGGTGGGATAAAGGGGCACAGGCTTCTGGTTAAACAGAGTGGCTGGGGCAGGACTGCTCATACCTAGAGCTGGTGCTCTCATTGTTACTGATCCAGCGCCTAGGCAGTGGGTAGCACAGCTAAAAACTCCTGTGTTCACATAGGGGTGGCGAGGCGGGGGATGGAATAGGTATATGCTTACTATCCATAACTGAGGACCAGAATTTGGATCCTCAGAACCTTGTCAAACCTCAGAACCTTGTCAAAGCAAGTGGCCATGGAAGGCCTGCCTGTAATTCCAGTCTCAGGGAGCACAGACAGGGGATCTCAGAGCAAATTCATAGAGAAACCAGCCATATGGGAGAACTTAGATTTGATTGAGAGACCATGCCTCAATAAATTAGGTGAAAGCATGATCCAGGATGATTCTGGGCACCAACCTTGGATCCCCTTATGCATATGTCCCCAGTGTGCATGAACACACTCTCACACACACCTGTGTACCCATGAACACACACACACACACACGAAAAGGAAAAAACATTCATGGGCCCGTGATAACTCAACCTACTCAGCCAGAACTGCACCCCAGACTTCATGTTGTAGCTCAACTTGCATTCTGTCTTTGGGCTGGGATCTGTGCTGTGCCATCCTGTGCTATGCTGTGCTGCGCTGTGCTGTGTGTGTGTTGTGCTGTGTGTGCTGTGCATGTTGTGCTGTATGTACTATATTGTGTGTGCTATGCTTTGCTGTGTTTATTCCGGTTTGGTTCTCAGCAAAGCCCATGCCCTTACATACAACCTGCTTTCCTAGTTTTTCATGTTCCTTCCTTGTCTTCCCAGCACACAGTACCAAGGTCACTGGTCTTCCAGGCCTTCATCCTGCACCAGTCTTTGACATCTCCAAGCATGGCTCTGTTCTTCTTTCCTCCCTTGAAGAAAATGCCTCACCATGCGACTGACCAGGATGGAGGGATGTGGCCCCTCTACTCTAACATGTGTCTCCGGATACATTTGCTTTCAACAACAACCACATACATTTCTGTCTCCCTTTTGATGTATGGCGGATACTGTTTTAGCACCTTATGTTATTGACTCATTTAATACAACAATCATATGAGGAAAACACCATTATTCTCCTCATTTTACAGAGAGTCAAACTGAGGCACACAATAAATTTGGCCAAAGGCATGGTGTTATTAAGGATTCAAACCTTGGCTATCTGTGCTTACTCAATACCATATCCCAGGGCCTGTTCATAAAACTTAGCTCATGTTCGAACTCCATTTGATTGATAGTGACTGCTTGCTGTTCTGTGGCGAAGGACTTGGGAGCTGTGCTTGGTATTCATTGGAAAGAATTCTGTGATCAATTAGTAATGTCTGACATGGATTCAGGCAAGGAAAGTGTCTGGACTGGGAGCATGGCTAGTGAAGGCGACATCTTGGAGCTGGTCCTTATTAACTCACACTGAAATATGGACTAGTTCCCAGCTGAGTCTGACTCTGAGCTTCACTCCTCTACCTACGACAGGAGTGGGAGAAGTGGGACCAGGAACACGGGTTTTGGTCTGAAGAACGTCTAATAAGAGGAGCAAGGGAGAAAGAGGAAGGCCAGAGAGACACTTACTCCTGCCAGCAGATCATGAGCCACTTCATCTCCAGCTAGTTGGTTGTCATGATGTTCTGGTGCTGTCTAAACTCAGTTCCAACTGAGCCAGCAAAATAACTTTCCCTTCAACAAAGTTCCGAGCTCCCATCGAATTAGCGATAGACTAAGCCACGGAGTCTGCACTGCACTCGCTCGCATGCAGACATTGCTGAAGTCTGCAGATCTGCTGCTTCCTAGGGCACTTAGGGATAGAGAGGTGGAATCAGAGGGCAGAAGGAGCCGAGGCTCAAGGTAGGCTCCCGTTCCCACGCCGCATCACATTCTGTAATGACCCAGCTGTGAAAGGACCTCGTGTTTCACAAGACAATTCTTCTAAGTCAGTAATTTGAAACCTAAAGAGGTTTGATGTCCCATAAGCATATTCATCTTGCTGTGTTTATTAAATTAAGCCCTCTACAAATCAGCAACAACATACTGTTCATTAATAGGAAGAGAGACCACCATGTCCCCCAAGGGAATATATTGGCTCAGTTGTGATCCAAGGTAGGCATAAATGAAGTGTGTGTGTGTGTGTGTGTGTGTGTGTGTGTGTGTGTGTGTGTGTGTTTGTATACCATGAGGGAGCATGTATACTGAGGGAGCAATATGAGCAAAATAAAAAAGGCATTTAAAATGTCTTAAAAACTGATACCAGAAATATCCAAGAAGAATTTACCAGTACTAAACCTAAGTACTGCTGGTCGCATGCCTGGCAAGATACTAGCTTTTATAAAGAGGAAAAAGAAAATGGCAATTGCAAAGTCTCTCTAGGAAAAAAAAAAAACAGATCTGCTCAAGAGAACCCACACACATCACATTCAAAACCAACTTACATATAGGAAAATTGGGCCTCCCCCCTTAGAGCAACATTTACATAGTCAAACAACTGGAGAGAGAATTCTATTAACAAAGCAAGCCCCCATCAAGTTAAAGCCTAGAAATACCGCCATAGGGGCTCGGTGGGGAAGCTCGTCATTTGCAGCTTGGACCAGAATAATGTGGAAATCCCATCCATTTAGACTGGTGTTCGCACTAAGGCTGAAGGCAGCTATCCTGAGAGCCCATTACGAATGGAGAGAACTCACTGGAGAAGGGCTGGAAGAAGGAGGAGAGGAAGCCATACCGGGTGGTCATGTGATTCATAGCTGAGAAGTTTCAGGGGTTTGGGATGTCTCTGTGCCAAAGAGAACTTACTTCAGGAAAAACATCTTCAGAGGTTACAATAATAAACTCCAAATATCCACCACAAAGGAAGTTGAAGGATTGCTCTGGGTGAACATGAATTCGTTCCGTGATTTACCCTAAATTTTCAGGTTTCCACTTAAAGCCAGGAGTGTTTTGTAATAGAATCTAAGAAACCTGGTTATCATGTGGGTTTTCACTAAGAGACTGCTTTCATCCCCAATTCTTGTGTGAGCTTTAGGGAGAAAATAAGATCACCACAGGAGGGGCCAGATCGGAATGTTCTAGAAAGAGCCCACAAGTGACTTATGTCCATTCAGAGGTATTGCGACAAAGGAGGCACATCTCAGGTCTTTAGTGAAAAGAAAGATGGAGACAGGGAGACCTCTGAGTGACCTAGATATGGAGGCATCTCTGACTACTTCCCAGATGCTATGAAGACAGCAGCTTAGTGAGGCAGGGCAGGGAGGTAAGTGAGCAGCCCCCTTTATGCTTGCAACGTTTTTCTCTACGAGAAGCAGTGATGCTCACAGCCACCTGAGAAGGAGTCCCTAGGAATAAATGTCCCTTAGGGTCCAGGAAGGCCACTGATGAGTTAGGAGAGAGTCTTAGATGGAGACAGCACAAAATGGGTCACCATATTTGATGGTGACTTTTGAGGTCGCCTTCATCCTGATAGACTCCACACAGACTGAGCTAACCCACGTACCCTGGTGGAATCCAGAGCAGGAGTGGGATTAGGCACCTTGGGTACGAGGCAGAGAGATATTCTGTTTGGAATCTCCAAAAGTAGACTAGAGAGATGCCTCATTTAGTAAAGTGCTTATCTTGTAAACATAGAGACCCGAGTCCAACCTCCAGAACCTACATTAAAGACAGACAGATGGTGCATGATTATAATCTCGATGTTGGGGAGACAAGGGCAGGTGGATCCCTGGGGCTTGTTGGCTCTACAGCCTAGCCCAGCTAGTCAACTCTAGGTCAATGAGAAGACCCTATGTCAAAAACCTTGAGGACCAATGTTTGCCCTCCATATTCATATACACACCAGAGTGCCTACACATGTGCACACACACAGACACACACACACAGAATTTCCGGAAACTTTGCCTGTCGATGTTAATGAGGTCTTGAAATCTGAAGCAGGCCAAAGGTTCATTCTCTTATCAAAGGGCCTTCAACCTTGTCTCACCTTAGTGATTTTCATGGGCTGCAGATGTGCTCTGATTTTCACTCCCTGGATGGCCATGCAGCACTTCATAAACGACTGGAGTCTTAAATCTGGCAGAGGAGATGTGTGTATGTTGCTGCTGTATCATTAAGCCTTTTTAAGCCATCACATAAACACCAAGCACACCTCAAAAAGCTCAGGGTTCTCTGTCCCTTCATTTGGAATGTAAACCTATGAAGTATGTCCACAGTGGGGGTCACCCTGTCCTCCCGCTGATCTTGGGTGGACCTAAATTGGCTCTGTACCCTGAATTTGAACTCTTGTGTGCCTGGTGACCTTCACTAAGTTGTACCTCCTTCTTCAGCCTCATGTCTGTAAGAGAGTTCTCTCACTATCCGGGCCTATGGTAACCCTATCTAAATTATAAAGCGCGCGTGTGTGCGTGCGTGCATGCGTGCATGCGTGCGTGCGTGCGTGCGTGCGTGCGTGTGTGTGTGTGTGTGTGTGTGTGAGAGAGAGAGAGCATGAACATGAGTGTGACTTTCACAGGGCAGTTCTCAAGAGCCACGTCTCTCCTCTTGCCATGAAGGGCTCAGGGATTTAACTCAGGTAGTCAGGCAGGGAAGCAAGCACTTTTATCCACAAGCCATTTCATTGGCTCTGGAAACTAGACCTTGTTGCACACCTAGGGGGTTATTTACTGAGGAGATTCCAGCGGAAATCAGTATTAGTGGAGTAAATAAAGACAATGTCCTCATGTAAATTTAACATAAAATAAGATACTACTCTTTGAAAATTCTAAACTTTATTATAAAAGCCTTGCAAATAACACACACACACACACACACACACACACACACACACATGCGCGTGCACACACTAGCCAGACTAAAATCTGTTGGTCTCAGTGAACTTCTTCGCAGTCAGAACAGCCACTCTGAAACTGCAGAGCTCCATATTAGATTTACCCTTCTCATCATTGAATAGATTTGTATGCACTTATCCATCACCAATAAAAAAAACTATGTTCAAGTTGGAACTGGAAAAATAATTCACTTTTTATCCTTTCATTGCTTATTACTCTTTGGAAATTTATACTGGAGTATTTAGGCTCAAGGTCCATGCTATGTATACCCAATTCCCAAGTGGTTCAGTCGACAAATTATATCTAGCCAGAGAGAGAGTTCTATAAGTAAACACTATGAACAATAACCCTTCACAGAATGTGTGGAGAATATCATTCTCCAAGCCAAAGCTCACCATAGACACGGCAAGCCAAGTTTCTGCTGAAGCCTGTATTCCATACTTGTCAAGATGGATCAAAGCTTTATCTCCGCCAACCCCGACCTTCGGGTGCAAATGAGCTGTCTAGGGAGATTGTCAGAGAGCAAAGAAAAGTCTCTTCCTCAAAGGCCGGAGAATTGAGGGCCCTCCATGTTCATCAAAAGAAGCTAAGTGACACTGGTAACCCCAAATATGTAATGATTCACCCCTCCTGGTAACAAAGCAGCTCCAGGGAATTCCCTGGAGGGATTACTCTTAATCGGCAATTAAGATAAAGTCTGGGCACATGCTAATCCAGGGCTTAATCGCAGACATTTTAATGTGCTGCTCTAGTGCGGATATAAAACTGGGATTCTACTAATTGAGCCTGGATTGTGGGTGTGGGAGGAGAGTGAACATGGCTGGACTGTGGACCCAACAGTGAGGAAGGTTCTGATAGGAGGTGCCAAGCAATGCTGGGAAGTTAGTACAGACCCCAGGTGTGCACACAGGTCAATAGACACCCCACTATCTTTATGGCAGAGCAACTGGAGCAAAGAGGGAAACCAAGTTCCTAAAATGATGTGTAAATGACAAGCCTTTCCATTCTGCTCTAATTTTATTTTTATTTAAGTTTATGTGTATGAGTCTTTGGTCTGCATCCATGGAAGTGCACCGTATGCACGTAGGTTTTGTGGAAGCCAAAAGAGGAAGTTGGATGCCTTGGAACTGGGTAGTTAGAGATGGTTGTGAGCCACCATGCAGGAGATAGGTATTGAACCCTGGTCCTCTTCAAGAGTAGCAAGTGTTCTTAACCACTGGGCCATATCTACACAGCACCTACAACCTGATTCGAAAGTTCTGAAACACAAGGCACAGACATCCATCTGTGGAGAAGGACACAAATTTAAACTTTTTCAAAGACAGGCACTTTCTGCACCATTTCTCTCTAGTTTTCTTCCTAGAAACTAATTTTCAACCCTCTGGGATCCAGACTACGACACAGTATGGTTGGCAAACAGAAACTCCCAGTGGCCATGACATAGAACCCCAGGAAACCAGGGGGATTCTGCCAGATGCTCAGCAGTTGCCTTTCTCTCTGGCTGACATGTTTAAGTCCCACCTTGTTCACTGTGATTGAAAGAGTTGATGCTGCTTTTAGCCCCAGAATTCTCATTAGGAAAC
Source organism: Microtus ochrogaster (assembly GCF_000317375.1). Lineage (NCBI taxonomy): Eukaryota > Metazoa > Chordata > Mammalia > Rodentia > Cricetidae > Microtus > Microtus ochrogaster. The sequence goes on along the minus strand of NC_022012.1, from coordinate 70,394,206 downwards.
TCAGCAGCTAGTTTTAAATAGTGCTCACTTTAAAGAAATTTATTCTGGACTCCTGCTTTCATTGGGAATGCACTTTGGCCACAGCCTGCCTACATTTTTTTGCAAGAGAATGTATGCAAAAGTAAGTCTTCATGATCTATCTACATGGAGATCAAGCGCCTCCCCATTCCCACCCCCATCAGAACTTTCCGTCTGTATTTGTGGATCCCCGAGATTTATTTACTTATTTGAGACAGGGTGTCATGTAGCTCAGGCTGGCCTCTAACTAGCTGAGGATAACCTTGAACTTCTGATCTTCCTTTGTCTGCCTCACTAGCGCTGGAATTACAGGCGTGTACCTTACTTCTGGTTCTTGGGTGCTGATATTCTAATTTAGGGCATAATGCATGCTATGCAGAAATTCTACCAAAAGAGCCCTGTCCCCACCCCATGAGTTGCCCTTTTAATCACCAGAATTCTCCTGATTACCAACCATATAAAGAAAGGCCCTAGCGCTGGACTCTGCAGAGCTGCAAGATGACCACTCTAAAGCCTGTGTCCCTCTGGGAAGAATGCAGGATGCAGATGGAGTGACTATCGCAGCTCCCAGGAGGAACATGAACAGTACTGAATTGATCCACACAAGAGTTCCTGGGCTTTTTATAGCAGCAAGACGTTGCTTTGGGCTATATATTCCATAATGCTTCCCAGAAGAGGAAGCCTTGAGTGGTAATCCAGGGAGAGAAGAAGCATAGATGAGTGAGATGAAGAACAGACCATGCCTGGTGAGGGGACCATGTTAGACATCACTGACATGTAGCAAAGAAGGTCCAAAGACTAGAAAACCACCAGACCTGCCTCTGATGCTGTGAACTGTATCCTTCAAACTGTGCAAAGGTCACCAGAATCACCAAACAGAAATTAGAGATGGTCTGTTAGATCTGTATTTCGAAGAAAGAAAAATGTGTTGTTTTTTTTTTTAAAAAAAAATAACTGTCTCAAATATTGTATGGGGCTTACACAAAGTAAGTGTGGTTTCTCTGAAACTCAAATACAATGGGATCTCTGCTATTTCACCCGTCAGTCCTGAATCGGGAGCATGTGATGGTTTGTGGTCCAGGAGCCCCTCAAGCTAACTTGTCTCCAAAGCAGAGATCAGAACTGCGACCCCTCTTCTCTGCTGGGCATTCCTTTATGGGAAGCACCATGGGAACCTTGTGTCCCATTCCTGGGTTCCCTGCTCCTGAAGCCAATGTGTTCTCTGGTTCTAAGAGAGAGCTTAACGGGAGCCATGAATTCCCTAATGCCCAAGTGAAGTGGGTGTCCCCAGAGAGGCTGATGGCAGCAGCTCTGAACTGGGCTTTGTAAACCTTGCTTCTTATAAGCCCCCAGCTTCTTGGCTTTCCGTACTTGCCAACATGCTGGTCAGTCAGAAGACACACAAGGGAATGAAGCTTCATGAGCATAACATAAAGAGCCTAAGAGAACATTTAGAGAAACACTATAATTTTCATTAAAACTTTTTTCTACAAACAAAAATGTGATATGTTTGAATATTTGTAGTGTTTAGAATTCAAATGGGCAGAGCATTCAGAAACAACAAAAAAAAAAAACACCCTTTAACGAAGGTGTAAATTGTGCTTTTTGAAAATGACTTTCTTCCCTCGCCTGCTATCCACAGTAATGAACACTCCCACCCAATCAAAATATGAAAACAGAATTGGAGCTGTGTCAGCAACTTGGCGGCAAATAAAACCCAAAACAGGTCGTAGCACATGGTAGGAATACAAAATAAGGTTAGGAGTAATGCTTCAGCTGTGGATTCTTCAGGCTCTGGAAATAATAGAGCATAATTTAGTAGAAGAAGAACGAGAGAGTCAGCACACACAGGGGGGAAAAAATGAAAGAAGCAAGAAAAACCGCACAGGGTGGGAAAGGAGTGGAGAGACAATGCGCTTGGGTTTCCGCTCCGTAGAGAAGAAAGTCCCAGGCCGATCAGAGAAGCAGCTGGAGCAGAGAGGGTGGTCTGATTGGGTTTTATAGAAACCGTTCCTCATATTGAATTTTCAAGGTGATTGTGTGGACACTGAGCCTCTGAAGCGAGCCCGTGGCATGAGCATTTGTAACGTTAACGTGTGATTTCCAACAAAACCTGAAAGCGGGAGCCAGGGCAGTTACAGCAGTGTTTGGTTACCCGGTGACTAGGATTCAAGGACAGTTTTAGTCTAAGATGATCCCCTAAACCCTAGCCAAACTTGCCCAGAATCTCTCTAATTGCCCTGGTTTACAGGTGCCTGTGTCAGCTCACGAGCTTCAGCCAAACAGGGGTCCTTTTCTTTTTTGCAACTTCATCAAGATATTTCTAAATCCTGATGCTCTCTGAAAAAAAGAAAAGAAAAGAAAAAGCCTAAGCCTGGTGAATAACAGGACGAAATAAAAACCGTGGGCAGGTTTTCAGCCTGCTATTATATCTGCAAAGAACTTATCAAGACAGTTATCTCAAATACCAGTTGGCACATTTACTCTCTCTCTAACTCAATTAAAGGGTGTTTTTCTTAAATATTTATCATGGAAGTTAATTTCTCTTTGTACTTTACTTCCCGGGGCTAACAGTTAAGAATTTGAGATTAAGGGAAGGGGGTGGCCTTTTTTTTTTTTTTTCCTACTGCTACGTTCACACTGGGAAAAATAATTCAAAACTGTAATTTTGCTCATTCTCCCGTCTTAAGCAGGGCATCGTCGTCTGATTAGTTGAGTGACAGTCCTCACACAAGCCGTCTTCCCCACTCACGCGTTAGGAGGCCCCACACCTGCCGTGCACACTCCGTGAAGATGTCACGGAAATGAGAAATGAGAACGGACCGCTTGACTCGCCTTCTCGATGTGTGTCCTTCAGCCTCCCGCTCCTTGTCTCTTGAAATAATCACTTTAAGAGAAGCCACGCGTTCATTGCCAAAGTCAGCTCCCCCCTCCCACCTGGTCAGTGCTGCCTCCCGTTTTCTGCATGTGATGGGTTCATTAGACGGAATAAAAACAAAAAATCTATTTTATTGGGGTTGTCCTCCCTTCTGCCTGCCTGAGCACCTGGCTCAGTTTTATCATCCTGCCTTCAATCGAGACGGCCGCTGGTCTGCTTCATTCCAGACGCCACGAGCCTCTGTGCTTTTGTTTCTTAACGATGCCTTCAGTAGCTAGCTGCAGAGGCAATTATTTTACACTTTCAAAAATTGCGTGGGGGTGGAGAATGAAAACTGAAAGTTCAGTTGATGCCTGGCCAGTGGCTTGCGGGTCATCAGCGCCTCTCAACCCCAGGTGCACACACCTAAGCCGGACCTTTCAGGCGGCCCCACCAGCTCTTGTGTGATTATTCATGTCTTATTAATTTCACAGCCCCTTGCTGAGCTTGCAGTTCACATATGGTCATCTCTCTTTCCTAGGTGTGTGTCAGGCAAGTGTCTTGTGTTAATTTTTTTTGTTTCCCTTTTTTTGTTGGGGTGTTGTGTGTGTGTGGTGCTCTGCTGTTGTCATTGTTTTTACTGTTATTGTTATTGTCTGAGAAAGGGTCTCATGTAGCCTAGGCTGGACTTGAACTCATGATGTAGCTGAGGATGACCTTCAACACCTAATAGCCCTGCCTCTACTCCAGTATGCTGGGATTATAGGTGGGTGCCGTTGTACCTGATGGCTGTGTTTCAAATCTGAAGTTCCTTGAAGAACTTCAGACTGTCCTGTCATCTAGGAAAAGAGGAGCAAGTGACGAAGTCTCGTTAACCAGAGAGCATGCCGTGAGGGTGAGTTCCGGGTTCAAAGAACCCCGTGGGAACACTGGCAGGATTCGCTCTTCAAATCCAATTGCACTTCCCGGGGACATTCTTACAAGAGTGCACTTCAGGCACACCCACTTAGTAGCCCACCCTGCGATGGTTATTTCCCGCCTGTCACAGTTGGACCAGGCTTGAGGGATACGTGAGACAGAGTCTGCCCTTAAGTTACCATGGTGGCTTTTTCTATAAATGGGACACACACATAGCTCTAGAAGTGCTGAGGTCAGACTTACAGATTTGGGGGTGCAGGAATCTTCATGCAGATGCTTACGAGTCAATGGAACCTTTCAAGATAAGGAGCTTTTTCAGGCATGGGAGTGTGGGGGCACAGAATATGCAAACAAACAAGCAAAAGGACTCAGAATGTCTGGGGCGCAGGGAGTTATTCAACATGACCAGACTACAGTAAGTCAAGCAGGAGAATAGACTGTGCATAATGGGGAGCCCCCGGTGCCCCTTCCTGTTTCTGACTAGAAAGAGCAGAGGTAGCTCAGGTCTCAATGCCTGACTTACCCTCTCACGAGCGAGCAAGGCACTTCACATCCCAGGACCTCAATTTCTTCCCAGGCCCACAGGGCGTTGTAATCCTACCCTTGTATTGTTCTGAAAGTCAGCAGCTGTGTCCCCAAAGTTTCCCAGTTAGTATTTGCTTTGTGTGCGGTGTCCTTATCATAGGTCACAGACCCCCAAATCCCAATAGCCCAGGAAGTAACCCAGAGATATCAAGAGAGCCAAGTTGAAGGGATTCCATGATATGAAGAAGAAACCCAGTCTGGTTGGCACTGGGCTCCTTGGGGCAGGAAGCACCGCACAATTGCAGATTTCAGATTTCTGAGAAGTTGGCAATACACATTTCTATCTGAAGTCTCCCCAACATTTGAGATTTGAAATGAAGAAGAGCAGAGTCCGGGCAGTCCATGTCTGTGGGCCACACAGGACCTGTGGGCAGCCAGGTGGAGACCTGTGGTCTCCTTTTCTACGGAGTGATGATGGGCCTGCACAGGCCAAGGTGGTGGTTGTTCCTGGTTCTTAGCCAGGCTGGTTCCTGGCATATGCCTTACGGCTGGAGGGCACCAACAGGCCACATGCAGACACCAGCACAGGGGGTGAGGGAAAGCCAGCCAACAAGTGAGCTATCCAACAGTGCTGATTTCAAAGAGTGACCCCATATCTTCGCACAAGCCCAGGAATGAAAACTTTTCAAAACTCAGCCCCAGCGAGACTCTCTGGGGAGAGAAGCAGATCCTTGAGGGGGGAAAACCTGCAGTCTGTGAGAGGCAAGGTTTGCCAAGCTATTAAACAGCGAGTTACAATAGGCGAGTGCAGAGATCACAGACACAGGGATAAATGTACACTCATCTATACGGGAAACTTTGATGCTTTCAAATGCCTCTCACCATCTAAGGAGCAGGCAGCAGGCAGCGCCTACATATCTCACAGCAGTCTACCTGTCTGGGTGTTTGGGCTGGACTGCAGGAAGCTCTTTGAAACCAGGCTGAGGCATTTCAAACAATTCTGTTTGACTATCCAGCTTGTATATTCTGCCGATGCCCCTTTTTGTTGTTAAATTGGCTTTATTTTCTTTTTATTTATTTAATATTTTACTAATTTTGGAATCTCCTATGATGCTGACAGTCTGTAAAAGAGACAATGACAAAGCTAAGATGCCTTTCGACCATCTTAAGTGAATTCACACACACACACACACACACACACACACACAGGGGCTGAGCGCTCACACACAACCCTATGTAAGGAAAAAGCTAAATTAGACTCAGAGATCAGAACTATGTCCAACAACAGCCCTGTTAAATGTGCTAATGTCTGACCATTTGACTCCTCCCAGATTGTTTCAAAATGGTTTGGGGAGTGGTGTTTACAACTTTCTATGAGTAATAAATAAATTAGAAGCCATTCATTAAGGCTTTCTAAATTATAGACACTGCAGGCAAATTTCTCCTTTTAGGAAGCAAAGGATGACCTGAAAACTGGTCCCCAGCTTCGGCCTGTTTTCTCTTTGATTTTCTTTTCGCTGTCTCTTAGTTGCTAAGGGAGGAAAATAGCAAAGCTGGGGAGTTTGTCCCAACCTGTGTGTTTGCAACTACAGTTCAGGTGAAAAATGAAGCAGGGGCCAATGTGTGTGTGTGTGGGGGGGGGGCACACAGCTGTCATTTTAGCATTCCAAAAAAACGAGGTGAGCGGATCCTCAGTTCCAGGCCAGCTTGGGCTATACATAGTGAGATCTTGTCTCAGTCCCCTTCCCGTCCCCCAAAGGGAGCAGGGGCGCTCTGGTCTGTTGAAACCATGGAGGGGAAAACCCAGAGGTCTCCAGTTTATTCTCTCCCGTTGATTCACAGGCCTTGCTCACCCTTCCCCATTTTGCTTTTGACAGTCAATCCCAATGTCCCGGCACGAAGGGATGGTTTGAGAAGGGGCTTCCGTGAGTCAGGGCTTCAAAGCCGTCTGGTACAGTGAAAACAACACACTGTCTCCTCTCGCCCATGCAGGAGGTGTGGTGGCTTGGCTATCTCTTCTAAGAACATTGACTGTGGGGTGTGGGGATCTTACACAAGACCTAACCAAGCCAGAGAGGATTAGCTTTAATTTCATTCAGAAGCTGTAAGAAGAAGGAACGGCTGTCCGTGCCTGGAGGCAATGCTTAGGAACAGGGTAAAAGGAGGTAGGATCCTGCTGGGGAGTGACAGACCATGATTCTGAGCTCGTGCCCAGGGCTTCGGGGCCAGACTCTTTGGGTACAGGCTGGATTTATTTTCATCTGGATTCGTAGGAGATTTTGGGAGCGGGAGGCACTAGGCCCAAAATAGGTGAGAAATGAAAGTGTTGATGTTAGCTGAAGTTCTCTCTCACAAGTAGCCTGCCTGTGAGGGAAGGCTGGAGAGAAAGATGGAAGGAGGGAGGGAGGGAGGGCAGGAGGGAGGGAAAGGTTTGTGGTGGGACTGGGGAGATGGGACCATGGGTAAAGTGCCTGGATTTTGATCCCCAGCACTCACATCAAAATCCAGGGGGACATCTGTTGTCCCAACAGGGGAGTGGTGGAGGCAGGTTGCATTGTCAAGCTGAATTGTTAAACTGTGGGTTCAGTAAGATACTCTGTCTCAAAATAAATAAAAATAAATAAGTAATAATATGGAGAGATGTAAAGGCACGTGACATTACCTGTATGTGCACACATGGGCATATCTATGTCTACCCCCTTCTACGCACTAAAAACATATCATGTATTCTAGAATCTTCCCAGTAGAACAGCATAGAGATCCTTACTGTGGGCACTTCTGGTCCTCAACTACTTTGTCACCCTCAGGAAAACTTGTCACCACATTCAAGTTGAGGTCAAGCTAAGCCAACACAGGATGCTGTGTTTTGGGCGTGATACACGCTAGACCAGCAGTTCTCAACCTGTGAGTCAGAACCCTTCCACAGGGGTTGCCTAAGACCATCGGAAAGCGCAGATATTTACATTGCGATTCCTAACAGCACCAAAATTGCAGCTATGAAGTAGCAATAAAGAAAAAGCCATGGTTGGGGTCCCCACACCATGAGGGACTGTATTAAAGGGTCACTGTGTTAGGAAGGTCGGGAACCACTGCTCTAGACCGACCCCTTTACCTTGAGGCCTGCCACCACCCAAGGAGACAGCTTCTGTTGCCTCACGCAGGAACCATCTCCGGCTAAATGGAGAACACAGTTTTAAGATTTCACTTTTTACCGCACTCTAGTATAGCAGGGCATTTAAAGCCCAGTGTGATAAAGAGATGGGACCCTAAGGCAGTGGGTGGAGGGGGATGGATGAAGAGAACGGGGTTTTATGCAGGCAGGGGTGTCAGGACAGAGCTTTATCAATGGTGGACCTTCCTGTAAGCAGGAAGATAAATGAATTAGTAACTTAGAGTAATTTTCAAAAACTACATATCCAGATGAAAGCCAGGATAAGTTTGATCCCTTTTAGCCAATGAAGTATGATCTCTAATTAGGTCTCCACGCAGACGGTGCAGGCCCAGAGTACATTTCTGAATCTAGTTGACCTTTTCATCCGGGAAGCCAAATAATTTCCATTCCATGCTCTTTAATTCTGGAGGAATTTCTAATTTGTTGCCAGAGATAAAAACTCACTGCAAACAGGGAAGGGGGGGGAGTTTGAAATAGTCCAGAGTTCCATTTATAGAAAGAATATTAAAATCTTAGATCTGAGCGAACCCTCAGGGACCACTTTCTTCAATCCTTTTAGTTTACTGATAACAAAACTGAGGACCAGACAAAGATCAAAAACTTGCCCAAGGTCATGGAGGGTCTTGGGGCTTGGGAATGGACCCACAGCTCCCGCTCCTTACCCCAGACTCTCCCTACTTCGTGGGCCTCTCAATTTGCCTGCTTGGATTTTTTTTCTCCTTCTTTTCATGCCGTCCATATGTTACTGAAGCAAGCGTCCCTTGCTGAACTCCACCATCAGACCTGCTTGAGGGAAACTTGCACGGGCCAGCACCTCCCCTCTTACCTTTCTTAATTTCTTTTGGAAATTGTCTATTCTCTCACCTTATTAATGTTAAAACAAAACGGGCTCTTTTATTGCCACAGGCAGAAGGGAAGTTAAATTCTTGATGGAGACAAGTGTCTTCCCTTGTGAGAGCGAGTAAATTAGTTCTGAGGTCCTCTCACTCACCACAACTGTAATGAGAGAGACACCAGCCCTTCTTCATTAATGAGATGCCAATCACAGAGGGAGAAGTCGCACAGAGCCTCGTGGAGCGGGTGGAGGGGGGAGCGCTGATTGGCACTGTAGTGAGAAGGTAGGAAGCAGAAAATAAAAGCCCCCAGAGGTTGGAAAACACATGTGGATTGTCTCGAAAGGGAAGGGCAGGTCTGAGGAGAGCTCACTGCGCGCCTGAATGGGCAAACAATGTAGTTTATGGGAAACAACTTGGAAAGTGAGCAATAGGATTGGGGAACTACCCTCTGGCTGTTTCCCCAGCCACACTTCCAGAGGCACGCTTGTGTTCCTACTGATCGGTTCACATCGGTTGCCATTGGGGTTAACAGATGATGATCCGGTTCCTTTAGGAGGGCTGGCAGCAGTGTTACTTGTCTCGGCCCTGCCTCTGATCCTGTCAACTTTGCCTGCCCACCCTGTTGCGTGTAACCTCTTAAACTTAGGAAACTTTCAGAAAGAAAGTTAAAAAGGATCTGGCAACTGGGACAGTCTTGTTACACATAATAACTTCTCTCATAGCAGACAGTGGTCTTCCATTTGGACCCGTTAACCCAAGGACTATGTCTCTGGACAGTGGAGATGTCTAAACCATGTTGTTTATCCCTTCCTCCCAAAAGTGACTTACAAGTAAGTCCCACCCCTGGCGAGATGGCACTGGTCACCTTTCCCTGTCTTCTACATACTGTTTGTTATCAAGGAACTGGGGGAAATAACCTGGGTGATTTTCCTAATGCAGTCAGTCTTCAGAATCAGCAGCCCATCTTTGTGTCAGTGGCTTGATAAATTGTGCATGTTCTTAAAATGAACAGGACTTTTGTTTGAAATCAAATGCCTTTTCCCCAGTTATCACACGGCTATCTCTTTTCTGCAAACATTTATTAATTAATTAATTTAATTTTTATGAAAATGGGTCCATGTGAAGGTTAAGAGACCTTCAGTACTCAAAACAACTTAATAAAATGTCTGAGCACACAATTAAGCTTGCTTATGTCCTTCAAGAATTAGGGAGCGGAAGTTCTAATTGGCAGGGCCGCATCTTGAATGTCATTTCCTAAAGGCATTAGACCATGTCTAACAGAGAAAGAGCAGAAACAGCCGTAGTTTACAAAATACCCACAGCGTCCCTCCCGGAGACATCATTTCAGGGTAGCAGTTAGATGGTATTAAACTTGTATCTGTAACAAACTGTAGTTGCCTAACCACAATTGCGCCAGATCTAATGTGTTCCCGCGAGTGTGTGTGCTGAGACCAAAGGACAACCCTGGGCGCAGTTCCTTAAATGCTGTCTGCTTGTTTGTGGCTGAACTTGCCAGAAAGACTAGGAGAACTCCTTAGGGACAGAGCTGCCTGTCTCCACGTCCCCAGCACTGGATGATAAGTTGGGTTCTAGAGGGTGGAACTCAGAGCTCAGCTGATCATCTGATCTGATCTCCCAGCCCTGCGTCCTGAGTCACACACAGCCACAGGTAAAGTGAGGTACCCCATTCCCTCTACATTTCCAGTGACGTTTACACTGAGACTGGGCAATGTCTAACTCCACCAGCACGCCAGTCGTCAGCTGTCTAGGGAACGCCATTTCTGTGCTTAGATGATATATGTTGCCTGATGTACAGATGTAAATTTAGAAAAAATAAATAAATTCAGGTAAATTTGAACCTCTCCAAAAGCTCCACCTGCCTGGAACCCCCTCATTTAGGGTAGACCTGCTTTGGAAAAAATATGGATGAAGCTCAAACAAGAATCCCATTCTTCACTAAAAGCCAAAAAAAAGAAAGAAAGAAAGAAAGAAAGAAAGAAAGAAAGAAAGAAAGAAAGGAAGGAAGGAAGGAAGGAAGGAAAGAAGGAAAGAAAGAAAATGAAGCTTCAGACAGTTAGCTACTTACTTGGGTTTTGTTTGTTGTTTGGTTGTTTTGTTGTTATTGTTATTTTTGTCTACTAGAAATTTATTCTCCAAATTATGATTTCTATCCTCTACACACCTGAGTTCTTAATAATTAAAAAAAAATTTCAGATGTTTTGGATTAATTTATTTCCTAAAGGTGCCCAAGAATACTCAGTACTACTTTGTTTTTGCTTATTATTGACCTCCATGATCTGCAAGAAGGGAGACACCCAACTTAAGCTTAATTCTCTTGAATATAATGGACCCCCTCACTGCTTGCTCTCAGAAACATTTGGAATAAACAAAGCTTACAAGTGTATCACCTAGTTCATATTTCTAAAAAATAGTTTGTTGGCTTTGTCAGGCTAGACTTTCCAGATAGTGCTGTGAATTTATGGGTGTCTCTAAACAGCCAGGGAAGAGACAGAAGTCTATGGCAGAAATGGCCCAAGAGAAGACAGGATTGTAGCCAGGCCTACTGGCATATCTCTGGACTGATAAACGTGTCTTTTCTGCAAAGAATAGAAGCAATATTTGGGACTGAAAACAACAGCAACAAAAAGGCCTGGGGTGGAAGATGATTACTTTTCAATGTTATGAAAGAGAATTGTCCAGAACTTTCTCAACAAGGACTCATAATAAACAAGCTCTTCCACACACTCACCATAAACTAATTGATGTTTGTGTCGCTGACCCTAAGGCAGGACAGAATCCTAAAGCGCCTCCTGAATCATCAAAGGGTGACTCACTACGTTCTGGGTGGTTTTCTTCTTGAGAGTATTTTATTGTATACTAATCCTTTGAAAATTGCTAACGCACCTGCGATTGGTGCCAGAGGTTTGGAATTAGCCATGCACAACCACGGGGCTGGGGCTGCAGCTCAGTAGGTAGAGTGCTTGCCTAGCAAGCCCAAAGTCCTGGTTCTATCCCCAGCACAGCTTAAGAGAAACTGTGGTGTCATAGGTCAATAATCTCACTTGGAAGGGGTGGGTAGGAGGATCGGAAGTTCCAAGTCAGCCTGGGATAAATATGACCATACATGTGTATGTATGTATGTATGTATGTATGTATGTATGTATGTATGTATATATAGTCATGGTCATATTTATATGTATATATATATATGCACAGAAACTGATAAATAGAGGGTTTCTTTGGTAAACACAACAGTTTTCCATTCTGCTATAACAAAAGAAACACATTGCTGCCCATGGAGTCTGCAGATGTTCATCTTGGGGAGTTTTATTCTAGTTCCTTTCTCTCCTCCCTCCCATGCTCTTCTTTGTGCTGATTGGAGCGTGTACATTACCAGTTCATATCTGAAACCACCTCATGTGCCTGCAAGGAGAAGGGCCACCAAAAACTTGGAGCAGCTCATTTTGACAAAGAACTCATGCTGGACCATGTTTTCATCTACAAACCCAGCAGCTTCACAGTCTAACCCCCAGTTACAAATAGCAGGTCCCTGTTCATGTGGATAATTTGTATAAAATCCAGTAACCCATAATGCTGGATTAGGGGAACACCACCCACAGTAGGACTCCTGGGACTGTAGCCCCCTGGCTTGTCAGGCAAATGGCCTCTCTCTCTTTGCTGTTGTTAGCTCTTACTGGGGACAGAACCCCAATGTTTTTGTAGGATCGCTATGTATCAGGCAAAAATGGCCTTCCCATTTCTTGGTATACTCTGTTTATATTTTAATGCTGTTTACAGATGGAATATTCCATAAATATTCATGCAGTGTCCGTACAAAGGAAAGGCTTCGGAGAGCTCTTTATTAACAAGCTCCCTTACGGAAGGGTAACGGTTCTAAGGGGGCTCTGATCCATCCTCCTGAACTTCTCATACAAGGACCAAACCACTCTCTTTACATGGAAAGTCAGGGTGACCTGGGATTTGCCAGAGAAATTCACAACCCAAAGTATCAGCTAATGAATTATTCCAAGTCAATTAGCAGACCAAGGAAATCCTTTCTTAGTCCCATACCAAGGCGCCTTTCATGAACAAACACTCCTAATGCGGGTGATGATCAGCTGGGTACCAGAGGATGCTTAGCCCACATTGAACTCCCCCTCATTAGAAGAAGAAAAAAAGAATTAAATCTCAGAGAGCTTGTAAGGAAGCAAATTGAAACCATGTTTTAAAAAGATTAAACTTTCAAATTTGGGTTTCAAGTTTGAAACTATAAAACACATATACACATTTAAACATGTTTAACTACTTAACTACTGATTCATTGAAGAGATGGCTCAGCTAGTAAAGGTCTTGCTGCTCAAGAATGAGGACCCAAGTTAGATCCTCAGAATCCACGTAAAAATGTCAGGCATGGTGGTATGTACTTGTGATCCCCATGCTGGGAAGGTGGAGACAGGAGGATCTCTGGGGCTTGCTGGTCAACCGGCCTTACTGAATTAGAGAGTTCTAGGTTCAGTAAAGAAACTTGGTCTTAAAAAGAAGGAAAATGACGACTGAGGAGAACACCTAAGGGTTTGCTCTAGCTCCACATGAATGCATGCATGCTCATGTAAGCACCACACACAGACACATGAATGCATGCATGCTCATGTAAGCACCACACACAGACACACGCACACATGCCCGTGGACACACACTTTTGCAGATTCATGTGACTGTAAATATACAGGCAAGCAAACATGGCTGTTACGCTATCATAATGGGTAAATGTGTCTGCTGCCAAGCAAGTGGCCTGAGTTCAATGCTCAGGTCATACCTGATGGAAGGAGAGAACAGATTCCCACAAGTTGTCCTCTGACTCCCATAAGCAGGTCTTGACATACACATGCCCGTATACACACACACACAGAAATACAAAAGCATAAAAGTAAAACCCTGATTTTTACTGCATGATAGTCAAAACTAAGAGAGCATTAAGTAAATTAAATATAACAAATGATTTTCTATTTCCTTGAAAGAGGAAATGAGACATCAAATGGTAGTTTCCCTGGATCTCTGCATCAGATCTGGTGAAATCTCCCTCTCAGCAGATGGCCTCAACCAGCACCAGCATGTGGGGAAGGAGGAATGAAGTTGGCAGGCATTGCGATCCACGGGGCACCCTTTGGCAGACAAGTCACTGAGGCCTCCACAGAAGTGGTTCACCAGGGAACAGGACGATGTCAGATTACATTGGAAGCAGATTTCTTTGTGTTTCTGAGTAAATTCGAGATGGCCAGTGTGCCGGGTCTGGAGCTGTGGTTGTAAGCAAAATGTGATCCTGACGACAGAACGCTCGTGGGCCCTCCTTCCGGCTTCTTCGTGAGAACTGTGACTCCTACAGACTCAAGGCTACTCTTTTCTCCCTCTTTGGTGATGAAGTCCTCACTAGAAATGGCCCTGGCTCACCTCAACTTGTGTTGCAGTTGAGGGTCCTGCAGTCAGAAGTCAGAGAAAATCAGGAGGAATCCCAATGGGGTCTCTTAACGCTGGAAAGAATAAGTCTGTATGTCTATGTGTATTTACGTGTCGTGTGACATTGCCTTTCCCACAGAGTTCCTGCTGGCCTCTGTGGTGCTTGATTCTTTGGGTCCTCTCAGGCCTTCCAGGGAAAATATTTCTTAGCAGAGGGAATTTTTGTTACATGAAGTCGTAATAGCACGTGGCTGCTGAATCAAACCGCATGGATGTTCATCAGTTCTTTTCCAAAGCCCTGATGAAAGTTCACGTAGTCTTTGTTTGAGTGAGGAAAAATGGTTTTAGTCCAGCTAAATCAAAGTAGAGCAAGGAGAAAACCACTGGATTATGAAGGCAAGGACTAGTGTCCATCTCAGCTTAGCTTTGAACTTGCAACATAGAGGCCAAATCTCTTGACCACTCTGGATTTCAGTTTCCCTGTCAAGTGGTCCCTGTCTAGCCTGTCCTATCAGCCTTTCGAGGATTTTAATGAAGAAACTGGTGGATATGAAAGCTCACTAATCCACTTGTATTATCAGCTATAATTTTATTATACTTAATTAGCAGAGTGCTACCACAGGTCACTTGAGAATGGCTGTGTCTAGCTTCTGGAGCTGACCCACCATCTGCATGTAACCCAGGATAGCTCTGAACACAAGCTAACACAAAACCAGAGACTTAATTAAAATGTGATTTCTTTTTAGTTTATTTTCTTCTGTAACTCAATCGCATGGTTTCTCAAGAGTAAACTTTGTAAACAACAATATTATGTTGCCATATCATAAAGGTTGGACATACCAGCGTACTAGTCAGAAAGCATTGTTTTAAATGTATCAACCAATGGCAGGGAGAAAATGAGGGAGACAGATCAGCTGGGCTCACACATGACCATTCCAGCAATGAGCAAAAGTCTTAGAGAATCATGGCCAGTCCTCTGCACTCTCTGTTGCCCTAGAGATGAAAAGGAAATCTCCCCCTCTCCCCCTAATTGTTCTTGAAAATAGAGAAGTCTAAAGGCCTGGAACAAGTTGAAATGAATGGGTAAGATGTCCTAGAATGACACTGGAGGTGTAAAATAATCACCGGGGCTGATGGCATCCGCCCAACAGTTCCCAGGAACTGAAGGGTGAAATTGCGAAGCTGTTGACCAAAACACAGAATGTGTTACAAACAGGCTACTGTGCTCACAACCTGGCAAATGGCCACTACAACCTTGAAAGAAGAGAAGCGCAAAATAGGCGAGCCTCGCTTTTGTACCTGGCAGGCCTGGAGAGACTATGAGAGGGGCCGGTGTCACTGAACACATCGCCTCTCACTGCACAGAGCATTTATTGAGTACCCACAGCGTCCTCGGTCTAGGTTAGACGGTAGAGAGACAAGTGGAATCATCTGGAAGGTGTTTGAAAAAGATGTCAGCAGCCTCCAGCGCTGCAGATGAATTTGGGAAGTCACTGGTGCATGGTTCAGAGGAACAAAGTGCAGCCTGTGGAGTGACATCTCTGTCAACTTTCAGACCCTGCCTCAAGTGTGGTGCACACAAGGACTGGGTTGCCTTGAAAAGAGCAGGAGGCGTCTGTCTGAGTGACATGAGATGAGCCGTATTACATCTCCAGAGGAATGGCACTCGAGTTCCAAGAGCGTCAGTGATAACTCGGGTTGCGGGGAGGGGGCAGAAAAGAAGAGGCAGAAAGACTCAGAGCAAACATTTAAGCTTTCATGCACAGGACGCTCTCGGAGTGCCAGGCACCGTTTTACATTCTGGAGTCACCTCAATAAGCAGGTGTTATTTAGTAACTTAAGTGCTGTTTCCATTGAAGCACCAAGAAAAAGTCAGGGGATGATGAATCCATCACAAGAAAGGAATGTGGCAAAGAGGGGTTGGAAGGGCCCTTCAGCAGGTTTGGTGAGCTCTTGGAGGAGCTGGGACCTGAATGACAGGGCTCATCCAGGTATGAAGCTTTCTAGGCAAGTGTAGGTAGTATGAAGCCCGAAAGAAGAAAAAAATAGCTAAAACCTCATCTTTCCAGAAATGACATCGTGTAAAATTATAACTTAAGCAGAAGACGGGCTGGGGAGAGATAACTCAGTCAGCGAAGTGTTTGCTTTTCAAGTGTGGCAATCTGAGTTCAGTCCACAGAACCAGTGTAAAACTGCCTGGCATGGAAGTGCTCCTTTATAATCCCAGCACTGGGCTGAAATAGGCAGACCCCGATACTCTCCTGCCAGCCAGCCTAGTGTCCTTGGTGAGATCCAGGCCAGTGAGAGACACTGCTTCAAAATGTACACTAGACAGCTTCTGAGGAATGATGGGCAAGATTGAACCTTGACCTCCACACACACTTCCGTGAACACCCCCCACAACATACACTCGCACACGCATGCTACTAAGATGGAAATTTCTTGATAGTGTCGTTTAGGATTGACTAGTCCACTACACAGAATGCACAGCCTTGCAGAGGTTTAAAGACTGCGAAAGAGGACAGAGCAGCAAGGCAAAGACTGAAAATGCAGAAGAGCGGAGGGACAGACAGTGGGGTTGAGAGGTCCATCTGGAAGAGCAGAGAAATAAGATGGAGGCAGAAGCAGAAACCTAGAGTCTACAGCAGCCTTTCCCCACCATTGTTAAATCTGTGAGCTCATCTTACGCTAACATTTTACGGAAACTTTAATCATCTGATCATTTTGCATTTACAAGGGAAGCGAAGTAATTTAATGTTTTTTAATATATGCCATTTAAGATAAGTATATATTAAAAGTTTCATTACAAAATTAATTGAATACAATATTTACTAACATTCATGGATTATAATAATAAATTTTGAATGAGTTCCATCTAACAAATGATGCACATGATTTGATTGACTTTAATTACGGAAGTAATGACAATTTCTAAAACACACTTAGAAATGACATCCAATAGCATACTTAGAGTTTGGAAGCCAAACAAATATTAAACTTTGGGCTGATGTTTAACTCTGTGTCAGAACAGAACCAGACCAATCTACTAATATAACAGGGCAAGGAAACCTTGTGTTTTGGGTAAAAAAAAAAGGTGTGATTTTTCTCACTTATTTTATTTCGAATCAGTAAAATACAGGGACATCTAACCACTATTGGTCACCACATCCGTGACAATCATTAGAGGATGTCCTCTGACTTCTATGTGTGAAAACTGGGACACAGGCATGCATGTGTCTACATACGTAAACACACGCATAGACACACCGTATTTTTTTCAAGCCCTCAAATGCAGTGGTCCCTTCATAAATTAGATATGAGCAACACCGACTTTTCTCCTATTAATATTTTTTATGACAGAGAGACTTTGGGTGGCAGGAGAGATAGGGTGGTCCTTTCATAAACTGATGTTTTTGGGCACCCACAGAGTCAACCCACCATGGATTGAAAATATTGGCGGGCTGGGCGGGGGTGGGGGGCTGCTGGAAAGATGGCTCAGCAGTTAAGAGCACTGACTGCTCTTCCAGAGGACCCATGTGGCAGCTCACAACTGTCTTCAACTCTAGGATCCAACACCTACCCTCACACAGACATATAGGCAGAATACCAATTAGAAAAACAGAGAAAGAAAGAAAATATATATTTGGGGGGTGGGAGGGAAGGGTGGCACGTGTCCTGGGCACATGACAACCTTTACTTCTTGTATTTGTTGCTTGCAAAATATAGCGTAACAGCTGTTACCCACGTGCATGTAGTACTGGGTATCAGAAGTCTAGAATGTCTTATATGAGAGGTGGAAGCATCTTTAGGGTCCTGGAGCCCCTCCTCACTAATCCCAGGATTCACTGCTGTCTGTAGAGTTACTGTCATTTTAAAAATCTGATATTTGATTTTGCCAAGAAACCACGGTCTGGGGAGAATCAGACAACTAATCAGTGAAATCGTTGACAAGCCTTACAGTTTTAAGTGGCCTGGTGGTTCAGCTCAGGCCATGGCTGGTAACATCTAGCACATCTCTCCTTATAATGGAGCACTGATGAGTACAGGGCCCTGAGCAACGGGTTTGACTTCTAGTGCCATCCTTTGCTAGCATAAATGGACAGAGTTACATAATGGCTCTGGCCTTGGTTTCCTCATCTGTAAAATACGGGTGGCTGAGACCTCTGCTTTCAATATGGTTGTGAGGTTTAAGAGGTTTAATGTCTCTCTCTGTCTGTGTGTGTGTGTGTGTGTCTCTGTGTGTGTGTGTGTGTGTGTGTGTGTGTGTGTGTGTGTGTGTGTGTAAGGGGCAGAGGACGATGTCAGATGTCATCCTTAGGTGCACCATTCTGTTCCGTTGAGATGAGGCCTCTCTTTTCTCCAGAGCTCACCAAGAAGGCTACCCTCACTGGCCAGAAAGCGCCGGGATCCTCATTTCTCTGACACAGAGCAGGGCACTGAGCTTTTTATGTGGGGTCCTAGGGATCTGAGCTCAGATACCTGGATTTGCACAGCCAGCACTTTACCCAGGGAAGCATCTTTGCAGACCTGGTTGCGAGGCTTAATCGCAATAATGGATAAAGGGTGGTAAGGTCAAGGGCTTAGCCAGAACCTCCAGGCGAGGTAACTATTTTCATTTTCACCCCCTCCTGGGGCCTGAGCGATGGGGGCTGAGACAATTTCGGCAGATATTCCCAGCTCTCGGAGATTAGTGTTCAATAAGTATTTGTTGGCTGGCTGAACAAAATGAAAGGGTGGGTAAAAACCAATCGTTGAAGGGAAACGAAAGAGGTAATGTAATATCTACCTTCCTGAATAAGAAAGCCAGGGCTCCGAAAATTAAAATGACTGTTTGAGGTTAGTGTCAGACAAGAGCTATGACCAGGACGAGCATGGGTCCCCCCACCCCTCAAACCCCCACATCACGAACACCCTCCGTTGTAAACCTCTGGCCTTTGGCAGGCTCCTGGATCGCATTTTTCTGAGCTGTTGTCACGTAGTTTAGAAAACCGGAAACAATATTTGCCTCTGCTTTTGTGGCCAGGGCTTCTAGAGGAAAAAAGCCATGGCAACTTTTAAATGTTTCATTTAAAAGGGCCATGGAGAAAATCAAAGAAAAAAGTCATAGATCCAGATCTCAAACATCTTCAGGTTAGACCACTCTTGATCTGCGGTGCATAGCTTCAGAAGCTAGACTGCAGCTTCTCGAAGTTTCTTTCTCTGGCCGCCGGAAGTGTAGTTGCTGGGTTGGTGGTGACTCACTGTGGCTCCTACACCAGGCCTGGAGACAGAACCTTCCTTATTTATTGTGCTCCTCTCTCGTTTACAAGGTCAGATTGGATGTTTTGGTTGTTTTCCCAGCATCGCTCTACTGACCGACTTCACTCTAATCCCCTGATGTCACTTAAATCAACTGGAGGCGGGTGGGGGCGGGGGCCTATCCAAGCGCTCCAGTGATTGCCTCCCTGCCGTTGTTCTCGGCGGCAAATTAATTTGATGCTGTTATGTAAGTGTGATCGTCCCCTCTAATCACATCACAGGACTGAGAGCTGCCAGAAATAACAGAAGGGAACATTCGAGATATCAAAGGGGAGCCACTAAAATAGATTGTTTATTTAGGTACCGAATTGAAACTCTATTATTGGGAGACGCAAACCAGCCCTCGCCACACTTCCCTCTCACACGTCCCTGCTTCACACGCTGTGCCTCCAAGAGATACGAAATCAGTGCTTCCGATGGAGTAGGAAGTGAGGGGAGCTGGGGTGTCTGCGTTGCAGCGGGTTCGTGGGTGTCTGCAGTTTCTTTCTGTGTCTCCTTTTTCAATGACGCTTCTTCTCTCTGGGTCCAAAGTTCTTTCTTTGTATCCACCTTGGTCTCCGTCTGACTCTCCTTGAACTATCCCGTGGCCTCCCCTGCTTCTGCCTTATTCTCTCAGCAAGTGCAGCTGAGGTGCTACTCAATCTCAAGCTCTGGGTCCAGGGAAAGCCCAATATTTACAGCTTCCCAGCTTCTCACGCATGCTGTGTTTCTGTTTCTCTTCTCCAAATTCTTATCCTCTTCCGCCTTGGTGAAATATGGTTCTGGTCTTACCTTGGAGTGTGTGTCTCAGCGTGATCTACAATGTGTGTTGTATTGTGGGATGGGGACTGGTGTGTGTGTGTGTGTGTGTGTGTGTGTGTGTGTGTGTGTGCAGGGTATATGAACGTGGAGGCCAGAAGTCAGCATCCGGTGTATTGATTCTTTCTCCACCCTTGTTTTTAAGAAATAGTCTTTCGCGGAAGCTGGAGCTTACTCATTCAGCTGGGTTGTCTCGCCAGCAAACCCAGGGCTCCTGCTATTGCTGTCACCCAGCCCTGGAGATTATGGTCCAGTGCCATGACGCCTGGCTTTTGTGTGAGTTCTGCACATCTGAACTCAGGTCTTCATGCCTGTATCACAAGCTCTTTCCCCACTGCGCCATCTTCCCCAGCCCTGAAAACCACTGTGGAAGAAAGCTGAGCCATTTAAACCCTAGGTGGACTTCAGGGAGTTGTGTCCTTGCCATGGGCAAGGTGGGGTCTTTGTTTCTTGTCTGTGCTGACCACTGCCTGGCTTGAAATGCCTTCCAAGGGTTGTATCTCCACAGAGGAATGAGGCCACCCTCTTGTGTAGAAAGAAAGGCCACACTAATAAAGAGGAGATAGGAGGCTTGTGTCTTTGCTTGTCACCCATGGGTGGCTTTGTTTATGGGCTTAGATGGCTTTGCCCTCACTCAGGACATAGATGGCAAAGTCTGATCCATGCAACCCAGAGTGTCAGCCGAGCCCCCCCCCATGCTTTTTTTTTTGAAACAATGACTGTTGTTCTCAATGCTTCTTTTCTTTACCTTCCCTGAGTGAAATACAAGATTTTTTTTCAAATAAAATAAGAAAATCATTTCTAATTATTTTCTGAATGCCATCTCAGATGAAATAGATGGCTACCCACAGGACTTAGTAGCTCTTTTACCCCTCATCTCTTTGTGGTGTACAGAGACTCAGTCTCCATAAGTGACTTCTACCTCTGATAGGATGTGAACCTACCTTCCATTACCAGATCTCAACAGAACTGAGTAATTCCGTGCCATCGGGCCAAACACTATGTTTGTAAGAATAGATTAAAAATACCTAGAATTTTTTTTCCTAAAGAAAATGATCTAGACAATTATTTCCCATGTGCGGCTTCTTTCAGCCTGATCAAGCAGTGAGCTTTGACTAGCTTGTTGATGCCAGGTGCAAGGGAGCCGCTGGTTGAGGAGACAGTGGCCCTGTGTGTTGTGAGCCCCTCTTTTCTCTGGGGCAGGCACAGCTTGGGACCCTGGGTTCAGAGTCAGTCTGTGTCAGTCTTTAGCTGTGTGACAAGCTACTTAGCCTGCTTTGATCTGTAAGCCTGTCACCTGGAAGTGGGGTTGACAATGTGTCATCTATCCGTAGGCATATTGTAGGGACACTTAAAACTAAGGAATATAAAAATCTTTGGTAAATAGAAAAAGGTTGATTAATTTTGCATAGTGTTTTTTGTGATTGTTGTTATTTAAATCTTCAAACACCTAGAATCATGGAGTAGTTTTTCTATCGGCACAGGAGATTATCTAAATGTACAAACGGGTACTCTGACATGTTTATCTGGATAATTCCCGTCGACACATGCTGTATCCTGCAAACTTCGTCCATTAGGGTAAAGGTTACACAAATTGGTTATCCACTCTAATTTTCCTCTCTTAACTAGTACAAAAATAGCCTTTACATTAGCATTGGAAAATAGCTAAGAGTTCACTAGTTGACAATATTTCCTAACTCCTCCCCATCACAGAGTAATAGTCAGAAAAAAAGTCAGCGTTCCACACACATACCATACACACACAAAAAAGTCAGCGTTCCCAGAAATCTCATTAGTACATATTTGATCACGACTTATGGCAATTTGTGGCAATTCGATCTTGTCCAGGCTGTGTTAACTTTTACATCCGTGTTTTATAGATATACTTTAGAAGAAGAATTAACGGTGCGAACGAGATTGTAGGAAACACACTTGAAGTTTTCACGATAGCAAATATTTTCATAATAGAAATGGTCGATGATATAGACTCTATGTGAAAATAAAGGTTATAATTCACATTGGGCTGTGGTTCCGTGAAGAAAGATCTTGAGGGATGGCTCCTAAAACTATATTCCATTGAAAGTATCATGAACAGAAAATTTCAGGAACCTGGGACTACACACACCTCCCAGCTTCTAAGCCAGGGTCTCTTAGCCAGGGTCTCCCATAGGAATGTGCGTTTTCACAAGCTCTTTGGGTAATTCTTATGTTTACTAAAGTTTAATAATAGTTTCTTTTTTCCAGTGCTAGGAACCCAGTCTGGGTCCTTCTACATACTAGACAAGTATTCTTTCTACCACTGAGTACCACCCCTGGCCCTAAGAATAGTCTCTAACCAGGGTATGGTTATGTATACCTGTAATTCCAGCACTCAGGAGCCTGAAGCAAGAAGATTGCTATGAGTTTAAGACCAGCCTGAATACATAGTGAGGATATAGATATAGATATAGATATAGATATAGATATAGATATAGATATAGATATAGATATAGATATAGATATAGACATAGATATAGATATAGATCAGAAAACAGAATATTGACAACTGCTTAGAGCTTGATTAAAGTGACCCCCCCCACCCAGGAATATTTCAGCAGATACCAGAATTCTCCTGTGATGGAAGCTGCAAGTGGCTCCTCTCCTCTACAAAATCAAAGGAGTCCCCTTTCTAATCTTTCCCCACTGCAACGGGTTCCCCATCATCACCCCATCCCACCTCCCCTGCCATTGCCACTTCCCCAACTACTTCGGGGAATAAACCCTTCAATACTCAGAAATCCTCGCAGCCTGAGGTCATGATTGAGAGACTGGGAACTGAAAGGTGATGAGTAAAGTCAGGAAGCAAACTGAGACCCCTAAAGGCCTGAATTTAGAACTATTCGAACGGACTCCTTCTCTGGAGCAAGTTGGTCTCAGGGATGGATCAGGAGTCCAATTATAATGTTTTAGTGTCATTTCCATTGCTGTGAGAAACAATCTGACAACAAAGGCAACTGAGCGGATAGAGAGGTTTATTTCAGCTTACAGTCCCAGCCTGCCATGCTAGAGAAGTCAAGGCAGAAGCTTCCAACAGCCGGCCACACCACGTCCGTGACCAGGATCAGAGGGTGAGGAATGCATGCTTGCCCACTTGCTTGTGCTCAGCTGAATTTCTCCATTCTCATACAAGTCTGAAATCCTTTCATAGGGAATGGTGCCACCCATACTGACCTAAACATGCCCATAGGCCAGCTCAATGTAGGCAATCCCTTGTCAGGACTGTCTTCCCAAGTTGTGGCAAGTTGTCGATGAAAGTTAAACATCACATATAGAAGCAAGGCTTGGGTCTTTGGACTCATTCTCTATGTCTGAAGATGGTAACCTAAACATCCTTATGACTTCAAAGAGTCTTTAGGTTGAGCATCCTTTATCTGAAACACTGAGAATTTTTCATATTTGGAGCCAGCTGTATGGACATCACCGGTTGCATATCCCTAATCTGAAAATTCGAATTCTGGAATGCACTAAAATCCAGAAGCTTTTGAATGTTCTGTCAGTGGTTAGACAGGTTTTGGTTTCCAAACCTTTCAGATTTGGGGATTTCTGACCAGAAGTGCTCAAGATCTGCTAACTGTACCTCTATTTAGGGAATTTTCTCATCTGCTTCCACATGTTCTAGACGTGTATAGACACCTCCCTTTCAGTCCATTGCTTGTACATACTCACTTCCAGCCGGGTTCTTCCTCAAAAACAGATTCTCTGCTCTTCCTTCGCAATGGCAAGGCACTGACCCAGAAGTTCACTGGTGCCACTGTTTCCCAGAGACTAAGACTAGAGGTGAGCAAGTTTGCTTGTCACGAAAGCACAGACTCTTGGCTATTTGCAACATTTTAAACTTTAACAAGTGGGCAATGCAATATAAATGATGCTTTAAAAATTTATGCATTGGGTGGGAATCTATATTAATTATAAAACAAAAAGGCCAAGTCCTAGAAACAAAGAAGATGATTTTTTTTTTGTTGTTGTTGGTGGTGTTGTTGTTTCTGAACTGCTTTACTGAGAATCAGATCCCCAAAGAGGAGGTGGGAAACAATAAACTCTGCTTGCTTGACTTGAGGCTTCCTGGAGCTTGCCAGGACAGATTCCACACTTACCTGTGTCCCTGAGAAGTCGCTTGCTGTGTGTTTGCAACAACCTCTTCTTGCACACATAGTCATCCTTACGGCTCAAATGCAGAGTGAAACCTTACCCTGTTCCAAAGTCATCAGTTAAAGGAGGCAACCCAAACCACAGGGAGTTTATAAAGTGTCTCTGGCAGGCAACTGAGACATCTTTAACATTTTTCTTCATATGTTAAAATACTTGTAGCAATTTGGGGTGTACCTCAGCAATAGAATCCTTAGCACAGATCCTATATTATGCCCATAGCTGGTGGTGGAGGGCATGCATTTCTGTATTTACAAGGTCAAAACTAAGTTATATATATATATGGAAACCACGTGGTAGTAGAAGGAGAGGACCAGGCGAGTTGTCCTCTGACGTCCACCTGTATGGTGTGACACACATGGGCACACACACACACACCACACATCCCATACACACACACCACACACATACCATACACACATACCACACACATACCATACACACACACCACACACATACCACACACATACCATACACACACACATACCATACACACACACCACACACATACCATACACACACACC
>NC_022012.1:70366428-70369445 GCF_000317375.1 Microtus ochrogaster | reverse complement strand
CACACATGCACATGCGTGCACCCACACTTGAAAATGTAGCGAACCTTCCCCTTTCTCTTTGCTCTAGTTTCGTTTGCTCAGTCCTCTCCCACAGAGAGGAACAGGCTATTTGTACACGTTATCTCTCAGGGACTCTTCTGTTGCTTCTTTGAAGCTGATGGATAAGGAGTGTTGAACATCTCATCTTCCAATTAAAACTATCTCCCTCACGAACTTGCCTTGAATCCAAGGATTCCAGCTTTTTATTTCGCATGCTCCTTTGGGGTTTTAAGCATTGCTGTTATCTGGAAGACGGACCATCGTTAGCTCCTTTTTCCTTACAGAAATTACTTTATTGGTTTCTTAGGGATAAAGAGTCATCAGTAAGTTTTGGTCCGAGCATGAGATTCCAGGGGCTGGGGAGATGGCTCTGTGGGTAAGCAGCACTTGCTCAGCAGCGTGAGGACCCAAGTTCAAATTCCAGCCTCCAGCTAAAAAAGGCCAGACATGCAAGAGCCTAAACCTCAGCCTTGAGGGCTGGAGACAGATGGATTTCAGTAACTCCCTGGCAAGGCAGCCTAGCCGAAACTTAACTTTCTGGTCTGTGAAAAGTGATGGAGAAAGACATCTGACTTCCTACTCTGACCTCTGCATGAGCACGCCCAGGTGTGTGCACTTACACACTCATATGCATGCAACATACAAAATCACATACATGTTTGAAATATTTTGATGATTCCTTTTGTGTTTGAGATTATAATATAATGATGTCATTTCCCCTGTCCCTGTCTCTTCAAACCTTCCCATATACCCCTCCTTGCCCTTTCAAATTCATGCCCTCCTTTTTCCATTCATTGTGGTTACATATATGTATGTACATGTATATATGTGTTCCTAAATATAACCTGCTAAGTCTTAAACTGTTTAAGAGAGAGAGGAACCTTGTCAGCCTGAGATGCTGCTAAGTTTTAGTAGTGAGTCCTTCTTCCTCCTGGGGAGAAAAGGATGAAAATCAACCAAGAGTGGACTCTGAGACCCCACGGGAGCCAGTGGCCAGTGTGCTCGAGGCTGACACTAGCTGTCATGACTGCGAGTTGGTGCTTACTGATTCAGTCAGGATAACCCTAATAATTCTGGGTGGGATTCCAGCTCATCCAGTAGACACTAGGACTCCGAGTTCTAGGGTTTAACTGAAAAGTAGGCAATATAAAGCATTTGAAAAAATGTATCTGAATTATTAAGGGAAAGTACTTAGGTCAGTCTAGGTAAAATGCTCGCCATGCCCAGCTTGAGGACCTGGGTTCTGTCCCCAGAACTCATGGGTTTTTTGGTTTGTTTGTTTTTGATTGTTTCAAACTGGCCTTGGTGGTACATGATTATATAATCTTTGCAATGGGGAGGCAGTGACAGGAAGGTGTCAGGAGCTTGCTGGCCAGTCCCATAGCTTAGTTAACAGGTCCTAGACCAGGGAGAGACCATGTCTCAAAAAATAAAAAGGTAATAAAGATAGACATTGTAGCTGCCTTCTGGCAGCCACATGTGTGTCCCATGCACGCACTCACACACATAGGAAGACACCCATGCATGAGAAAAATAGGTGCAATAAAAAAGACCAGCATTATTTTCCAGACCTCTGAGGGTAAGGTTTTGTATGACCACATGCTTAGGTGGCCTTCTGGACGTAGGTATCCAGTTGATCATTCTTTCTCTGTGTCATATTTGCTGCCAACTCTTGGCTTAGCAGGCATTCATACCCAGAAAACCCAAGCCCACAGTCTTTTCTTCAGAGCAGTCAGTGGATGCTTCTATGAGTTTCTCTTTCAGGAAGTTTCTGTTTTGTCTCTGGCCAGGCAAGCGTCTGGATCTTCGATCGTGGGTACTTTCAGGTCAGAGCGCTTTCTCTCTTGCTCTTTCCAACTGTTAACTGTGTTTACACAGGGAATTCTGAAGGCATCCTTGCATGGCTCTTGAGGCCCTTAAAGCCACTCCACCCACGGCACAGTCAGAACCTGTGCTCGTTCACTCGGGCAGGGCACACCCAATGTATTCAGAATCTGACAGTCAGGAACTGGGCAGCGAGCTGGAAAATCAAGCTTCCATTCATTAAAGGAAAAGAAGGAAAGAAAGAAAAAGCCATCCCACGTGGTCCAGCACTCCTAACAGTTGCCAGACTATAGTTTTCCAGCGGGGTTTTGACTTAACACCTTTTGAGTTGCTGGCTTCCAAGGGGATGTATTTATATGTTTTTCAAATCTGACTTTTGGATTTTAAAAAAAATGGAGCCCATGGGACTGTGTTGGACACATACTTATAAATCCATGAAGGCTTAGCCTACAGAAGCCACAGGAAATACTATGATATTTTGGAAAAGGTCAAGTTTCAGAGAGACTGTGAGGCACTCGGCAGGTTGTAATTATTTCTTTTATTTAAAAGCCCTCCAGATATTATATTTTTTTCCAGAGGGTCTGCAATTGAGGGTAATCCACATTTTTTTCATACTGTACATTCTTTTGGGCTGAGTACTGGAAATACGCAGGAAATCAAGTGGCTTCGGAGGACCCGGCAGAAGCCAGGCCAAGCCATGAAGTCACCGGAGTGGAGTGGGAAGTCTCCAGCTCTGCCGCAGCAGGTTTTGCCCACCTTGGCCTGGCCTTATTTTTTTACAACAAGGGGAAAAACTGAAGCAGGTGAACGAACACACTGTCCGGTTGTGTTTTAACAGAAACCAAATGTCACCGTGTCCTCAGGCGGGGCTCGGCAGCTGGAACTGCTCAAGAGCTTTAGACACAGGCCGACAAGACAGATGGACTGAGGCGGCCAGGAAAGTGGGAAATGGTTGCCTGCGTCTCCATTCAAGATCCTGGTGCTGTGCTGGACCCAGCTTTTGCTGGCCTGGCACAGGGTGAGAGCAGAGCTGGCCGTGCAAGGGCCAAAGAAAGCAGGCTGGTTCCCTTGTTTCCCATACTCAGCTGTCTCTTAGGAAAATCTGTGATGAAGACTGTTGCCGCAGAGAGAGAGAGAGAGAGAGAGAGAGAGAG
>NC_022012.1:70364843-70366243 GCF_000317375.1 Microtus ochrogaster | reverse complement strand
TCCTGTACCAAGAAGCAGACCTCTGCCTGACCTCCTTTTCATAGGATGGCACAGGTCCTGGGAGGATCACAGGTCCACAGGAAGAGAACTCAGAGGACCCTCCCAGGCTCTTGGCTCTTCCCTTACCATCACTTCTGTGAGTGCCAAAGATGCTGGTGCTGGAAACTCACCTGGCCACAAATCTGAAGTGTGCAGGCCCTAAACCTATCACTGGTTCTTTTGGGCTGTCTTGAGCTCCGAAGGGTTAACATTGAGCTAAGGAGAAAAGAAGCTCAGCCTGGATGAATGAAGCGCTCCCAGAAAGAGTCTCACAAGATGGCCTTTCACATGGAGCTGTCCACTGAAATGCAAGCCAGCTAGTGAAGTCACCCTGGTCCAGGGCGCGGTGACTGGGCACTGGCCAGCCGCTGGGGAACCATGGCCTGCACCCATCACAGCCTCCAGCGTTTCCATTGAATCAGCTCTGGGTGATGCGAGGTGGGGAAGCTGTCCTCTTCCCAGTAGGTTTCCTGGGAAGGAGTTTCTTTCTTCTCTGGCTCCCAACTCGGAGAACAGAGCAGGAAGGACAGAGGAGAGACAGTGTTAGCCCTAGGCGGAATCAGTCTGGAGACCTGCAAGCCACCAGTTAAAGCAATGCCTGTGAGCACCAGAATATATGTGGCTGAGGAAGCCATAGGAAGCCATGGTGCAGGTGGCTCTGCAGAGATCCTCAAGCTCTTATGTCACCTGAGCCTCATGGAGGTCCAGGGCTCAGGCAGATGTTGTCATGGTTGTCTCTAGTTTATTCATGAGCACCCCAGTTTCAGGAAAGTTAACTGACAGGCTCTGAGCCACACAACAGGTACGAGGGAGAACAGGGATTCCAATTCAGCAATTTAACTTCCTCAGTCAGAGCTGTTTGATCTATGATAAGATAATTTCCTGAACAGAATTAAATGGGCTATGTAGATATGGGTCCCTAATCTCCAGAAACTGAGAGACCACAGCAAGCACACAGATGTTGGCTTGTCACCTGGTATAAACTAGAGCCCTTAGATGCAGATACAGCTCAGTTGGTAGAACACAGGCCTAGTGGACACAGAGCCCTGGATTCCATCACACAAACCAGGTGGGGTGCTACAGGCTTGTAATCCCAGCAGTGTTGGGAGGTGGAGGCAGGCGGATCAGAAGCTCAAGGTCCTATCCTCAACCACACAGCAGATTTAAGGCCAGCTTGGCTACATGAGGCCCTGTCTCAACAATAACAACAGCTGCTTCGTATCCCCAGTGTTCACATAGTTTTCACTTCCAAAGGAAAACACGTTCAATTCCAAAAGCACTGGCAAGCAGCTTGTATCTATTGTTGGTCCTCAGAAAATGTCCACGGAGAAGTTTCATCTCCACCTTCCAGCAGGTTCTCT
>NC_022012.1:70353097-70364743 GCF_000317375.1 Microtus ochrogaster | reverse complement strand
AGCCTTGATTGTACCACAGCTCTTCTTAGACCTGGTGACCCCTGATTTCCTTCACCTAGTCCTTATCTTCCAGATTTAGTGTTTCTCCTCTCACGGAGAAGTTTCATCTCCACCTTCCAGCAGGTTCTCTCTCTCTCTCTCTCTCTCTCTCTCTCTCTCTCTCTTCAGCTTCCACCTGGCAGACTGCAGCCTTGATTGTACCACAGCTCTTCTTAGACCTGGTGACCCCTGATTTCCTTCACCTAGTCCTTATCTTCCAGATTTAGTGTTTCTCCTCTCACGAATCTGGAACTTTCTATGTGAACCATTCAAGTGAGCTTAGCTTTTTTTATTCTTTACTCTCCTCTAACCCCCCAATACTCTCTTATCGTTGGAATTCCAAGGCCC
The DNA here is from genome assembly GCF_000317375.1 of Microtus ochrogaster. Classification (NCBI taxonomy): domain Eukaryota; kingdom Metazoa; phylum Chordata; class Mammalia; order Rodentia; family Cricetidae; genus Microtus; species Microtus ochrogaster. The sequence goes on along the minus strand of NC_022012.1, from coordinate 70,364,356 downwards.
AGAATCAAGTAGAACTAATGCCATGTTTGTCCTAGTAGGGAGAAGACAAAGAGAAGGTACTCATGGGTATATGACAGAAGGGACAGTGCCCCCCGCCTGGGTCTAAAACAAGGCAGTAATGCAGACATTATTCCTGGCACACACTTATGCTAAATTTGGGGCTGGACTTGAACCTGCGCTATGTGGACACAGGAAGGCAGATTGGCTTGCCATACCTTTGCTATACGCTTGTCATCCTCAGCCACTCTCTCATGCTAACGGTCCAGCCTCTGTTGAGATCATCAGTGTCTACAGTGAGTCGATAATGGAACCTGTTGGAGGAGGGCAGCTTGGTCGTTTCCACTGTTCAGACTCCCAGACTCCAGAAATAATCACACAGAAACCGTATTGGCCCATTAGCTCTAGCTTCTTATTTGCTAACTCTTACATCTTAATTTAACCTATCTCCATTAATCTTGCATCACCACAAGGTTGTGGCCTACCAGCAAAGTTTCAGCGCATCTGTCTCAGGCAGCAGCTCCATGGCTTCTCCCTGACTCTGCCCTTTTTTCTCCTAGCATTCAGTTCAGTCCTCCCCACCTACCTAAGTTCTGACCTATCAATAGGCCAAGGCAGTTTTCTTTATTACTTAACCAATCATATTTACAGCATACAGAAGGGAATCCCACATCAGGAACCAAATTTCGCTTCCCACTTAAAGTATAAAGGGTATTTTCTTAGTCCAGATTAAGGTTGCCCCTGCATGGCAAAAATGATCCTTCATGGGAGGGCTCTCGGCAGCACCAACAGATGACAAGCCGCTTTCTCGTCTCTGCAGGAGTTTTGTTCCATTTCATTTTTATCTGAATCGCAGAGTCAGTATCAGCCAAGGGTCCGTGCTGTGCGTTTACACAAGAAACCATGCCGTGGCAACTCTGTTTCTGGACACCCATGCTCATTGCAACAGTATGCACCAGAAACAGCCTATGTGTCCACCAGTGATAAATGGACAAAGAAGTATCACCCACGCACAGAAGGAAATATGGTGATATATTCTATTATACTAGACAGGGAATCCTGCCCCTTGCAACAATGTGAGTGAGCTTGGGAGACATTGTTTTAAATGAAATAAGAAGCACAGAAAGAGAGTTAGCCCATGGCTTCCTTCATTTGGAACTTAAAAGAATTAAGCTCATAGCAGCAGAGACAAACATGGTGTTCGTATGGGGGTTCAGGGTCTCCTCCCTAAGACAGGGCTACCAGACCTCTACAGGGAAATATGGGGCCCTAGTGAGGTATTATACCTGCGTTCCCTGTGTCACTGGAAGTTTCTGGCTGGCTAAGAACGTGAGCTGCTGGTTACTTGAGCTCTTGTTTCCCCACTTATGTGACCTGCCTGTGGTCAGTGTTGTGTATGATGGGCCAATGAAGACATTTGGAAAGGATTTTGAGGTCATCCCAGGCTGTTTATTCTAAACCACCAGTTTGCCCTGTCCAAGCAAGAAGCCTAGGGTTTGTGTGTGTTTTTTTTTTTTTTCAATTGCTGTATACCATGTAGGAAACAAGGGTGAGCTTAAGATACCGCCTAGATTGCCTCTCATGCTGCTTTCTCGCCTGGTGCATGATTGCTCTGTCAGGTAGGTTCTGCAGGAAGTAGAGTGTGAGCAACAGGGTTATGCCATCTCCTTCCATCTGCTCCCAAAACCACATCTCTGCCATAGAAGCTCTTCTAGGAGTAGGCTGGCTAAGAGGCCACGAGATACTCAGTCGGTGAAGTGTTTGCAGATATGAGGACTGGAGTTTGGATCCCCAGCACCCACATAAAACTTGGGTGTGGCAACATGAGACTGTAAGTCTAGCCGAGACAGGAGGCTTCCTGGAGCTCCCGGGCCAGCCAGTCTGGCCAAATCATGAGCTCCAGGTTGAATGAAATCTCTAAACATAAAGTGGAGACTGATCGAGGAAGACACTCAAATCACACATGTGTGTACATGCAACCACGTACGCAGGTACACACCACTAGCATCACTCCCAAGCAGATATCGAAAGTGTTTGTAAGTACACGGTTAAATCCATCCCTTCAGCTTGCACATAAACTTAGAAATGTCATTTGATTTTCCAGCTAACAGAAGCCTAAGGCACAGGCGTCCTGGCACACCACTGTTCATACTATCGTCATTAATACTGAGGGTTGTTCCCACTGGCTCCCTGCATGTATACCCTGGACGCCAGGCCTTATTCACCCCTGCCTCCTCACAGACAACAGTCTCACAGACAATCAGCTCTCCACACGGCTTGACCCCCGCCCCGTCACTGCTACCCTTCACATCCTAGCCTCATGTTTACATGCAGGACTCTGAATGGATTGGCCAGACCTGATGACTGTGTGTCTGCAAATGAACCCAAGCTCTTGCAATTTAAAAGGGCAGGCAATGCTCCCAGACTGTCCTTGCCTCTCGCTCTGTGCGTTTCCTCAGGCTGTGGCACTTCTATTCAGCTGCTTTTTGTTTTGTTTGTAGGAGGTGATTTTTGTTTTTGTTTTTTTCTCTTCTGAACTGGGGTGCAATGGGAGCAAGCAGGAGGGTAGCCCAGACTTTGGTTGGGTTTAGAGGCCCCTTTGGGAATAAGAGTATTGAGCCAGGGACTGAGAAAGAATCCAGAGGCCTTTGTTGCACTGACTGATAGTCCCTTGAAAAAAAAAATTAAAGGCAGAAAAAGGAGACTGGTGATCTCAGGTGTCTCTTTTGGTTTCCCCTGCTTTCTTTCTCTCTGGTCCAATAAAGGAGAGAGGAGTCAGGTGAGGTGAGGAGAAGCAGTCGTCGGGGGCGGGAGATGGACAGATTTCTATCCTCCCACTGTGTGTTATATCATCACTTAAGACGTAGGGGAAAGGAGCAGGGATATAGAGGGGAAGGGAAGTTAACATGGGGAAGAAAGTGTAAGAGGATGGAGTGAAAGGCAGACACGTTCCTTTCTTAGTTCCATGGAGGGCTTGGGAGGAAGTGTGGGAGTCCATACACAATCAGGATGGGCTGCATACACTGGGCAGATAGGGACCCTGGGACAGGTTTGCTTAGGGACAATGTTCGTTTTTGTTGTTGTTTCAAGACAGTTTCTCTGTATAGCCCTAGCTGCCCTGGAACTCACTGTGTAGACCAAGCTGACCCTAAACCCACAGAGATCTGCCTGTCTCTGCCTCCTGAGTGTTGGGGTTAAAGGCGTATGCTACCACAGCCCAGCTCAGGATCGGTGTTCTTATTGGACTTGCCTTAAGTCAGGAAGTTAACTTTCTGCCTAGTTGAATTGGCTGATAGTAAATCTTCTATGAGATGTGCTTGGACTGTCAAGCCTTTTCTATAGCAAACACAAAAACAAGAAATAAACTCCCCTTTTCCCATCACCTTCTGCGCCTTTATCTCTTACCTCCTGCTCCTTAAGAGACAAGACTTCCCTGCCACCTGCAGAATCCTAGAAGAGGCTTCACAGGGCTATAGGCAGAGGCTGCTTGTTCGTTCCCAGCCACCCAGACCCAAAACAATCACACAGAAACTGTATTAATTACAACACTGCTTGGTCAATAGCTTATGTATATTCCTGGCTTACTCTTATATCTTAAATTAACCAGTTTCTTTTAATCTGTGTATTGCCACATGGTTGTGGCCTACTGGTAAGGTTCCATCCAGTGTCAGTCTCCTGTTGTGGTTACATGGCATCTGACTCTGCCTACTTTCTCCCAGCATTCAGTTTAGTTTTCCCACCTAGCTGTATTTGTCTATGGGCCCACAGCAGCTTCTTTATTAACTAATGGTAATAAAACACAATTACAGAAAACAGAGAAGAATCCCACATCACAGGGCCAGGCTATCTATTAGGTCCAGACTGGGGCCCAGTTATGGACTGAGTTATGTCCACAAATAGATATGCAACCATTCTTATCCCTAATACCTCAGGATATGACTGTATTTAGAACAAGGCCATTTAGCACAAATAGTTATGTAAAAATGAGGTCACACTGTAGTAGGGTAGGCCCTCATCACTGTAGAAAGGGGTATATCTCAAGACAGATGCATGTAGAAAGAATGTGGCCCCAAGTTCAGAGTGTAGAGTCTGGCTTCCACTACGGAAGAACTCAGAAAACTTAGAACAAAAGCCTCCCTACTGCCTCCCAAGAGAACATGGCCCTACCCTGGTTTCACATTGGACTTGCAGCCTAGATATATACAGAGGAGATGTGTTTTTATTATTTAAGATGCCTCACCTGGGGTACATTGTTACAGTGACCCTAGGAAGTGTGGTACTTTTAGGAACCCACAGAACTCTTTGATTTCAAATCTGAAGGAAATTTGTGACTCTGGCAATGCAGTTCAGCCTATGTTAGATTCATGTACAAATACAATCATAAAATGGTGTGTGTGTGTGTGTGTGTGTGTGTGTGTGTGTGTGTGTGTGTGTGTGTGAAGACTGGAAGCCAGCCTCAAGTGTCATTCCTCTATCACTGTTTACGTTGCTTTGTGAGAGACAAGGCCTCTCACTGGCCTGGAGCATAAGAAGTAGGGGACACTGCCTAGTCAGTAAACCCCCAAAATCACCCTGTCTTTACATCCCCAGTATTAGAGCTCCCAGCATGCACCATAATGGCCATCTTTGATACATGGACTCTAGAGATTGAAGTCAGGCCCCCGTGTTTGTACGGGAAGGCTTTTGCTAGCTGGGCCATCTCTACAATCCCTAAAAATGCAGTCAGAGAATGTTTTGCCATAAAAAGAGTAAGAAGCTTGTGAATGTAGAAGTATCCTGGGCCCCCAAATCCGTGATGCATCCCTGAAGCACTGAATTAATTTAGAAAAGGTGGAAGATCTTGGAACCTGTGGTTAAGGAGGGAATTGACCCCGGCATCTACAGAATAGGGAAAAGACTATCCACTGGCCAGGCTAATCCTCATTCTTCCTAATGAAGAGTTGTTTTGCATTTGGTTTTAGTAAGGGGGACAGTCCCAGAACATATGCATCTGATCCTTATAAAACTCTAATCTTTTCTTCTTTTTTAAGTTTTCTGAATTACATCTTAAAGTTTATTTTCTTGGGAGGTTGGTCCCAAGTAACGGAGGATGTGTGGAGGTCAGAGGACAACTTGCAGGAGTCAGATCTCTCCTTCCACTCTGTGGGGCCGGGAGATTTGAACTCGGGTCGTCAGGCTTAGCCGCAAGTACCTTTACCTGCTGAGCCATCTCACCAACCCTGATGCTCTGATCTTACTGGAGCACAGAATCCATCATGGCCTCAGGTTTTTTTTTTTTCCCTTGAGGAACTGCCTGCTTCCCTAACATGAAAAGGTAGCACTTGAAACTAGGTCTGTGTTCCCTCAACCATCTCCCAATAGGTCTTGCTTCTCAGCCATCATTCCCGCTTCACTTGCAAAGGATGCATGACTTATTTACAACCCAATCCAGGAGAAATACTATGTGCTTCACTTGGATCTGGAACCGGTTTACTATTCCTCAGTGAAAACCCCTCAAACCTGCTAGAATCCTCACAGAAGGCAGCAACCCTGGGCAGGTTCACTAATTAGGACTTGACCTTGCGTAGTACTAAATCAACTAGCCCAATTCCTGGGAGCCCCTTGGCCTGTCCAGTAGACAGAACAACATGCTGACAAACTGCAGTAAACCAGGAGGTCAAGGTCAAATTCCCAGGTGACTCTAAATCACTATTAAGAACCAGATCCAGTGGAGGGCTTGCTACAGATTTACACTTTCATGTTCAGTAGATGGAGGAGGGGCCTACCACAAGCTGCTGGACCAGGGTCTACCCTCTGGGGACCGTTCCTCTGGATTTTGACTTTGAATTGGTCTTTGTTGCTGGTGTTTGAAAGAGAATGCCATTCTGAAATTTTAACAGCCGGGTGAAGGGGGAGAGGGAGATAGACACCGGAAGTGACAGTAGCAGAAGACACTGTCATCATCCCATCAATCTGCCTACAAGAACATGCAACAGTAAGGACAACAGGATTTACACGAGAGTCCCATTATTTTATCACTTGCCAAATACATTCCCCCTCAGACTGAGTGTGGCCCCAAGCTCTGGGATAAAGGCCCCCTACAAGAGTTTAGATTTCAAAGTGCACTGTCCTGGTGAGACATTTAGGAAAAGATGCAGAAAAATGGGGTCCAAACCAGCCCCCAAAAGGAGGAGGAGTGATTAATGAAGGCACTGCAGGATTCCTGCTGCCCGCCTTGATTTCTCACTACTGTACAGCTTCAAGCATGAATGCCTGCCCTGGGCGAGGTTCTGTGCTGGCCAAAGAGAAAGAATGCCGAGGTGGTTTACCTAGTGGAGCTGATAGGGATGGAAGTGAGTGGCAAATCACGATATGACATGATAGACAGGGCCACAAAACCAAACTCAACTTAAAGTCCTTATGTATAATGTCCTGTCCTTACAACCTGTACAGCACCTCCTCTAGGCTCAGAGCCTCATGGGATCTGCCCCAGCCCTAGCTGAGTCCTTAGGTAAAGGACAAGGAAGATAATAAGGAGGGAGGCAGCTGTGCCAAGATAAGCATTGCTCTATTGGGATGTTTTGGGACGCTTATGACCTGAGTTTAGAACTGAGGATGGAGAGGGGACTTGAGCTTGGTGGCTGAGTCACTCTCTGTCTCTCTAATGGTGGATTGTTCTTCCTGAGTGAGACTAGGCTGCTCCCCAGGTCTCTATCCCCGGAACACTGCTGCTGGAACCCTATTGTGTCACTATGACTGTGTTTCCTGCTGAAACCACCTTGTGACATTTTACCCACTGGAACCAGGCTCATTTCTTCCGTGGTTTCTTCTGTCACATTGGGCTACACATTGGCCTCTCTAGACAGAAGCATTTTGTTCCCCAAACTCTGTTTATCATGTCTCTTCTGGATGGGAGAGTGTGGCTCTAAATGACTATTTACAGTCTTTGTGTTGTTTGGCTTTTGTTTTCTTTCTCCCCCCCTCATCGTAAGATGCTTAGCATCCTTCTAAAGATGGTAGGCTCTCAGTAGTGGGACTGGTTTTATTTTAATTAAATAGCATTCATTTCCATCCCTAAGTAGCAAATTGGGTGAGGGGAGTGGGTATTGGTCTCACGTGCTTTCCCAGGGCACAGATTAGAATGATGGCTGCCACAGATTTAATAATACCTGCTGGCCCTGCTCTTTTTAAAAGAGCTGCAAAAATAGGGTTTGACAATATTATATAAAATCAACCCTTTACAAAGTGAGCTATGTTTAGTTAGGGGTCAGGGGATGGCTTTGTTCCGAATGTCTTGTCACAGATGTCTTTTATCACAAGCAACAAATCTTTCTGTGTTGGGGAACATCTCTGAGGCAGATGCCCTGTGACCCAGGGTGGGGGTTTATCCTTTGTTCTGTGATATAGTTGCCTTCTCTCCAGTTGCAAGCTCAGTGACTCAGCGTCTTTCTTGCCTCTGAAGAGATGTCAGGGGCTGTTGTTTTTCTCTCTGATGCTTTCCACCTCAGAGCTCTGCTTTTGTAAACGGCTTTAGCCTTGCATGGATAAGGTGCCCACCTTAAATAACACCGTTAAATAACTCCCTTTTATACCCAGCTGTGCTGCCTGCGGTTATCTGCATGCCAGGTCTGTATGTTCACAGCAGAGAAAATGAAACAATGATAGAAAAGTAGAAACAAATATCTGACTGATGTGTTAGGAAATGCAAGAATGCATCTTAGTTAGCCATTGGCAGAAGTGTCACAGAGGTTTCTGGTCTCATCTGTCACCTCAAAGAGACTACATAATTACCAGGACATTATAGGCAGTAGTGAATGGTCTTTAGGAAGAATGGACTGGACCTGCCTGCAGCAGATTGTGAAGGCATGAGAATATTGTGGCAATCTACTTTCCTTGAAGTGTCTGAAAATGGAGGTGGCGATGTTCAGTGCAGGGTGAAGTCAGGAACCAGTGGACACCAGCAGTGGGACCGTCCTATCTGTACCTCTCCTGGGAGCACAGATCACTGCTCAGCCCCTCACACTGAATACCTTGCCTCTGCACTTCACTGAGGTGAAGATGGCCTCAGATCCCCCAAACTGCCAACACTGATGTAGAAAACCAGAACACTCCTGTGCTTGTTTCAGAAGAGAGAGTTCTCCAGCTGTTTCTTTAAGGGAATTCCAGATGTGGTAATTGGCTAGTGTTAAAGGAAGTAATTCTCAACCTTTACCAGAGGTCAGAATCACTTCAGAGAGCTAGTTCAAACACAAATTGCTTTACCCACCCCTAGGTCTCTGATTCAGTGGGACTAACCAGGGACCCAAGTTTGAATTTCTGGCAAGCTTCCCAGGTAGCATTGAGGCTGCTGGTTTGAAGATAACTCTTGGAGAAACTTGGTTTAGGGGCCATGGGTACAGACTGTAGCTGGAAGCCAACACTAAAACTCGGGCTATGCTGCAGAGCTGCTCATCTCAGAGCCTGGGATTATAGAAAGGTCAACAAACCTGCTCCATCAGCATCCTATTGTCTTTCTTCTCGTCTTGTTCTTTCTCCTTTTTCTCATATCTTTCCTCCCTCATTCCCATCCATGTGCAGATGCCTACGTACACTCAAATTAGTCAACTTCCTAGCAGCTAGGAGAAGTGGATTAGATTCCCAGGCCTGGAAAACCTCTAGAGAGGTCTGCGCATGCTCATGCATGTCTCCCTGACCCTCCTTTCTGTCTGCTTGCCTGGCCAGACCTGGTTCTCACACACTCACACACCCCTGATTTTTTTAAAAAATATATTTGTAAATTTATCCAGATTCTAGCTGAACTTTGCTTCTAGAAGATTCTGTAAGGTGTGTTCATATCTCTGCTTTTCAGATGGTCATCTTTTTTTCCTTTTTTCATACTTTGGGGAATACCCTCAGTAAACCCCCAACACTGGCAACACTACTATTTTCATTGTGGTTAAAATCTGAAGATCTATGAGATGTGTTATTTTCTTCAAATCTCACAGCAGGACTACTTTCTTGATTGTGTTTTAGTGGCCTCATAGACAGCCTACTTGCCACCCACTTTCTAACCGTTCCCAAAGTAGCTAGGGCTAGTATTTGCTCCCTCACTTGCTCCTTTTTCTCACTCCAGCCCCCTGGTTATGGTTACCACAGTTGGCATTCTCAGTAATGCAAAGATATCACCCCCCAAGAAAGCAAGGTGGGGGAGACTGAGAACGCGGAGGTTTCAGGGGACTTTGACTAATGCATTTCCTTATTTAGCTCTATTTCCAAGTTTAGGGAGCTCATAAGAAGCATAATTGAGTCTACTGCTTATAAAAGTCCTGAGCCGCAATCCCTCTAGAGGAACGGGCTAATACCATCTAGGCAATAAAGGGGCCAGCCGAGGAGCAGGTGTGAGCTTATTTGCCACACAGTCCCCAGGGTCTTGGGTTTATGAGACTGTCCTTTTAGACAACTGAGATTTCTATCAAATGCAGGCCATTTTTGTTTAGGGTAGTAAGAGTGCAGAGGGAGAGGGTCTGCTTCTTTGGGAATCAATAATAAGGAAGTGTTGTGAGAGTGTGCCTACTCATATGGGCAGGAGGGCAGGGCACGCATGTGTGCACAGATGCATATGCACACCTGTAAAAGTGCGTGTGTGTGAGTGAGCGTAGGTGTGTATAAGTGTTCATGTATATGGTGCATAAGAATGGAGGGGGGTAGTGATAAGGATATGTAGGCTTAAGGGAGAGAAAGGAGGAGAGAGAGAGAGAGAGAGAGAGAGAGAGAGAGAGAGAGAGAGAAAGAGAAGAAATGTACTCTCAGATAAGAAGTATTGGCTCACTCTCAGACTTCTCAGACTTTCCCTGGAAGTTAAACCCAGCTGACTAAATGAAATTAAGGCTGGATGGGGCGGTGGCGGCGGCGGTGGTGGTGTGTATGCATGCTTGTGTGGTGTATATATGGTGTGTGATTTGTGTGTACTATGGTATGTATATGTGGTGTGTGTCTATATGGTGTGGGATGTGTGTATATGTGGTATGTGTATGTGATGTGTGTGTATATAGTGTAGGGTGTGTGTGTATGTGTTTGTGTATATGTGATTATGTGTTTGTGGTATATATGCATGTGTGTTTTTTATTTCCTAGAATTTTTCAAGGAGTATATCTTTAACACTGAAACTCTCCTACACTTCCTGAAACAAGCTGGTAGGTTCTCTAGTGGGCAGAGGACTCAGGAGGCTGCCTATTTGCTGAGAATTGATACAGGGGGTCCAATCTTGATCCAAGTTCTATACTGCCCCATCCCTCCAGCACCTCTCAAGAACTTGGAGGGTGCTAGCTTGCCCTCACCTCCCCTCTACCCTGCCAGCATATATAAACTAGCACTTTAAAGCTCATATGCTCTTCCTGCTGGAATCTGGCCTCTTTGATATTTGCTGTACTTTGTATTATAGACTGGGAGGGATAGCTCATACTAATAATCCCAATACTTAGGAAGCCGAGGATAGCCTGGGCCACATAGTGGAAAGCAAAGGCCTGTCTGGAATACTATCTATAAGACCCGGCAAAAAAACAAAACAAAACAAAAAAAAAAAACAATCAAACCAACCAAATAAAAACTCATGCTATACTTTTTTCATCTCCTTTGGACACTCCCTCAAATCTTGGGAAATCAAAACCTTCACCTACTCAGAGCTCTGGTCGGGTGTGGAAGGATCCTAGTGCAATGGCTTTGAGGGACCACCCTTTTTCCCTGGGTTGTGGCCTCCTCGGTAGACACTTGGCTGAAAAACAACCCAGGCAGCAACTTTAGGCTTATGCAATTCAAAGTAACTTGTGAAATTCATAGTCAGAGTTGGTAATAATGGCCTTGGTGATTCCCGAGACCAAATGACAAGCTGGATCTCCCCGACTGTGGTCAGTTGGTGGTAACTGCCTGGAGGGCTGAGTGCAGAGGAAATCGGAGGATGAGGTGTGGTTTGATGGGAGAGAGCGCCACAATTGATAAGAGACTTCGACCCTAAGCCAGGGCTGGAGCTATGGCTGTGCTTGCTCTAGTCGGCCTCCACTGGAGTCTAAGAACAGAAAACAAAAGACGGAAAATAAGATGATTAGATGGAGCTCACTGGGTAGAGTGCTTGTCTGGTATCCAAGAAGCCCCGGGTTTGCTTGTCTGCACTGCAGACTGGGCATGGTGACACATCTTGTAATCCCAGCACCTTGGAGATGAGAGGATCAAAAGTTCAAGGTTATCCTTGGCTATATTGGAAGCTGAGGGCAGTCTGGGATACAAAACAAATATATATATATATATATA
>NC_022012.1:70346124-70352997 GCF_000317375.1 Microtus ochrogaster | reverse complement strand
TTACTCATCTGAAGTTAGAGTTTGCTCTCAGTCATTGATACCATTTCTGGGCAGGTGATTTTTCAGCAAACCTGAAACTATGGCTTCTTTTCTTTACTTCTGAGAAATAAGAATATAGTATCTATTATTTTATGTATTTACATATAACAATATATTGTATATAATTATATATCATATTTATTTAATTATATATGCTATATCACATATTGAATTATATTATATGCATGTATAGTATATATAACATATCTTAAAAACTATGTGTATAATATGATATAGGAATAGATATACATGCTAAATATAAACATAATAGATATGCATCTAAAGGACATACAATGGCTACTCTGCGTCAGTTTCGCTCATACTGCTGTTCCTTGATGTCACAAGAAGAGAGGGAATCTAGTCATTTTTACTAAAATGTTCAAACTAAATCTAGTGTTAGTGTCTGGTTTTAAAGAAGAGGGTAAGATGTTAGTAAATCCTGTCCCTGGGCACACAGGATGCCTTAGTGGGTAAGGATGCTTGCTAGCAAGCCTGGTGACCTGAGTTTAATCCCTGGGACCCACATGGTGGAAGGAACTGACTCCTGCTAATGTCCTCTGACCTCCAGACATGCCCGGCAGCATGTATGCATAAATACTTTTCATAGGTATCTGCACTCACGTGCACATAACCACACAAACACGTATAAATAATCAAACTAATAAAATAAATATTAAAAATTTTCAAAGTTGCCGTTGCCCTGCTCCTTGGGGCTTTAAACTGTATATTACAGGCTCATGACTTTGCCAGACTGTCGCTGTTGAATTTTACCAAGAAGAAAGTGGAGGCCCAGTATCTAAATGAGTTTGCCCATCTTGACTACAGGGAGTGACCGATGTGGGACTCAATGCCATTGACGGACACTTCGTGACTCACTGCTTTTAGATGGGACTGAAAAAAAAATTGAGAGTTATCTAGAGTATTGGGAGGGGGAATCTGAGAGGGAGCCCAAAGTGAAGATCCACACCTCAACAAAAATGGGAAGGAGCGTCAGTCTAGAGTCTGTCCGAATCTTCTCCCTTTCTTTCTGTTGGCTTCTAGCCCCTGCCGTGCTGACAAGTGTTAACCCAGAGGGAAAGCCCTAACCAAAGGGTGCTGTCTGTATGCCACCCAGGGAGCTGGTAACGTGCTGGCCTGCTCACGTGGCATCATTCAAGGAGAGACCTTTGGGAACAACACTGTCACTGTGTTTGTGTGTTTAAATCTACCCCTCACTTACAGACTCACACTCTAATAATTACACTTCCTTGTCTGTCTATACGTTCCTAAGGGCAGGGTCTGTGCCAGCCTCCTCTTTGGGGGTGAACGATGAATTGTGTTTCACATGTAGTTGCGTTAATGAATGAATTACAAGTGTTAACAGTTTCCTAATTTTCTTTTAGTTTTCTTTTAGCAAACTATGCTTAATAAATGCACCATGTGTTTCCGCATACCTTTGATGATGTGGTTGATTTAGCAGTGGTATTTTGAAGTGTGGAAATGAACCAATATCCTATGCCTGTGTGTGTTAAGGGGGTGTAACTTGAACTTTCTGTTCAAGCAAATTGATCATTTAATAAGAACAATATAGCCCTTCCAAGAGCCAGGGCAGTACAGGTCCTACTCTGTGTTGCCTGGTCCGAGGTGGGTGGGCACATTGCCAATCCGTAACTCATGTAACCGAAAGAAAGGGAGGGTTTGTCTCTGGATTACAGATTCTGGTTTTACAAGTACAAAAGGGAGCATCTTTTTATCTTGCTACATTCTCCATTTAAAAAATCACCCAGATGGGACATAGAAATGAGGTCTGAGTTCCAATAGCAGGCAAGAGAAAATGGAAAAATTCCTTTGGCGTTTGCTCTCCTGATACAGAGGAAAATCACTGGCTGGGTGCTCAGCTAGTCTTGGCTCCCACCATCCCCAAGTGAAGTGGGAGATGTGGCCACTGTGAATAGGCTGTTCTTTCAAAGTTGTGACTTTGCAGCGAGCGGTAAGCACAGGTCTAAGAGTGCAGGCCTGGGGGACAGATGCCCCCAGGGCACACCTACCTTGAATGTCACCAGTGACCTGCATCTCTCCTAGAGTTTCACTTGGCAGCCAGGGGCCCCATTGAGACTATCTCCCCGGGGATCTCATGGGATCAGAGATGCAGCTCTTTCTCTTACAGGTGGGATAGGAAGCAATGGCAGGTTCATGTGAGGACAGGGGTGGATTGTTTTCACTTTCAGGCCGTGGCCGTTGAAAAAGAGAGAAAGAAAAAGGCATTAACAGTCTGTCCCAGTCTTCTCAGCACTCACTGGTCCCCATGGCTTCACTTTTATGCTTTCTCCCCAGCAAAGTCCTAGATGCCTGGATGGATCCATTACTGTCTGCATCCTCTTGTAGGTTTGTTTTGCCCTGAAGTTTCCTAGTTGACAGGTGGGAAGCTTGAGTTCAGACCGAATCAGCTGTTCAAAGAGGAATGCTGGGGCTCTTATTTTGAATGGATTTGAGTCTGGTTGTCTGCATCTGGGAGCTTTGCTGGGAATTCGAGGGGGGGGGGGTGGTTTGCTACCGGGGCATATCCCAGCTCCTCTGAAAGGCTGAGGCTGCAGAGGGAGATAATCACAAGGCAGGGAAGGGAAACAGGAGGCTGGTGGAGTGGCACGCGATTCTTGCCCAGGAAGCAATAAAGGGAAAGTAGGCAGGGAAGTGTTCGCGGAGCGCAGACCTGTTTGTCTTTGTGCCAGGGCATGGCAGGGTGATCTCCAGGCTGGCTGGAGAAGGAGCCCTGCCAACCTGCAAGTGCTGTTTGTGAGTTTGCGATCAAAACGATTGCGAATATGGAAGTTATTACTGCTCAGAAAAGGCACTTTATATCAGGGTTAATTATAAGGAGGTTCTGTGGTATAATTAGTGTTCTTTCTATGGAGGATTAAGGGGCTCTCCTAAATGGCCTTTTTGATTGCCTTCTTCCCTTTTTTAATTTCCTCCTTGTCCTTTTTGATTATCTACCCCACGACCCTCAGGGCTCCTCAATGTAATACAATTAGAATAACATTTTTGTGTTAGAGGGTTTTATTTTATGAGCTATTAACCCCCTGCTTGCCCAAAGACTGTTCTCACCTCCCCGAACATCAGAGGCTCCCCTGCCCTCAGACACAGCAGGGCATCCACAGCCCCAAGGGAGCCACCTGCGGAGGAATGGGAGGAGGAGGTTCCAGGCTGGGCCCTGTCCTAAGCAAGACTGAGGGCCTGTCTAGGCCTGGGCTTTGACCGAGTTGCTGAACTGCTGAGTTTCCAGCCGGCACGAAAGGATAAGCCAGTTCTTCTCCCTCAGCCAACTTTTCTCCCAGAGGAAGGCCCCGTATGAACTTGCCCTACTCCGTTCTGAGACATGGCAGACTGTCCTGTAATGCAGTAGATACCCCAGACTTTCTCACTGGTGACCCTGCTGTGAGCATTTGCCCTCTTCTCTCTTCTAGTTCCTACAGAAGCAGAAATGTGGACATTCCACCTTGCCCTTTCAGGCTAATACACAAACGGCTGCACCCTTTTGTGTGTTCGCCTTCCAAGGCCACCTCTCTCTTTTCTTCCTTTTCTTATGAGCCTACAGTGGGGGTGGGGGTCCCTTCTGTTCAATTCATGCCTGTTTAGATCCCTGGCAACTAGGTAACAGTCATGTGTGGACACCTGTGCCTGTAAACGCAGAACTGGGGAAGGTGGAGACAGGAGAATCCTTGGAACTTGCTGACCAGCCCACCTAGACAAAAAGCTTTAAGCTCCAGATTCTATGAGAAATCTGTCTGAGAGGAAGAAGGCAAAGAGCGATGGAGAAGGACGTTCAATTGCCTGGCCTGGGCACGCACTAATGCAGGAATCTCTAAGTGCCCGCATACACGCACGCACACACGCACACACACAATGCACACGTGCACAGCCGCACATGCACTCATACACGTGCGCGTGCACACACAAACATTATACCACACATCACATGCAAGCACTGCATATGCCCATTTTGTCGAAAGAGGACAGCAATCAAAAGATGAAGTAATTCTTGGAAGCCATATAGAGAAGGGAGAAAAGTTGGGGAGTCACATTTCAGTCCTACCATCTGCTAACTATGTGAGTCTGTCTGGGTTACACACATTCCTAAAGCCTCATGATAGTTATGGGTCAAATAAAGAATAATTAAGTCAGTATCCGAGGATGGTCATAATGATTAAATAAAAGCAGGTGTATAAACCATTTCACCTGAATTATAATATTTAAAATATAACCCCTTCACACACACATATGCACACGCACACACACACACACACACACACACACACACACACACACACACACACTGTTCACTACCAGCATTACCCTCACCCTCTCTACCATCGTCCCCACCCTGCCTTTCCTGTTCCTATTTGACCAGAGTTTCTCTAGTTCTGCCTGGATTCTTGTCTACAGTCTCTTTCCATCTCCCATATGAGTGACTCAGTATAAGATATTGGGTTTCTCAGAGGGTGTGATCCTTGATTCCCATAGCTTTCTGGCTCGTCATGGAACCGGTCCTTGAGTGGCAGACTTGGGGGTGGACCCCAAGAGGCACAAGTCACTATGGTTCCCTGTTAAGAAATTTCCCCAGGAGACAGAAGCACGGGACCGTGAATGAACAATGTGAGAAGTAAATAACTGTTGGACTCAAGGGCACATGTGTGTAAGGCACACAGAAAACAGACAGCCTAGCTAGTAGGCACATAGAAAGCAGAAGAAGAGAAAGACCATGTCACAGCAGGTGAGGGAGGTCAGACTTTCAGTTGGGAATAGGGCTCCACTGAGTGGGATCTGCCCAACTGAGACCCTTGGTCTTAGGACTGACCTTTGTTCCCCAGCAGATTGCTTCATTTCTGTTGATAAAGCCTAACTACATGTAACTGTTGGTTTGGGGGGTATCATTTAGATAGGTAGAACTAGCCAGGTGGGTTGATGAAGCCAGAGAGCTGTCGTGAAGTCAACATCGGGGCTGGAGAGATGGCTCGGCAGTTAAGAGAGCTGACTGTTCTTACAGAGGACCGAGGTTCGATTCCCAGCACATGGTAACCCATAACCACCTATAGTTCCAGTTCCAAAGAGCCCAGCATCCTCTTGTGCCCTTAATAGGTACCAGATATATAAGTGGAATATGGACATATATGCAGGAAGAACACACACACAAACACAAAAATAAAAATACACAAATCAACATGAAGAGCAGAGCTAGGATGTGGCTGTTCCTCTCTGAGAAGGTCCTAAGCACAGTGCTCAGAAGATAGTGATGGAGGCCCTGTTCATCCAACCAAACCACACCAATTTTTAGTAACTATCAACTGTGACTCATGCATGTTCTGGCCCCTGACACCTTGAGAGGGCTACAGATATCAGAGATATATGCTAGCACAGGGGTCTCCTATGGGGTCAGAGAGGGGCTGTAGAGAAGATGGGACTCCTATTTTAGTACCAAAGATGAAGGAGAATACATCAAAGCAGACAAACAAGGAAACCACACGTTAAACATTAAGGAAAGTCTTATGAGTAAGACTAGAAAGCATGGGGTTCTGTTCCGTCCCCAGACCCACAGCACCGCAGATCTTACACGAGCCAAGCAATGCATTCCCAATAATTGTGTGACTTCCAAACGGGGCCTTCTTAGCTTACTAGCAGCTTGCTCAGTCTCGGAGCTTCATTTTCCTCAACTATGCAGGAGAGAATTATACTGATCTCAAAAAAAAATAGTTTGAGTATAAATAAAGGGGTACTTGCATGGTGCCTGGGACACACATCTTCAGTGAAGCCCCCCATATGAAAAATGGTGCCTGGGACACACATCTTCTGTGAAGCCCCCCATATGAAAAATGGTGCCTGGGACACGTATCTTCAGCGAACGCTCCCATCTAAAAATAAAAGTTACCATTTTGGTTTCTTATGACCTATCTAGGTAACAGTATGCATTCTTTAAGAATTAAAACTGTTGATGTCCTGAGTGAGAAATGGCATAGCTTCTAATAACATACAGAGTCACAAGATTTGAAACTCAATGAATTAAATCAAAGTAGAAAGAAAATAAAGGCAGGTATAATCAAACAAAGGAGGGGCAAGAAAATTACATGCTGTCGGATTGAGCGCATCCATTGCACCCTGAGAAAATTAGCACCCTTAGACTTTAACTAAGTGGTCAAAGACAGCACCAAATGCTCAGGCCACTTCTTGCTGGTCCCTGACACCTGCACTTACTCCAAACTTTTCCTTGGGTACCTAGTCCTTCCTGAAGCTTCTAAACCCTAACAGTGAGATCTCGCATGCAGGAAGCACTGGATAAATGCTTCTGGATCTTCTTATTATTAATAATGAATGGACACATGCATGCTTGCAAGGCAGGATGGGTATTTGGCCTTGTAGATAGCCCTGCACACTGATAACATCTGTGAGTTTGACCCATGGTTGTTTGGTTATACAAGCTTCCAGCAAGAATTGTTCGCTACAGATCTTTCATTTATTTTATTTCTTTAATTTTAGACACCTATTATAAAACACTTGCCAATAAATAAAAACAGATTCGAAGTTAGTGCAACTTGATGAACTTCTATACTGTTAGAATAGGCGTTTGTAGTAGAAGCTGTGAAGGCTCACATAAAATCTTACATGAGTAAATTGAATATATTTTGTGTGTTTAGGCAGCATCGAAAACTAAAAAAAATCCACGACAGAGTAAGAACTAGAAAAACAATTAGTTTTATACCCTCTTTCATAATTCATGTGTATTTTATTTAAGGAAACTGATTTATTTAAAGGACTTTGCAATGTGTCCAGCTAGTCTAACTTATTTCCTTCCTTCCTTCCTTC
>NC_022012.1:70323020-70345762 GCF_000317375.1 Microtus ochrogaster | reverse complement strand
AATCCCAATCAATCTTGTGGGAGCAAATGATCCTTACCGTTCACCCTTTGCAGCACACCTTCCAACCGCTCTAAACCCTAACCCTCTAAACCCGAGGTTCTCAACCTGGGGGCCGCATATCAGATAACCTTCCTATCAGATATTTACATTACAACTCATAACGGTAGCAAAATTACAGCATTATAATTTTATGGTTGGGGTACCCACACCATGAGGAACTGTATTAAAGGGTTGCAGTGTTAGGAAGGTCAAGAACCACTGCTCCACGCTAAGTGAAGCTGCTGCTGCTAGGGCAGACTTCATGGGTTAAGTCATCGTTTCGCGTCTCAGTGTTAAGCTTTTGCGTTACATCGAGTCTTCGTATTATCTGCTTTGGCTCCGTTCCTGTGGTAAGAGGCTTTGTGCCCTCAGGCGACATCAAAGTATTATTATATCGTCACTGAAATGGTGAAATCCAAGTGTGTGCAGGCCGCTGCCCATCTCTGCACCCCAACAGTGACCCAGACGGCTCAGCTTCATGCACACTAGTTTTGTTTCTCCTTTGCTGAGATTGGTGAAAAGTTACTCATCGGGAAACTTACATCTAGGACTTTTGGTGAGCTATTCTATTGTCCCCTGACCACTTCACCCGGAAGTAATATTGTTTGTGAGACAGAAAATTGAGAAAGAGGGCTCAGTGGAAATGTTCATCAGAGACAGAGGGCCACATGGACTGAGGGTGTGGCCCTCGTTTCCAGCATTCTTTCTGGATGACCACAGGACAGGGCTGGCCAGCAATGACCAGAGTCCAGCCTTGCTTGAGGGATCTGGCATGCAGTGCAGGCACAGGCCCGCGGAGAAGCCAGTCCAATGCAGTGAGCAAAAGCAGGGAGCAACAGGGACAGATGGAAATGGGCAGGAGCTCCAGGACAGGAAGTCAAGAGGTGACAGAGAGTGACGAGAGGAACTTGTCCGCATTAGTGATGCGCCCTACTAATGACACGTAGAATTTACCTTGAATTTTAAAACTTAGCAAGTAGTACCTTGCAAACTAAGAGGGAAGAGAATAGAGCCAAAGAGGGAGGGGCCAATAATAAACAATGTTACCTTGAGGGGTATTACTAATTTGATAGGTCTTCAGTAAGATGGAGGAATTGGGATTATTTGGACTCCAGCTGCTAGGCCAATCTACGACAGATGGGTGGGTAAACCAGTGAATCTGGGTGAGAGCTGACTGTGTGCTCGCATGGAGAGCATCGCAGGAAGATGAATCACCAGCTTGCAGGAATGGCCCTCGAAGAGGGAGCAAGCCCTTCTTGTAGAGACTGCCCTTCAAAGAAATAAATTTTGTGCAGATTGGGAAAGGTTCTGCCTTTTAATAAACAATCCTGTTCTCCGATTTCTGCTTTAGACAAACTTCATATGTAAGCATTTCCCATATCTGGTTTATTTTAAATAACCCAAGTATGGAGAGTTTAAGCATAATCTCTAGCGGTTATTGTTCCCTGCATGTTTACTGGCACTTAGGAAATAGCTGGTTAAGTTAAGATCTCTGGGGAGAGATCCCAGAGGATCAAGAGCTTGCTATGGAGGCATGAAGACCTGGGTTTAAATCCCCAGAACCCAAGTAAGGCACCTGGGTGTGGAAGCACACGGTTGTAACCCCGATGCCAGGAGAGAGGTGCAGAAGAACACACATCTCTCTGGCTAACCAGACAGGAAGTCCCTCATCAAAAGATGAGGTGACGAGTGATGGGAGGAGACCCCAGAGCCAACCTCCAGTCTACACATCCACATGCACAGGTGGACCCATCCACACATACAGACACACATGCACACATGTGTATAACCACCCCCCCACACAAACACACGGAAATATCTATCTACCGAGTTCTTTGAGAGTCCAGTGCCTGTCTTCACTGTATCGCTTCGTGTGACTTCTACATACTAGTACTCAATGAACCAGTCCTGTACAAATATCTCAGTGTCTACCGAGACGATGTCTATGTTAGGTCATAAACGAAAGCATGACTGCATATGCCTAATCCCCCTCTTCAGAGGAAGCCAGGCTATTGTGGTTTGATGTCCCCTTATCTGGTGTGACTCAGAGCATACACCTGCACGTGTGTTTATCCTGCTCTTGAGAGAGCAAAACTGCATTTTGATCATTCCAAATTTTTGGTTAATTTGACCTGTCTTCTCCCTCCCCCTGGGCAATTAGTTCAACTTAATGAGGTCATTTTTTTTTTTTCTGGTGAGTCTGATTTCTCTCTGAGACCAGTCGAAGAACCTGTGGCATCTGCTTCTCCTTTGGCCTGACTCACTGTATGACCTTCACGACGAAGGCTCCGCGTCCCTAGGAAAGGTGGCTGTATTGATTGCAGCTGGAGGTTTCTGGCTTCTCTGGTTGTTTGATGGATGGCGTGTGCTGCGGCGAAAGCGGCCTACAGGGAGACCCTCCCGTGTGCGGGCGGGAGGAAGGAAGTTCGTGAGTACCACAAAGTTGTCCCAGTTCAACCGAAAACAGGGGGTTTTGGGTAAATTGTGTCTAAAAGCACTTGCAAGCCCCCAGACGAAATATATAGCTGATTCAGACACAAAGACAGCCGTCAAAGGCATACCCACCAGCTCTGGGAAATTACAGACATTGGTTATTAGTCATTCTTACAGGCAATCGAGAGTATTGTTGAAAAAAAATTCAAATTGGATGCTATGAGTAAAGATCTGTACATTCCTGGACCGGATTATAAAATTACCAGGATCAATTCGAGAAATTAATAGGAGACCTTGCTCTGTGAAGCCAGCTAGCTTCATTTTCTGTCAAGTTCAGTCTGGATGCAGGTGTTCTCAAGTTCATGCGATGCTTTGATAGAATACCGAGACTCTCACTAACTTAGTCATATTAAATGTAGACTTCCTAGTGGAAGGGGGACTCAGGAGCACAGGCAGGTGCCCGGGGGTCTGTTAAATTTGCCATTGATAGAAGACGATGGGGTGTGTGGCTTAGCTGTTGCCTAGCATGCAAGAAACTCGGAGCTCAGTCCCCAACACTGTGTAAAATGGCCTGGTGACACAAGCCTATAATCTCTGGGGGCAGAAGGATAAGAAGTTCAAAGTCATCCTCAGCTGTATTGTGAGTCTGAGGCCAGCCCGGGCTATATGAGACATTGCCTCAAAATAAAAAGGATGATGGTCCCTCTTCTATGCCAGCTTGGCTGGACTTGGAATCATCCAGGAGACCGAGATCTGGGCATGTCTGTGAGGATGTTTCCAGAGAGGTTTAACAGAAGAGGTTAAGACCCACCCTGAACACAGGTCCCAGGCCGGATACAAAGGTGGATGGAACGAGAAAGCCCCACTCTCTCCCTCGCCTTTCTTATGGACACCGGGGCAATGAGACCAGTTGTCAGGCTGTCCTGCTGCCGTGCCTTTCCAGCGCGATGGGCCATGCGCCCAAACCTTCCCTGCCTTAACTCGCTTCTGTCATGTGTTTTGTACTCAATACTTGGCAGAGATGTACAAGGAGCAATGAGGACCTTTCAGAGCAGCTGTCTGCTCCCCATGTGCTTGTTCAGGGGTCCTGGGTAGAAGGGAATCTCAAGAACCTTCTGTGGGTGTGAGGGGTTCTTCTGTCATAGAAGAAGCATCCAGGGTTTATAGTCACATGCAATAAGAAGGCTACCTTTGAAGGCAGTGGCTTTTCTCAAGTGTGTTCTCTCTCTCTCTCCCTCCTTCCCTCCCCCCTCTCTCCCTCCCTAGAGCCTTGAATAGGGACAAGAAAGCCCCCAAGTGGGAAGATTGTGGCATATAAATGCCCCTCTAGTAACTCAGCACATTTTACAATTCTGAAAGCTATGACTGCAGTGTAGCTATGCCACAAACGTCCAGAAATGTGCTCTCTAGAGCACAGAGCACATGCCTTCTACCTGTGAACCACCCACCACCCCCAAATCAAAACTGCCCAGACCCAAGCACCTCCACCAATCCTTGAGGTAGGGATTCTGCAAGGTGAATCTCCTAACAAGCTGCCTTTTCAAAGGCTTTTCAGCTCTCGAAAACATGAAAGCTGTGTTTAAAAATTTAAGGTCTGCTATGCACCGCTCTGTGGAGCAGCAGCAGGGCGTAGCTTTTTGCAGACCCACGATTCCCCAAACCCCAACTCTTTAAATTAAGATGTTCTCGGCAGCTGCTGTGGTTAATGGCATGCACGCAGGATTGGCTATTAATTATTGCTCTGGTTTTTGCAACTCTCCCCTCACATTCCACTACCGAAGTCAGAATCATTGTGTCAACTATTTTTAGGGCTTTAAAAGAGAAACCTTGTTTATTAGAAGGTCGATTTTTTTTAAATTTTTTTACTTTATGGTGAAGTTTTCCAAAATACTCCAGGGTTGAGAGGAAAATGCAGTCTGTCGATGAACCCCCATTCTGCTTCAGCACCACCCACATTTTCCCATTGTACTCCATCCGTCCTTGATTCCCACATAAGCGCTTTTGTCAGTCTTGCTGGAGCATCCTAGTGGAAACCTCAGACCGTCCGTCTCAGCTCTGGATGCTCTGAGGCAGATCTTTTCATGAGACTTCTAAATGACCACAGCACCGTTATCACACTTAGAGTTAATAATTCCTTAATACTGTGTAGTGTGGAACTGAGGTTCAGCTTCACAGTTCATTTATCAAATGAAGAGCCAAACCAAGAGGAAAAGCACTGGATGCTAGCTGGACAGCACTCACCAAGTCTTTCCACAACCTAGAGGGGGCTGTTAACCATCCCTCAGGAGTATCTCACACTAACACATACATACACGTACACACATGCACACACACAAGTAACACATGCACACAGACAGAAATACAATCACATATGCATACATATGTAATATATACATGCATACCCAATATATGCATATACATGTATGCACTTACACTGGATATAAGCTACACATACACAATTTTTTGCATACATATATACTATACATACAATTGCACATATGTGCATATAAATACAGATACACATATGCATACATGTATGCACATAAAAAGCATTGGATATACACGTACACAGATATGCAATACCTGCATACATATGTACATACAAATACATATACTGCATATCTGCACATACACCCATGCATGTATACATACATACACACAAACATATATTTAACACATACAGGCGCACATCCATGCACATACACACAGGTGCACATACATTCACATACTCATAAACATGCATGTGCACATACACAGATATATTTGCACACACACACACACAAATACATAGGTACACATGCACTCACACAGCTAATTGTCTTCTTGAAAGTCTCAGCAGAGGTCTATCCTTGACCGTGGACCTCGGGAGTCCTTGTGAGAGTAGTTCTGTGCTCAACAGAAACCTGGCCTGGGTAATGATTCAGCATTGTAAATCTGTTGTGGGGATTCTCCAGCATTGGGACAGAGAGTATCATTTTCTTGCAGTAAATACTCCTCCCGTTCCTTTTGATTCTCCTCAGTGGAAGATACATTGTCTCTATGCGCCTTTGAGAGCTCCGCCCCGCCCCCCCAACATTCTAGTGAGATCCTTGACTCTTTCTGCCATGCTCTGCTCATCCGGTTAGGAGGGAAGATAAGGACCATGTGAACTGGTAGATGAGCTCCCTGCTACCCAAGCTTTGTGACCCCAGTTCTCAGCAGTCTCCTCATCCGGGTTCCGTTTAAAACCTCTGCAATGGAGAGACACATTTTAAAGAGAGGATGAACTTAGTAAGCAACCAGTATTCAAATGCGATTAGACCAAAGGCATGCACGTTTGGTTCACACGCAGCTTGAAAACCCTCTTTGATGGGGTTGTTTTCCTTTTCAACTTCTGAATCTAACTTCCTTTTATTTACAGAAGTCGTTTTGTAAAAGTGTACCCTCCATCTTTTTCTAAGTGATACCTTTGCTTCCCTGTTGTCACATGCACCTTGAGTTCCACAGCATGCACGCAAACACACACACACACACACACACACACACACACACATATCCAGGAAATCCTAAGAGAGAGAGCCTGCATCAGACATGAGATAACCATTCTAGAAAAATCTTAAGTGGCCAATGAGCAAAATCCCCACCTAGGGATATCCAGGCTACTGTTGAACAAAACAGCTTGCCTGTTTTCCTTCTGGTAGCTCTGTCACGGTGATGTCCTTTTGCTAAAGTGAAAGGCCGACTGAGAGAACATCAAACAGTGAAATGAAAATGTAACATTTTGACCAATTATCCAGTTTTTTTAAGCCTAAAATTCAGCTAATCAGGCTGCTTTGAAGGCTTCCTTCAAATGGCTGGTGTGAGTCTGTCATATAGCAAGAGCTCAGTAAAAATGAGCAAGTGAATCAATTAGCAGGGCGAGAGAGGATAGAGCACAGGAAACAATAATTCTTTTAGTACATACTACCAAAAGAGGAACGTTGCAGCTAACTTTCTAACCTGCCTGGTGTGTGTGTGTGTGTGTGTGTGTGTGTGTGTGTGTGTGTGTGTGTGTGTACATGTGTGCATGCTTGTCTGAAATTCATGCTTCATGAGCCAGTAGAGAAGTAAAGAATTCCCTTTGTGTGACTTAGAAATTAGAAGTCCTCCTTATGTCTGTTCTACACAACCCATGCATGACCGTCAGTGTGGTTATTTTCCCTCTGTGTGTATGTGTGTGCATATGCACATGTGGGTGTTCCCACGTGTGTTTGTGTGCCTATGTGTGTGCACAGATGCCTGTGTGGCTCAGATACCTATGCGCACACACACACGCAGGCATGTGCAAGCCATGATGTGTGTGTGTGGAGGTCAGAGGACAGACGTGGCATTGGTCCTCCCCTTCTCACTTATCTGAGACAGGGTCTCCCCTGTAGATCTCTGCTGTGAACACCAGGATAGCCAGCCTAGGAATTTCCAGCAATTCTCCTGTTCCCATCTCTCTGTCTGGGCTTATAGATATGGATGCTGCTATGCCAGTGTTTACATGAGTTCCGGGCAGCCCACTCGTGGAAAGTTTCTGAGTGTTCAAACCTTCACCACTGGAATTCTGTTTTCCTCCTTATTCTTTGTCTCTTCATTGGGTCCTTGGACAGCAGATTCGTGTGACAAGCACTTTAACCACTGAGCCATGTTGGAAGCTTATGAAGTACCAGTCTGTGTGACACTTTAAAGGCGGGAGAGAAGAGAACTTGTGACTATTGGGCTGTCATAGATACCATACAGTCTCTCATTTATCTCCACCAGCAAGCACATGGTGGGTCCCTTGGTCCTATACTACAGATGTGGATCAGAAATTACACTCACGTTCTGGGAGTGACATTGTGTAAATTCAAACCCAAGCATGCTTACAGAGCCAATGCAACAGGCTGCCCCCTATAGGTTAGTAACTGCATGTGCACCCAGAAAAGAGGGAAGGGGGTTGGTTCTGAATGAGGAATCAAATCTAGAGAAGTTGCTGTGCTTGCCACGACTGTCTGTGGCCCACTTCTTGCTCTAATGAGAGCAATGTAAAGTGTTCTTGGTCTAGAATCCTAGAGGCTGATAGGAAATGGCAATCAAATCTGCTGACTGAGTAATTCAAGGACACATAAGATCATCTCTTGATAATTCTGCATTAGGTTCAGAGGGAGACTCTTCATTTTTTTAATCTTTAAAAAGTATGTCAGAACTTCTTTCAACTGTGGATTTCATGACTAGTGACTTGCACTAGGAAATGCATTTTTTTTCTTGCTTCCCAAACATTTTGGATTGCTGCTGTTACTGTTGTTATCATTACAAGGACCACAGTGTCGATGTTGTTGATGATGATGATGGTGAGTGTGTGTGCCATGGCATGTCTGTGGAGGTCAGAGGGCAACTTTGTGGACTCAGTTCTCTCCACTCTTGTATGGGCTCCTTGAATTGAACTCTGGTCACTAGACTTACATAAGAAACAGCTTTACCCATTGAGAAATCTCACTGGTCCTAGACTGGTTTACTTATCTTTTAGTTTAAAATTTGCATAAGTATTTGGCCTGTGTGTCTGCACATCATATGTATGCAGTGTCCACAGGGGCCAAGAGAGGATGTCAGATCCCGTGGAAATGGACTTACAGTTAGTTATGAGTCACCATGTAGATGCTGGGAATCAAATCCAGGTCCCTCTTATCAACCAAACCCTATTTCCATCCCTCCTAGATTACTTTTTGAACCAGGCATGGGTTTGCACCTAAGCACACAATAATGCGCTTAATGAAAGCAAGCTAGCCAGTGACTTCATTAGAAACCCCGCTGTTTGGAATGCACCAGGACACCGATCGTCATTTCATTATGTTTGCTTTCTAAAAATACACTTTTGTTTTGTTTTTCAACACGCAAAACAATGAACACAAGCCTTAAAGAAGGAATAGAGTCATGGTTTTCGTTGAGCCTATTTGCTGAGGCGTCTTCCAGTCTCTTCACCAAACCTCCAAGGATAATCTTTCCAGGCCACCACATAACCCACGTGGCAGGCTGCAGTGGAGAGATTTGTGTGACTGTGACAACTTGCCCCTTGTCTGCGTCTGGGAAGTTTTGCGGGCAGGTAGACAAAACATGAAGGTTGCTAGAGCACCCCACTTTACCGCTTTGTAAAAAGAAGGTTGCGCCTGATCAGTGTTCAAACCTCCGCTACTAAATTCTACCTCCTTCTTTGTTCTCTGTGTCCTTGTGCGCTGGATTCCTGCTTCTTGTAGGTCTTCCAGGGGGATATAATGCCACGTCGGGAGGCATGGCCAAGGCCTTGCCTTTCCAAGTGTGCTACAGAAACCGTAAGACCACTTTGTGTCTTCAAGGAACTGCTCCTCTCTTGCTAGAAATAACTAGTGTTGGAAAGGGTGGCAAAGCCCCACACTTGACATCAGCATGGACTGCCAGAGAGAGCTTTGTGCAAACACAGACCCCACTGACGACAAGTCAATAAGAATTGGGCTCTCACTAGGCAAACGACTCGGGTCAGATCCCTGCAGTTCACAGGGTCAGGGCATCACACCTGTGTAGAGGCTCTCATTCAACCTCTGCTCACCCTCTGATATGAGACCGTCATTGTTCCGTATACAGAAGGAAGCCATATTTTTGAATGCAGTGTTGGCCTCCTTTTGCACCTAGTCCAATATTACACTATAATTGTTAAGTCACACGAGTTGTTCATATTGGCACATTCTACCTTGACAGTGCCATTCAGTCTTACACGGAGCTTTGACCAGGGTGCCCTCCCCTTGCCCTCACCTGCCCTCCCCTCTCTTCCTTTCCCACTGGACTGTTCCAATTCCAGTCTCTTGCTAGGAAAGCAACTTAGAGGAGGAAAGGGTTGATTTCATGTTATACTTTTAGGTCCCAGACCTAAAAGGTTTTGAGGGAAACCAAGGGAGAAACTTGCAGCCAAAACCATGGAGGAATCCTGCTCTCTGGCTCACTTAGCAAGCATTGCATGGCCTGCATCAGTGAACAATCAAGATAGCCCCCCAAAGATAGACCCACAGGATATTCTGATTTTGGCGATCTCTCAGTAGGGAAGTAGAGATTTTTCTCAAATGACTCTAGGCTGTGTCAGGTTGACATTTAAAGCCAGCTAAGTCACCATCCCGTTGTCCCCTTCCCCTTTCCCATTGTTCTCTCTGTCCCTCTTCATCTCCCTCTCTGTTGCCACAGATGAAGCAAAACACGCAAAGCTAGCCCAGCCCGAGACTAGCTTATTTCATTTAGCATAATGCTCCCTAGTTGCATCGATTTTCCTGCAAACCTTGTGAGTTCTTTATGATTGAATAATGTTTTATTGTATGTATATGTGCACACATGGGTGTGTATGTGTATAACATCCCATCATCAGAAACCCATGTTAACATCCCAGAATCCCCCTGCCCATGAACATGCAAGCTTGCTACACTGTAAGAAAAATAAGTTTTTAAGCAGAGGGGCTAATTCAGTCACTTTCCAATTCCCAGGGGAACTAGTTTTGTCCAGCGGGAGAAGCTCATTCATTGATATGGGATCCTATGGAATCTTAGCTTGAAATATCAGGCATCCATACTTCACCAGCTGGCTATTACTCTGGACTGCACATCCTGTTGTAAAACTTGTGTCTTGCAAATCAAGGGCTTTCCCCATATACTAAAATGCCCATTACAGGGGGCCAAGAAGACAGCTCAGTCAGTGCTTGCTGTACAAGTGTGCGGACCTGAGTTCAGATCCTGGGCACTCACATAAAAAGCCAAGCATGATGTGCTTGGTTTCAGTCCCACCAATAGGAGACTGAGACAGGAGGATTCCCGAGGCTGGTGCATCAGTCAGCCCAATGGAACGCGCAACTTTCAAGTTCGGGTAATGCAGGTAAAAGTTCTGTAATAAAAAAAAAAAAAAAAGAATGAAAGAAGAGGGGGCCGGGAAGAAAAGTGATAGAGAAAGACATCTAAGACATCTGAAATCTATCTCCAGCCTCCAAATGAGCAGACACCTGTGTGGACACCTGCACACATACACAGATGCAAAAAAACCTATTTATAAAAGATCACAGCAGCAACTCTTACATATTGAGAGCCTTTATTATGTGGAAACTTCCAGAACTGGGAACTGTGACTCAGCTCTCTTTCCTGGAGACCAACTTGCTTCTGGTACTTATTCACATCTTTCCAGCTGCTTAGGAAGGACTGAGATGTGAACTAAGCCCGCCTGGGGGCATTGCATCAGCCTCGCTCCTGGGGGAACGGGCCTGCTCCTCCAGAGAAGACTGGGATGGGAGGACAAGGGGCCAGGAGTTGGACTGGATGAGGGAGTGAATTTCAAAATGTTCCTTTCGCTTTGGATCTCTCCTTCCTTCTGGCTGCTGTTTAGTCTCAGTTTCAAAAACCTCCACAAATATCCGCTCAGGGTTCTCTGAGAATGCCAGCCGTAGGAACCAAGAATTTTAAGTACAGAATTAAACATTCCCTTTGTCTTTTTGCCAAACTGATAAAAGGCGCCTTTGGTTTTCTTGGTGGGTGAAAGGGAGAGAGAAGAGGCCAAGTAGCCATTTCCTCTTGTCAAGGGACCTCTGAGTCTGGAGTGGAGGTGAGGAAGGCTTGCAAGTTACTGCGGGTCACAAGGTTCAGCTATCCTCCCAAGGGGTCTGCAGCATAGGTAGCTGGCTTTATCATGTTCATCTTCTAGTGGAAGATTGTATTAATGACAGCCCTCTTCCTCTACCATTTAGAACAATTTAGTATAATCTTTCATTGCCAGAGAAATCCTGGCCACAGTCTGAAAAATAATAAAAGGGGCAGGAAATGAAAAATCTGTTTGCCTTACTGATAAACGTAGCCTACACGGTTGGGTTATCCTTGGTTCCTCCGGGTTTAGAGTATCCACCGTGACTAGTGAGTAAGGAAAAGGCCTTGTAGCTACAAGCAGAGAGCCCCCAGCTTCCCAACAAAGAAATGAGAGTCACAAATAGAAGCTTTGCTCTCAGACTTAGCCTAAGTGAGCAACTGCAGGGCAACTTGAGTTTTCACAGAGCAGTGAGTCTCTAACGCTGGCTTCCTGGGAAACCCCATAGCTGGGGAAGGAAGTTTCCCATCCTTTCTGGTCCCAGCAAGCCTAAAAGGCTCCCTAGGACCCACACGTTCAGAGATGGTCCTTCTGTGTAAGAAAGGGAGGTGAGCCCTCCAGCCTTCTTGAAAACTGCCTTGCTACAGTTGAGTCCCATCCATCATGCACTGGCGTCCTTAAATACAAACAACCACATATTTACCTAGATAGGTACCTCAGCCTAGCTGGGTGCATATTATAAAAGACAAATCAAAAGAGCCCTGCGCCCCCACCCACGCAGACCTGATGATACATGGCAACTGACACGTGACCTCACTTTTGCCCGGCGTGGAGAGTGGTGTGCCTTGTGTGGACTGGAAAATGTGTATGTGGCAGACAGTGGGACTTCATTCCTTTAGCTCTGTTCAGATGATGCAGGAGCCCAGCCTTGCATTGCTATACTCTCTGTATTCAAGAGAAGGTAGACACAGGGCTGATAAAATGACCCAGCAGTTAAAGGCTCTTGCTGCCAAGCTTAAGGGCCTAAGTTTGATCCTCTGGGGCTTCCATGGTGGGAGGAGTGAACTGATTCCCTCAAGTTTTCCTCTGGCATACACATGTGCTGTGCACACACAACCAATCAATCAATCAATGTAAAAATAGATAATAGATGCATCTTTTTAAAGGACACACCTGGGTATTTCAAATGCAATATTCTTCAGTTTAGTTTGGTTTACTTCAGTTTTATGACAGGGTCTGGCTATATAACCCAGGCTAGCCTCACATTTAGGATCCTCCTGCCTCAACTTCAGATGTCCTGGGATACTAGGCATGTCCCATTTCACTCAATTGTGTGTTGTCTTAATTTAAAGACACTAGATAATATGCCAGGTGTAGTGGTACACACTTGTGGTCCCAGTGCTAGAGAGAAAGAGAAAAAGGGATCCCTGGAGCCCACTAACCAGACGGTCTAGCCTAACACATGAGTTTCAGGCCAAGGAGAGACCCTGTCTCAAAGGGATAGACAGACTAACTTATAAGGACACGAAAGTTGTCCTCTGGTTTCCACGCATAGACACACACACACACACACACACATATGCACGCACATCCACAAACTTGTACACATGTGTTTACATTCAAACACACACATTCACAGACACGTGCATTCATGTGTGCGAATGCGTGCATGTCTACACATACATTCCCACGCAGTATAAACACACACATGCACACACACACACACACATGAGAATAAAAGTGCGAGACAATCATTTGTAATGTAAACAGATCTGGAGCAAACCCTGACCTCTCACACCTGGAATATATCGTTATCTCCAAAGTCCACCACGTCCTGTTTAGGATTCAAGTTCCATGTGAAAATACCAGACAGAGTTTCTATGATAACAAACATCACTTCTCATACTCCAAGTAGAAAAATATAGCGTCACTGACGTTCCAATGTTTCATTTTTAAGGAAACAATCAGTGTCTTAAACTGCGCTTCCCCAAAATAGTCTTGTTGTACTGTGACAGAAAAGAGAATTGAACCCACTCCATTGTATTGTAATTTGCAGCATCTTGAGAGCGAGCGTGGGAAGCCTAAGGAATTCGCTGTTTTATTATAATTTGTTTTAGGAAATGTGTTTTGAGTGTTGGTTCTTTCTAGTACATCGTGGATACAAAAGAGCATTGCTACAAACATTTGCAAAGCTTGGAGTGCTGAACAGAGGAGAAGCTGTCTGACCCAGAGGAAGTCATCTCCCTATGGCTCTTGATCTAGATGGTCTCAAGGCAGAAGGAGAAAACAAGAGTAAGAAGAAAGAGCAAGGAGCCAACAAGGGATGCATGGGACAGAACTAGCTACTATTAGGACATCCTCGCGAGACAGGAGTTCCTCACTGTAGCCCCCCCACCTCACACACACACACACACACACACACACACACACACACACACTGTAGAATAGTTTGAGTTGCTGGTGTGTGCACATGGAAGGTGGGGCAAAACAAATGGCAGCAGGATTCACCTTATGTTACCCTTCAACATTCCATTGGCTTCTAAGCAACTGCTACCTGAAGCCGTCCATCTTCTTGAGGACTGTCAGCAACTTTCTGACATGTGTTCATTGCATGTTCATTTCTTTAATAAATACATATCGATTGCCACCACGGTGTTTGGCAGCTGTTTGGGCTGAAAACGAGGTTGGCAGCAAAGGAAGAAAGCTGAGGAATCAGTATGCAGTTTCAAAGAGGGAATGAGGATGGGTATCAGTGGCTCTCTGGGTGAAATAAGAGATGCCCACGGCCTAGAGGACATGGAGATCGTGTTGGGAGCTGTCCACAGGAGCGACAGCGGTAACCCATCTTTGTAGAGAGAAACTCTTCTTTGGGCTAAATTTGCCCAAATTGGGCAGCAAGGGTTGAGTTAGCTGGAAAAGCTCTCATATGGTGCAGAGTTAAACCAGTCTGGAAATTCTAGTCTCTGCACCCCACTTTCTAGCAGACGGGGATGCTCAGCATGGAGCCTCGTTTCCCTGTTGCACTGGCGTCCCACCTCGAGGGATGGAGGGGGAGAAATACTTGCTGAGAATCCTGTGGGCATCCTGCCTCTAGAGGAGTAGAGCTTTGATAGGATCTCACTTCTTCTATAGTTGAGACCAGGACTGTAGGAAGAGCCCTGAGATACCCCAGGGACCATTCAGAAGGCTTATAAGTCTTCCCACTGCTTAGAGCAGAGCTGGCATTCCATAGTGAACTAATGACTCAAGGTATTGTGTTAGTTTTCTGTTGTTGTAATAAAATACAATGACCAAGGCAGCTTTATAGAAGGAACTGTTATTTGACCTTGTGGTTCCAGAGGGCTAAGAATCCATTATGGTGAGAAGGCATGGCAGCAGGCAGGTATGGTGGTCAAAACAAGAAGCTAAGAGCTCGCAGCCTCAATGACAATCACAAAGCAAAGAAAGCGAACTGGAAGTAGAATGAGCTTTTAGAACTTTCCAAACCCATTACCAGTGTCATCTCCAGCAAGACTGCACCTCCTAAACCTTCCCAAACAGTGCCACCAATTGTACCCCAAGAATCCAAACAGCAGAACCTATGGGGGACATTCCCATTCAAACCTCTGCACACAGGACGTGTGTCCTATTCATTTATATGATCAGTTCTTCTCCAGCCCATGTCAAAGGCAGGATAGAGCTTCGTATAGAGTGACAGAACCTGGATCAGAATCCAGGGCCTATTGTACTACACAAACCTTGGTACGCCATGAGCCTGGAGTCAAGACAAAATCACCAAATTAACAAAACTCTTGATTTTTGTTTCTTGCCTTTTTACCAAAACCCTCATTGGCCCTACCTCCTCCACGCAGCCTTGATGTCAATGCACCCTGTGGAGGCTGGGCAAATCACAGAACTTGAGGATTCAGATCCCCATTGAACCTGGCCTTCCGTACTCAGCCTGGTACTCGTAAGCTGTGAGACTTCACTTCTTTGAATTTTTTTCTTAATGAAATGAGAATAATATAATTTCTTAATGTTGTAGAATTAAACAAGAAGCTACATGTAAGATATCTGGTACATAGTAAAAGCAATGAATAGGAGCTATTAATTACTGCTGCTAGAAAAAGAACTAACCTAAATGAAGGCAGTTCAAGGAGGAGTTTCTACGGAGCTCATTGAGCTACCGGAGGAGACACGAGGGTGGTGTTCTCCTCTACCTATTCATAGGCCCTTTGCCAGCTGTCCTGGTGTGACATCAAGGCCTTGTCCCTGCAAGGCCTGTGGTGTCTTTGAGCTGGGCTATAGCTTTCTGCGGAGTTGTGGGTTTTACCTTATCGTCAGGACTTGTTCTCAGCCTGACCCCTGGATGCCCTGTTCGCAGATAGAACTCCTGATTCACTTCCTTCTCAGCAATCCACCGCATAAACAAGCTGGAGCTCAGAGATATAAATAATTCTAACTCTAATGCCAAACAGACCTAGCCACACTTTGCTGCTGCTAGAGCCTCCGAGTGGGGAGGATGTGCATGTGGGGGACTGGAAGGCTTGGGAGGGACAAGGAGATGTCAGACGGTAACAGGGATTGTGAGGAGTGAAGGGAGGGAATGCTGGGCAAATATTAAGGAGCATTCCAGCACAGCCTTCGACAATAGAAGCTATTTCTGAGCCTCTCTCCCACCCACTGTGGGACACACATAGACACAAATGACGAAGGCGCTCAGTGTGTAAAACTAAGTCACAATCAAGTGCCAATTCGATGGGAAGCTGGTGACATTGTGCTGTTTAGAAGTTCAGGATGAGTGGGGAAAGAAAATAAAGGAAGAAGGAAGGAGGGGAGGGAGAGAAGAAGGGAAGGAAAGAGGGGAAAGGGAGGGATGGAGAGCGGGGGGAAGACCCACAGGCTCAAGCACCCGAGGACCATCCAATTGACCTAGGAAATCCTCGTGTCAGAGAAAATACTGTCTCCCTCAGCATACACTGTACACCCATGTTTTCTAAACAAGGAGTGACCTTAGTACCCTCAATACAACAAATGCCAACTCCACTTAAGCTAAGTAAGAATCAGAAATGAGTTCTTACCACAACAGGTCAAAAGATGTACTTCCCTCCACACAAAATCAGTTTATTAATTGACTTGGTTTTCTCTTAGGGATAAGATCTGTTAAGGATGTGCTTTTATCAAAGTTTTCATGTCCCGGCACAAGACGGTCAAGTTCAAGAAATGTGAATTAGGCTTTATTTATTTACTTTTGGAAGCTTTCTCAGCCTGCACAAACACCTCTTCCTACTCATCAGTTATCAATCAAGACATTGCTATCGGCTTCTGTCTCTGAGATGGGTTTGCAACCATGGGGCACATATTTCAGCCAATGAGGTGTTTTAAAATGAATAGAAGCCATGCTCCATGCAGCAGGGCAGATCCTGCCAAGTTTAGATCTTTCTTAATACAAAGTACGTAGACTTTTAGCTCATCTCCGCATGCCTTCACAGGCAGAGGCTATGGAAACAGACTATCCAATCAAGAAGGACCCTTGCTTACTACACTATCTCCCCTTCCAGAAAAATACTTCACACAAAGCCACACTATTCAGCAGACCAAACTTCGGAGCGAACTACGGCCAAGGGCTGACGCGCTACTTGAAGGCAGTGGGTCAAGTGAGAAGTGGAAAATCTGAGTTATCCACATCACTGGGGCTTCAGAGACAACCAAGCAGAGAGTCGGGAGCTGTGGCTTTCTTTGCTGGCATCCCCACTAAGCCCACACTTTGTGGGCCCAGTGAGGGGGAGAGGGTGAAGAGGCAGTGCATTCTGCCACAAATCCTGTCCCTTTGTTCATTCGGCAACGCACATCAAAGTTGCATGACTTTTCAATGAGATGATTAAGTGCTTTGAGGTCACGAAGACCTACATCCCTACAGCGTATACCCTCTCGCTATGCTTTCTATAGCTCCACGTCCTCACCCGAGACACCGTGAGACCTCTCACCTCTTTCCACCTGGGGACCTTAGGAAGATTAATTAGGTAGATCTGTAATATACTTGGCTCTCCTTGGAGAAAAATTCTACATAAATGCGAAGTATTATTATTTCTAAGCGGGGTGATGCTTATTAGGTCCTTGTAGGATCATTAAGCAAATAAATTATCATCCCTTTGGAGAAATTATCTCCTGGCTTGCCTAATTCTTAAGTCTATAGAACAGACAATACTCTCAAGTCCTCTGTCTCTCTTCCCCCCCCCTCTCTCTGTGTGTGTGTGTGTGTGTGTGTGTGTGTGTGTGTGTGTATGTGTGTGTGTGTGTGTGTGTGTGAAAGGAGGGATGTACTCACTTCTACATGGGCATGTGAGGCTAGGGGTGGATGCTAATCCTCCTCCTCTATCATTCTATATTGATACAGGGTTTCATATTGAACCTAGAGCTCACCAATTGGCTAGACTAACTAGCCAGTTAGCTCTAAAGATGGCCTCTCTAGCTCCCCTCACAGACTCACATGGCCACGCCAGCTTTTTATGACATGGGTACTGGGGATCTGAACTCAGGTCCTCATGCCTGCATAGCGGGTCCCCTACCCTCGGAGCCATCACTCTTGAATTTTGTTTTTTAAGAATTTTTAAAGGGCAGGGTATGTCACTACATACCTTTAATTTCAGCACTCAAGAGGTAGAGGTAGGTAAATCTCTGTGAATCTGAAGCCAGTCTGGTCTAAGCAGTGAGCTCCAGGTCAATCAGGGCTATGCAGTAGCCCCTTCTGAAAACAAAACAAAGACATGTTTTTCAAGGGAGGAACTTGTGGATTAGTAAAGGAGACTAGAGTGAAATTCTGGTTTGAAGCATAGCTCCAGAAGCTTGTTCTATAAGGACTTAGTTACCAAAGAAAATACCTCCTGCTCTGTGATTTCAACAAATGCCCTTGACTCGCATGTGTGGTGATGGTATGCTAAAGACAGCGCTGCGTGGCTAAGTCTGTTCCTTCTGTGGCCTTTTGCCCCTGTGGTTGTTGGATCCTTTCATTAAATCACACTGTAGTTAAGTAACTATTCAGAAGTCACAGGGTCGTCCTTCCCAACATACTTGTGGCCATATTTTTACAAATTGATAATGTAAGTTATGAGTGGAAAATTTTAAATCCAAACTCCAGTCCACAGAAATTTCAGAAAAACTCAAACCAGCATTATGTTTAACTTTGCCTCATTTTCCACTTCGTGTCAAAATTCCTTATTTGGGGTTTGAAACAGCATTAGTCTTCAGATAAAACCAACTGGCATGCCCTGTGTGTCATTTGATAGCAGGACATGAGGACATCTGAGTTGTCATCATTACACATAGATGGGGAACTATCTGTCCTCTATCAAATCTCTTTCTTTAGGAGAGAGACACATAAATATTATAATAAAAATGAGGAAAGAAAACTAAAAAATCCTGAGTATTTACGCATTCTTTTAGTGTGTGTGTGTGTGTGTGTGTGTGTGTGTGCGTGCGCGCTTGTGTTGGGGGGTGTACACACAACAGCCCACTTGTGGAGGTCAGAGGACAAATTGGGGGGATTGATTCTCCCCTGCCACCATGTAGATTTCAGTCATTGCCTTGATCTCCTGCTTGGAGGCCAGAGCGTTCACCCACTGAGCTATCTCACTGAACCCTTGAGAACTCAGAGTGAGCCATTATCCAGAGCTTTAGGAAGAAAATTCAGCTCAACTTCCATGGGTTCCCAACGAGTCTTGCCAGCCTCCCGAAGTCACCAGGAGATGCCCAAGAATCAAATTATGACCCGTTAAACTCACTCCCAGGAAGATGCCATGTGGGTCAGTATGAAAGCAACGTGATTTCACACACACACTCCTTCAGCACGCGGAGTGAGTCCAGGATGCTGACAGGAAAGAGCGCAAGCCACCATTGTGCTACACCCAAGGGCAGCCACGGTGTAGAACTGAATGGTTGGCCCAGAGGGCCTTCGGTGCTGGTCTCTAACAGCCTTGGCTTAGGGACCCTCTGACTAGATGATAGATTAAAAGCACGGTTGACCAGTCCTATGTCATTCTCCCCATGAGTTCTTAGTCAACTGTTGCAAGTTCTTGTTTGAAGGGAAGACTCTGCTTCTGAGACATTGAAATAGCAGGGGAGAGGCCCAATGCTTGTTTTGATTCTTTTTCTCTTGTATCTCAGCCTCTTGTCTCCACCCTGTAAGAGCGTGCCTCCAGCATCTTCAGGGAGCCACCTAGGTGGTGTGACAAGCCTGTTTGTGGGTAGTGATGGGCGTGATGGAAAGACAGGGCAGGAACATCCTCTCTCTCTGCAACCACACACAGCCAAGGCCCCTCCCACAACTCACCTCCAGGCTGATAGCTTGAAGAGACATCAGAGGGAAGGAAGCATGTAAACACCTTCTAAAAACACCCAGATGTTACCCTTTGCCCAGATGAACTTGGAGCCATGGTTTTCATCATACAGCTATGTTGCCTAGAATCCAAAGTAAAACTCTTTGAGGGCAGGAAGGGCTTTGAACACACTTGCTAGAATTGATGTTTCTCTAAGGGCAACTTCAGTTTTCAAAATCAAGGTTATTTTATTATATTATTTTATTATTATACACATGGAAAACTATACCAATGAATCTAAAAATTATTATTTTTATACATTTCATTTTGATCTTTTCATTTGTTTCTTTGCTCTCTTCTTTCCTTTGTCCTTTATTTCTTTTTTAAATCCCTTTAAGAGCTCTTTTTTTTTTTAAACCAAGTACTGTGTTTCTAGCACAAACACAGGGTGTTTGGCGATGTGTTGCATTAATCAGAATGCAGGGCTAGTGAGAGCATCTTGCCCCACAGACTTCTCCTGCGCCTTCCCCAGGGCCACCATCAGAAAAGGTAACTAACGTGATAAGAGCGGCCAACTCCTCAGTTGGAGAAAATGGTAGGGCGGCATCCCTCTAATCACCAATAAGCAGATTAAGCCTCCAAGCTCCAGTGGTAAAACCTGCTCACCACTGTCACCAACTCAGCCACACTCGCGTGACCCACTGCCAGCGCTGATTAATCGTGAAGCCTGCTTCTCTGAGGCAAAGGGAGGGACTCGGGCATCCGCTTGGCACCCTTCGTCTGTTCTGTAGGCGTAGAAGAAAGTAGAGAATTTGGCCAGAATGCCTCGGTTCTGTATTTGTCAGTGGGGTTAGGTCCTTCGAGGAACTTTCCAAGGTGAAAAGCTAACATTGCCTCCATGGGCGTCAAGGGTAAAGTCCTTAAGTCCTTAACCCTGCAACTTAATGAGAAAACAATTAAGGGCCTCTTTAAGCAGCTTAGATTTATCTTGTCAATATAAGTGATGGGAGGTTTCTTTGTGCACTTTAGAAAAGAGCTTGTGTGTGTGTGTGTCTGTGTGTCTGTGTGTGTGTGTGTTAATCTAAAGCATCACTTCATTATGTCACCATCCACACTGTCCCTTTATGATAGACAGGGTTCATCTATTCCCCTGCTCTAAACTTAATTACTTTGCAATTAATTCTTTGTTGAAAATAGCAAGGCTCCTAAACTCGGAACATCTCTTTGTGAGGAAAGCTGTTTATGGATAGAGGTCAAGCGGACGTGTTGGAATATTCCACAGTACTGCCACAGATATTCTGTGGCGTGTGGAGAGAGGAAAGGGCTTGCTCCAAACAAGGTGGCCATGGAAGTAGAGGGCTTCTTTCCAAGCAGACTGAGTGCAGGTTGGCCTCCAAGAATGAATCTCAGCAGCTGGTGATATTGCTCAGTGGATAGAGCGCTTGTCTAGTAAGCGCAAGGCCCTGAGTTCCAGCCCCAGCACTCTATAAACGGATCAGGGAGCTGGACATGGTGGCCCATGCCTTTAATTCCAGCACTCAGAATGCAGAAGAAAATGGATTTTTATGAGTTTGAGGCCAGTTGGATCTGCATAGTGAGACCCTGTCTCAAAAAAAAAAAAAAAAAATGCAGAAGAAAATGGATTTTTATGAGTTTGAGGCCAGTTGGATCTGCATAGTGAGACCCTGTCTCAAAAAAAAAAAGAAACAAAAGAACCACAATAAGAGGGCGTGGTGTTTGGTGGCTATACCCTCAAGCTCTTAGGAGGAGGATAAGAAGTTCAAGCTCATTTTCTTAGTTTGCTTTCTATTGCTTTTTTAAACACCATGACCAAAAGCAACTTGGAGGGGGAAAGGGTTTATTTCAGCTTGCCACTCTTTAGTCACAATCCGTCACTGATGGAGGTCAGAGCAGGAGCCTGGAGGCAGGAGCTAAACAAGAAACCATGGAGGGTTGAGGTGATGTGTTTGTCTTGTTACCCATTGCTCACTCAGCCTCCTGTCTTATATACCCCAAGACCACCTGCCCAGGGGTGGAATTGTCCACAATAGGCTGGGCTCTTCCACATCAATCATCAATCAAGAAAATGTCCCCACAGGCAAACTGATGGGGCATTTTCTCAGTTGAGGTTCCCTATTCCCAGATGACTCGAGCTTACGTCGAGTTGACAAAACTAACCAGTACAGTTTGAGGACAGTTAAGGACACATAAGATCACCCCACCCCCGCCCCACCCCCGTCATCTCAAAAGGAAAATAGAACTCTTAAATACAGCATCATAGGAAAGTTTCATTTCAATCATCTAAGGAACTAACATGCTTTCGGACCTTAGTACATGTGTAACAGTCACACCTGTACACGAATTGTTAGTTAATCTGAATAAATTCTCGATAAAGACAGTTAACAGTCATGCTACCCTATACGTAATCTATTTTTTTCTGAATTTATGTACATATTCAGTTTCCCCCTTCCTGATCCTTGTTGAGTGGCTTCTGTGCATAAGATCACTGAATCCAGGTCACATCTTTATAAGGAGGGCACCCTTAGTATTGCAGCTGCTTGAGGATTTGAGACCGGAGGGGCCTTGTCCAGTGAGCCATAGCTGGTAAGTGTTGTTTCAGCTGAATATTGGTTGTCTGTGATGGTCTAGGCTGGAACCCTAAGTCGCCGTCCACAATCCCTGTCCCTGACCCTCGTCAGTCTTTGAAGATGCTTTCCTGAGACCAGCCTGCACAGGATTTGACCACTTAATGCTTCTCGGGAGTGATCTAGAAAACACAGATATGACCTTTCTGTGCAGCTGGCGTCATCCAAGAGAGTCCCCTGGCCTTCAAAGTGTTGGGAACTGATAGCACATTGGTTGGTGACCTCGAAGCCCTTCCCAGGGCGGCCTCATC
Source organism: Microtus ochrogaster (assembly GCF_000317375.1). Classification (NCBI taxonomy): domain Eukaryota; kingdom Metazoa; phylum Chordata; class Mammalia; order Rodentia; family Cricetidae; genus Microtus; species Microtus ochrogaster. The sequence continues at coordinate 70,323,541 of NC_022012.1, read as the reverse complement.
AGTCTTCCTGTCAGACCCGGAGGTCAGCACTGAGCACATCAGCCGCACAGAAGGATGGGGCATCTATCAAAGTGGCCTGAGTGTACAAGGACAGTACCAGAGGGAAGCTGTGTGCTGAGCCAGGGTCAAGCAACCACAGAGAGCATGTGACAGAGAGGCGGGCTGCCGGAGTGAGTGAGGAAATGGGTAATGACCGTGCAACCTCTTTACCTTCAAGGGATGGAGGGGAAGCACACTAGAAAGTTCTCAATGTTTTACCCGCTTTCCTCAAACATTTAAGAGACTGGGTCTCAGGTAGAGGTTTCTCTGTGAGCCTCTGTGAGATCTAGTCACACTTAGTGAAACTTGTCCTGATCAATGCTTCAGTCCCCACCGGTTCAGGTCAGTTCTTGCTCATGCCTCATGTCAGACTGACCATACAGCATTTAGGCTGAGAAGACAGGCTTCTTGTCAAGAAATGCTTATTGAAAGCACTTTAAATTCTTTCTTCTCTCTCTCTCTCTCTCTCTCTCTCTCTCTCT